>NC_084893.1:14470570-14843070 GCF_958979055.1 Alnus glutinosa | reverse complement strand
ATTCTTTAGCTGTGTCTTAATCTAATATTTTGTGTTAGATTTGTGTTTTTAGTGTTTTGTAGGTTGCTAAATGTAACGCCCAGCAAATTCAAGCTCTCAAGAAATCATTGATATTGTTGAGGAGACAACATTCATAGGTTTTTATAAATAAACCTAAAGTTGTTTTGAAAACTTAAAGATCAAAACCTAAAAACCCTTAAAAAACTAAAAGTAACATTTAAACTTTAAACTTTGATTGAACCGAAAACAGGTCAAATGAACTCAGATGTAGTTGATTCAAAGACCGTTGTTCTCACAAAAGAAAGATCTATCACATGGAAAAAGTTAGTAAAAAAGTCCAGCAGTTGACTTTTTGACCCGAGCCTAAATAACCCAACTGTCTGTCAAAGGAAAATATCACCATGTTTCTAGAACATTTTTCTGTAGAAGTCAAGAGTAATGATGAAAGAATAAAAGATCTCAACTATATCACAAGAGTAATCATGAAAAGAAAGAAAAATCAACAAAGCAAGTGTGAACACAGAAAGTAGTTTAAAGATATTTTGGCTTTATAGACAGAAAATTTGACTTGACTGGAACTAAGTCAAAACGAACACGAAATGAGTTGAACCAAAAAAAGAAAATGTTTGTCTTAAAGTCCTCTATCTACCCTCAAAATTTCACATCAATCGGAGTCGGTTTGACCATTGAAAAGTAGGTCGAAATAAGCTGCCATCCATTTGGACGAAAATCCTAAATTCAAATAGATAATAAAGTAAGGACTTGTTTGCAAGACATTATCTAATAAGTTAGTTCTTTTATTACATTTTGCACCTTAATAACCCTACTTTCCTTCTATAAATAAGCATGCAAGGTGATAAGTCTTGAATTATTCGATTCAAGACCCCTTAATTTGCATTTGTTAGACCTAGTTTGTGTTGTATATATAACGTTTTGTTGTAGTTTTGTGTTATGTCTAATTTTCAAGTCTTAGTTGAAATCTAATTCAAAATACTTGAATTAGACCTGAAAATACGTCAAGGGCAATTTAGTCATTTCCAGAGTTGAAAGTTGATCCTGAAAAGATAAAAATCGTCCAAGGCATTTCGATTGATTGATTATTTGTACAGCCAATAATTCAATCGATCGACTTTTAGTCGACCCAACTTCGATCAATCGAGATGCGATCGATCGATTCTCAAAACACTAGGAATATCGATCAATCGACTTCGCGTTTTCTAGAAGGTCCAGATATTTCCAAATATTTGTGTGATTCAAATCAAAAGTTGATTCTATGGACAGAAATGGACGCCGAACTGCTCTGAATACTTGGCTAGAATTAACTCTTGTAGTCTTTTTGTAAATCTAATTCTTTATATATATGAGAATTAGGATTTAGGTTTTTTTTTTTTCTGCATCTTTTGGGGGTTTCGGATTTTCTCAGGTGTATCACTTAATTTCTTGTGTTTTTAGTTTCCTTTGATGCACGTTTTCTGGACTTAATTCCAGAGAGCTTGATTCCTTTGCATTTCTTCTTCAAATTTCAAGTTTAGCTTTGGTTTGTTCTTGGTTTTTATTTTCTTCGTAATCTGAATTTGATAGCTTTAATAATAGTTGTTGTTCTTCAATTTTCTAGCTTATTCTTTACTGTTTTCATTAATTTTCATGCTTAGATTAAGTTTGTGTAAGGCTAGAGGATCTCAAAACCCATGCTAAAAGGTTTTGTTTTCAAGATTACAATCTACTTATTCATGAAAAAGAGTTAAATTTGTCTATGAGTTTTCTTAGATTTCTTGAATAAAATCAACGTTCTTGAAAGGGAACGATGTCTTTTGCAGTGGTGCTATTTGACATGATGTGTGTTTTACTTATTAGTGTCACCTTATAGGGTATACTAGTGAGCACCGATTGTTTCACACCTTTGGTAGTTTAAAATGTTTTTCAATTGTAGTGTAACTTTTACGTGAAATAGATCGGTGTGAAACTAAATACTTTATCACTGTGGCCTAATTAGGATTTTCACGTATTATGTATGCTTATTAGGATGTTTTATAGAGTAGTAAGCTAGGGAGCATTAATCACTTCACACCTTTGTTAGTGTAAATGTTTTTCAATTATAGATTAATCTTTACGTGGAGTTGTTTAATGTAAAACTATGTGCTTTATTATTACGTCTTAATGAAAGTGTTTTCTTGTCGAGGTCGTCATAATGGTTGACGCCCATTACGCGCCCATATCATGCATATTAGGAAGATCCATATAGACTTTAAGCATTTCATTGGTTTAGGATTTGATGCGATCATTACCCTAAGTTTCTTTTAAGTTAATTTCCATTTCCTTTGTTTTTCATTACTTGATTCGTTGTAGCTTCAATTCTACAACTTTACTTTTGTTTTTATTGTTAAGTTAAATACGTTCCCTCGAATATCCCGTTACACAAAGCAACCCTCTAATCCTTGTAGTTCGATAACCCTTACTATGGTGTTCTTGAAGGTTTTCTCTCCTTCTACCACATGGCTACTTTGGTGTTCTTGAAGGTTTTCTCTCCAAATCAACTTGGTAAGTGATCTTGATGCATGGAGTGACTTATTGGATATTCCTAAGAAAGTGTTTAATTCGCTTCCGCTATATCGAGTCCAAAAACTCAAAAGATATAGTTTGAACGTGAACTTTCAAAGGAATATCTTATGAACCACTTGGCATCTCCTTCTTACTATTTGATTTCATTTCTTGTTTTTATGAGTTGTTTAAAGACCCAATAAGCTTAAGAGATAAAAGAATTAAAGTAAAGAGTTATATAAACTGCTTTTACATTTCATTGTCCTCATGACTTCATGAGTTGATTGTATTTACATTTCCTTTTATATTTCATTGTCCTCATGACTTCATGAGTTGATCGTATTTATATTTCATTGTCCTCATGACTGATCTTATGACTTTTATGAGTTGATCATATTTTAAACCCTTTAAGTTCATATTTGGTGGTATTGGTCATATAGCTTCATCATCAAATCATGAACCAAGGTTTTAAGATTGTTATAAGTGATCGTCTCAAACATAATGAAGTGATGGATAATACTAGATATAAAGAGATGAGGGCCTATAAACAAAGATTTGTTTGATAGATAATTGTGAAAATTGAAATTGACTTCTAAAAGTAAAGTGTGTGCCCAAGTGTCAACAAAAATTAAGCACAGCGGAAAATAAAAGACACAGATTTTTGTTGACGAAGTGGAAACTCAATCAAGAGAAAAACTACTCCGGGGCAGCCAAACCCAGGAATTCCACTATTTAGAAGACAAGACTAGATACAAGATAGTAGCACTCACATATACCCAATGCAGTGGTCGTACCTTGCTCTCTAACGTGTAACCCAACACGAACGCCTCCCAACCAGGTCTCCTACCTGAAGGGGTCTTCAATGGAATCCTTTATCTTAGAGCCGACCTCTAAGATAGACTTCAGATGTAGCGCAGCACACTTGTAACGGCTTCAGAGGGATCTTGAACTTCTCTGAGCTCTTGTGGAATTTAATACCGAATTCTTGCAGTTCTCAATGTCCAGGGGCCTCTATTTATAGGCTGAGGTGCATAATAGGCGATTGCAGTAATATGTACGGACGCCGTCCGGACGGTGAACCTGAGTGGTCCGGACGGACAACTGCGAGACAGGATTTCTGAAAATTTCGCTGAAAATCTTTCCTGTCTAAGAACCGCGTCCAGACGATGAGACACTGACGTCCGGACGGTCGCACATCCGCTGCAAGTAATTTCCATATAAGGCTTCGCGCGTCCGGACCAAGGGGGATGAATGTCCGGATGGCAATTCTTCAACACGCAATTTCCATATCTGCTATGCGTGCGTCCGGACCATGAGATCCAGACGTCCGGACGGTTGAAGTCGAATCGGCAATTTTCTTAACTGATGAGCGCGCGTCCGGACCAATGCTGATTGACGTCCAGACGGTGATATTTGAATTATGATTCTTGCCTTATGTATGAGTGCGTCAGGATGGGAAACCACGGCGTTCGGACGGTGTATCAATCTTCCCATATCCTGAACTTGGAAAGAATCTGAAGCTAATCGATAACTGATGGACGTCCGGACGGGATGCTGAGAGGTCTGGATGGATGCAAGCTGGAACAGAAGCTTCTTGATACAGTGGAGGGTCAGGACGGAAAGATACGTCGTCCGGACGGATGATGCTGGTCTGTCTGGCGTCCGGACGGGATGACACGTCCTCCAGACGGATGGAACAGTTGACAGATGGGCGTCCGGACGGGATAACTCGTCGTCCGGACGGCTGACAGGGAATCTGAAATCTTCTATCTTTTTCGCAGTGCAGAGTCTTTCGAAAATGCTCTGACAAGTGGAATCCCTGTTTACAGCATCTTTACACCTAAGTGATTTTGTCCAAACACAGAATAAGGCCAAAATACTAACAAATTGATATATATATATATATATATATATATATATATATATATATTGTGTGGATGTATTTATATGCACAAAAGAAGTCTAAGGAACTACATGAAGAAGAGAGTAAGTATAGATGTACTTACTGAGAAATGATTCTATGTTTCATTAGGACTGTGTGGTGTGTGTTCATTGCATGGGTGTTTGTTCGTGCATTTCATGTTGTGTCCAATTAATAAAATGGCTGAGGAGATAGCCATCAACAAGCTGATGTAGTATCAAGTGGAAAGAAGGCTAATCAATGGACCCAGGGGGTTCAAAGTGACCCAGGGGTGTCCGAAGTCCTAATATATAACTAATGCTGGGACCAGTAGGATTCCAGTAAAAACAGGTAAGACTTTAAGTGGGAGGCAACGGACGTGAACGGGTTCAGATAACCTAGAACGAGAGGTCTGAAGTAAGATGATCATAAAACACAAACTAAATAGTTACTACGATGCATATTCATACAACCTTTACATTTATATTCTTTATGAACTGTTATTAATCTGATGGTCACTTAGTTATGAAAATGGATGACTCACTTGTTTGTCTATGTAAATATGATGACGTCATATTTGCACAATTATTGATGCAGATCTGGAGAATGAAGGCATGGACCCATATGCCAGTTTTGATGGTTTTTAAAACCATTATCGAACTATTATGTGTTAGCTTAGAAATTACTAGTTGTATTTATGTGTATTTTGTTTTATGGCATGTAAATATTTATAACGATGTCATGTTTGGCATGTTTTATGTTATATGCTTATGTGCCGTCTGTGACACTAATTTTGATGCACCTAGTGTGCATATCGTAATACCCCGTATTTTAAGATATTATCTTAAAATATGATTTATAACCTAATAATAAGGCAAAAGAATAAATATGAATATTTATGAAAATAAATATTTATTTATTAAGAAGCTTTTATAGTTTTAGTTTAATAAAAGTTCAAACAGAACTTAAACTTTGGAACAATGGAAACAGAGTCAAACGAACTTCGTTTTGGTTGATTCAAAAGCCAGAATGCTCGTCTTGGAGTCCTCTATCCACCTATAAATTTTCATAGAAATCAGATTTTTGTAGGTTTGCCAAAACTGTCCGTGAACTTACTGCCCCTGGACTGGACAGCATGCATGTGTGGCAGCCCAAGATTCTGCCACGTCACCCTATTGATTTTCTGATGTTTTCTTGAGTCGACAAGTGTCCATTCTTGTCTTGTATGGTAGTTTAATAGTACTATAAGGTCAAGTAAATATTTAAGGATAAAATTACCTAACTATAGGATAAGGTTACTAAGATAAAAGATATTTGGAAAAGGTGATGATTACTTGATGACTCATAAGCTTGTTCTCCAAGTTGATTCCTAAGCCATTAGATGAGATTATGGTGGAAAGATCTTGGCCATTCATTCTTTTATAAAAGGATGGCTCCTCTCACAAATCGCATCTTCTTCTCTCGAGGCAATTCTCTCAAAACTCGTTTGGATCTACAACTCTCTCTTGTCTCTCTTTCGGTTCAAGCAAAAAGAAGAACTCTCTTCTTCTTGTTTGGAGTCTCATGGCTAGCGGTGTGGAAAATAGGAAAGAATTCTTTCCCTTTGGTAAGTTCTTTCTCCCTTCATCATGGTTTAATCACTCTTGTTCAACAACAATGTAAAGGAGCTTAGTTCTTCTTCTTTTTCATGAACATATATAGATATCTCTAACTCTCTCTCTCTACCTCCCGGATTGGTACAAGAAAAGGAGAATCGAGGATCTCCATCACTCTATCTTGGCTGGATTTGGTGTGTGTGAGCGTTGTGGGAGAAGCTCTCTTAATTCCTCTCTTTCTCTTCCTTTCAGGTTTTGATTAAGGTGAGAATTTCTAAGATCCTCTCTACGTTATCTCTTGATTAGTAGAAAAGATAAGAAAATTGAAAAGACGTTTTAAAAGATAAGTGGTAGAACGAGATATGAAAAGGAAAGAACGTTTCAAGGATAGTAAAACGGATTAAGAAAGAAAAGGGATACTGTTTTTTAGTGTCGTGTTACAAAATATCCCAAAAGATATTTTGAGATATTATACAAAATATCCCAGAAGATATTTTGAGATATTTTACAAAATATCTTAAAAAGATATTTTAGATATTTTGGATAAGATTCTTATCCTTTAATGATTTAAGTTATGTTTTAAAATAAGGTTTTCAAAGCGAAGTGATTGAAGTATAAATCATGCCGTTGTGATGCTCGAGTAAAAAGAATCATTTTCGATAATTATTATGGAAAAGGGTATTTTGGTCATTTAAATAAATATTGTTATAATGTCCATATGAAATACGTATCATTATACTTAACTGATTTTATACGCCATTACTATATCAAAATGATAAATAGGAAATTAAGTTAGGATTAAGAAATCAGAAATGGTTAGGATTAAATATTGTTATTGTTTAGTGAATTGTATTAATTCACTATTTGCTTGTATCAAATTATATTGCAGTGAACACTTGTTCGTAAATACTTTCTGAAGAAAGAACGGTAAGTATTTATTACTTACTGAGGGTGATGCTGAATTTCCATAATGTTGTGGTTTCTACTTTATTTAATGGTTTGCGCATGTGGATTTGTATATTTTGTCATTTTACTAATGGATTTAATTAAATAGAAGAGTTAGGAGTTACGTCTGCCTATGGAACAGGGAGTGACGTCGGCCTGTGCCAAAGAGATAATAATTATTAGAGGAGTGACGTCTCCTTAGACAAATTGTTAGAGGAGTGACGTCTCCTTAGAACTCACTAAACGGGAGTTATGTCTCCTATCATTCACTAAATGAAAGTTACATCTCTTATAACACGATTAGACAGGAGTTACGTCTCCTAAACTATATTAAATGGAATTACGTTTCCTTGAATCTATGTGTTAGAGTTACGTCTCTACATGATTGAATGCAAGATGATCATGATTACTTGAATAAATATGACTGTGCATATAAAACTGCCATACTTTATATTATTACATAGTGTTGCATTTACTTAACTAAATCAGTAATCATATCATTATTGAAAACAGTGGACTCACTAGGTATTTTTGTATTACTGTTTCTCTCTGTATTATATATTAATACAGGTTATGAGGAGGAGGAGTATCAAGATTATCCAGACTCTTAGGTGATCTTGATGGCAGTGTCTGAGGCTAGGTCGCCTCACATTTTGTGGACTATTGTGTTTAGTCTATTATCATAATATTCGAAGAACAATATTTATATATTTGTTGGTATGTATTAATGATGCTATGAATATAGTGTTTGTAAATCATCTGTGCCATACGTGGCACAAATACTATTTTATAGTGTAATTATTCAGTTACACTCTCTTATCTAATTTGAAGTACTTTTGTTAGAAGCTCTGATGTGTTATTTTTAAGAAAATTATATTCTGCTGCTAATTTTTACTCTAATGACGTCATTGTTGATGTCTTAATGATACGTGAAAATCAAAATTTTCACTTACGCTTTTTTGTAAAAGGCGGGTCGTTACACATATGGCATGTAAAGATAAACCTAAGTAACTTTTAATAAATGTACCGAGGTATTTCAGTCAGCTCTAACGTGTTATGCTATCAATTCCTAAGACTTTAGAAAAAATATATTCTGCTGCGAGAGTTTATCTCTAATGTAGTAATGTCACGTGGAAACTGGAGGTTTCTGCTTACGAATTTGTTGGCTCAAATTCGGGGCGTTACACTAAAAGAAAACGGCAGCTTTAAGGTGAAAAATGCAAAGCTTGGAAGAATCTTAGTCATCATATGCCACGTATATCAATCTATACCTCAAAAGGAAATGTTTCGATATCAATATCTCTTCAAATGATTAATTCCTTAATTATCACCAGATTCCTATCTCAAAATCAAATTCAGCAACCCATCTCCTATATAACTTCAAAATTCGCAGATCTAAATATCCTCTTGGGTATCATACCTCATTATTCTTATCAAAACTTTAGCAATATAAATCTAAAAATACCTAGATGATCAATAATCCATACCTCAAAGTATTGCAGTCTTCCTTATGGGTCCCTCACATTTCCTCAATCACATTTAATCAGTCTTATCAAGAGGCTGTAAGAAAATAATGATTTTTTACATATCGTTCTATTTTTCAATATCCAAGATCTCCTAAGACTACCATAGTCCTTTGAACTATTATTTCTTCTTGATACTTTACAATTCTTATATAGTACCATGATCTTCTTATTATCCCTGTATAAATACTATTATCCTCAAAATCCATTAGATTAGATCATAAATATCAATTCAATTTAATTGTGTAACCCATCACGCGTCCATTGCGCCACTCTGATAAATAATATAAGCAAAGATTTCTAAGAGAATAAATAAATCACATATTTAATTCTTAACTTAAGCTCTAGAAAACCTCAACGATTCATCAATATAAAATCTTTTCCAAAATCCATCAAATGCATAGGAAGATTATCTCTCCAAATATCATCAACTTATTTGATCAACTAATTTCCTCAAAATATATATATATATATATATATATCAGTAATCTACAATTTATACACCTATCTTCAAAAGATATCAGATTTGAATTAATAGATACCCATTTGCCATATCATATCTTTTCTTATATTCTAGGGTTAATCGGATAAACTTCAAAATCTCAAAATTTATCTTTGATCCATGGGTTATCCTTATTATGGTTATCAAAATATTATCTCTAAGCACAAAAAATATCAGCAGAGTGTTTAATAAATTTACTAACTTAATACCCACAAATTCTGCCAAGGTACTTGGATTCTATAATCTATTTCTCCAGAAAGCATCTCATGACTATACCTCAATAATACTAGATATCAGATTGTCAAAATCATGAAATTACTTCTATTTACATACCTCGAGCTTCTTATCCATCTTACACTCGGATCGTCATCAGGGTGGGAGATCTCTACACTAAGATATCTAAATCTGTTAGATCTTGATAACTAATGCTTATCAAATATTAACACAACTATCTACCTAATAGCTTTGTAGATAAATCAGATAAACTTGCAATATCCATTCAATATGTATAAAAATTATAGATATGATAGCTGACGATATTTATTTAAAAATCAAAAGCGGTATCATGTATCATACATATTTTAAGATACACATCTTAAAAGCTTAAACCTTTGTTTTTATAAAGACTCCATTGTTTTCCAAAATCTTTTTAAAGCGTATTTCAAAATCCTTTTGAAACATATTAGTAATACATGAACGAGTATTTCTCATTGTTTTTCAAAATCCTTGGAAAATATTTTACTAACGTATAGATAAGTATTAATTCTCTTTCTAGAATAAGAGTTTGATTTCCTCTTATTCAGTGGATTTGTTTTCGTTGCTGTTAAACAATAGATATACGAATATAAATACGATATAGTTATCATTTTCCCAAAGCTTCATCCTTCAGATATTTTATTATATCTAAACCTTATTTGCAATCAAGGTAACAAATGTAAAGTTTATTCTTAAAACATTTTTCCTCATTTTGAAAATCATTTCATAATAAAAGCAGTTTCATATTTAGTACAATTTTCATTTAGTATGCAAATTAGATCAATATGTTTTCATTTTTTTTTTTTTTTGCAAAACATTGAGAGGCATACATTCAAACATCATCGAGGATGGAAGCATACATAACATTCAACAAACAATGCCTTACCACAATAAGTAATTCATATTTCCTATAGCTCTTTGTGTTATTCCTAGATTTCTAGGGTCAAGTCTTAGGGTCCTCAGAGCAAACTGCTCTGGTACTAAACTGTAACTTACCCAAGTTGCAGTTTGACACTAAGCTGTAACTAGTTCTCAGAGCTAACCGCTCTGATACCAAACTGTAACGCCCCGCTTTTTACAAAAAGGTGTAGGTGAAATTTTTTCAAATTTCACGTGACGTTACTACAACATCTTCAGAGTTAAGATTTGGCAGCGGAATAAAAAGGGTATCCAACTAGTTTGGAATGAATAACACGACAGAGCTTCTAATTGAAATACTTCTAGACATTCGTAAAGAAAATGTTTAGACAAATACATGTAAACATGTGTCAATAGTGACACAGGAGAATACATGGAAATTATTAGCAATCTTGTCAACATAAAATGTTATAAACACAGAAAACTATAAACAAAATGCAGACTATGCGTCCTTAGCTTTAAAACCTCTTGAGCTCTAATCCTTGTCTATCAACCTGCACTATATATAGAAACAAAAACACCAAAACACTAAAGTGAGTCCACTGTTTCCAATAATAATATGAGTGCTGATTTATTTAATTAATGCAACACAATGCAATGGCCATATAATCACATGTATATACAAAATATAATCTATGATCGCGAATCATAGACATTAAATGAACATAAACGTAATCATAAAGCAATGACAGTTTTAAATGTAGAGTTTTAGATATTTCCCTTTTTCCACTCCTCTGTTGACCTAGGCGCGGTTAGCATTTTATTTGAAGCCTGGGCTTCCTCCCCTTTAACTTTTAATTATTTTCTTTGGGAGCCTAGGCTCCTGGAAACCTCGGTACACCAGTTTTTGTATTTATTAGCCTCTTTTCAGGTACCTCCTCATTCACTGAGAACCTAGGAACTTATGTGAAGCCTCATGTACCCACTGTGGATCTAGATCCAGCAGCTTGTTATAGACAGATTATTAAAAATAATAAAACGAGCAAAGCCACATGCGCAAACAAGTAAATAAAGCAGTAAGCATATATTATAGGAAAAGTCAACCAGCTTCGTCCTCAGTAAGTATAGAGATACTTACAGCCTTTTTAATGCAGTTCTCAAAATGGCTCATTCTCTGCAATAAATATATATTTATACGCAAAGTGTTAACATCATTACTTGTGATTATACGCTTAGGTACACTTAATCATTTTAGTTTGGAAAACCACTTAACATAATATACTTTAATAAGACAATTACTAAAATACCCGATTCTAGACCTAACCAAATCACTCCCAATTGTGTAACATGCATTCATTTTGGCCGAATCATCGACACTGTCGAAACTTCCCAATATCAAAGCATAATAGCAACTAAAACAATACCTAATAGCTAAAACCTACGCATATAGAAATTGGTCCAACCTCATCTAACACAATTGGCCAAAAATCATCAAACCAACATAAATATGATACTCACAAAAGCCACAACTCAACTTAGCTAACTCCTAAATCACAACTCATAATCCCCACAACTAGACACATGAATGGTATACACCAAAAATACCATTAATCCAATCCAAACATATTCATATAGAGAATCCACAAGAAATCGGTCAACAGCAAAGGTATACACACATCAAGACTTCAAGAACAGCCACCCATTCGGTTAGAGCACTGAAAAACTGTCAACACACCAAAATACCAACACATAGCCAAAACAGGGGACACACTAATTCAACTGGAAAAGATGAGAACTAGAGTAAATCAAAATCAATATATACTCACACTTACAACTATAATCGGCCAAAACAGGGGTTAGAGATCAAGCTTTAACAAACCCATTCAAAATCAGTGAAGAACAACCGAACAACAACACAAGAATACTCTAAAATTAACAATCTAAAATACACAATCATCTTAACAATGATCCAATACAAAAGCACAAGAAATCATCAAGAATTTCTGTTTAAGGTTGGAGGAATTCACCGGAAAACATCTCTGGGCTTCACCAGAAATTTCACCGGAAAATCGCCCCTGGAAATCACCGGATTATCGCCACTGGGAGTCGCCGGATTTCCGGACAGAACCGCCGGAAATCACCACTGGGTCTCGTCGGAGGGTCGGGTTTCTGCTGGGTTTGACGGGTTCCGGTTCTGGGTCCACCGGAAGCTTGGCCTCCGGTCGGGTCTTCTCCGGGCTTCTCCAGGTTTCACTCTTAGTTCCGATTTCTCTCTCTCTCATGATCAGTGTCTCTTCTCTTTCTCTCTCTCTGATTCTCTTTCTCCCTCTGTCTCTTAATCTCTCTCGGTGAGAAACAGAAAAGAAGAACAAAAGGAGAAGAAAGAAGAGAAAGGGTAAAAAGGATCGGGTCTCTCTCCTCTCAGATTTTCTCTCACTCTCACCGTCTCTCTCTGTGTTTCAGATAGAAGAGGAAAGAAGAAGAAATTAAAAGAGAAGAGAAAAGAAAGGGAATTTTCTTCTATGTTCTCTCTTTATTTCTCTCACTCGATCTCCCTTCCTCCCACGATCGTCTCATTATCTGAGACTCGAATGGAAGAGGGAAAAGAAAGAGTAAAAGAAAGAAGAGAGAATGGAGAAAGAAGAGAAGTTTGAAAGGGTATGAAATTTGCTTGAAGGAGGGGTTTAATTTATAGAAGTAATAAACTATGGTTAATTTTTACCTCAGTTAAATTAACACGAGTTAAAAGTAAAATATCGGATTAACTCATGGTTAAATTTGCCTTAGTTAGACTAACTTTAGTTAACCTTAAAAATATCTAGTTAACCCAAGGTTAGTTTTTATCTAGTTAGGTTAACTTGAGTTACTCTTTAATAATATATATATATAGTTAACTCTTGGTTAGTTTTTATCTAGTTAAATTAACTAGAGTTACTTTTTAATAAAAACTAACCATTAATAATCATGAGTATCTTTATATAAAATCTTTTTCATTAATGATTCACTAGGGTGTAATTTTAAATCCGTTTTAAGTCCAGTTCGTTTCATAAATAATGTTAATTTTTGAATAACATTATTACACTAATGATATTATTATACTAAATAATATTAGGCCAAAATAATATTATATGTCAATAATATTATCACAAAATATAATAATATTAGGAATATTATTATTCCAATTAATTTACTAAATATTTAGGTTTTGGAACAGATGGCACATAAAGATGCAATTTATCAGAATAATGTCGATCGAGCGACTTTAAAGACGATCGAGCGATTATCAATTGACAGGTCGATCGAGCGATAGATATTGTCGATCAAGCGATGATAGAGAAATAAGTCGATCGATCGGCAGAAGTGGTCGATCGAGCGATTGATCACCTCGGGTTTTAAATTCTATTTAAGGCATCCTGTCTTAAAATCTGGGGTATTACAATTTAAAGAACTTCGCATAGAGTATTTTGTAGGTCTCTTTAAGTTCTTCCCCGTCTTCACCGCTGCTCTCTGAGTAGTAGGACTTTGACCCCTCAGATTCTTCGTGTGGTGCTACAAAGGCCAGAAACTTATGATCCTGAGGCCTCCTCTTCTTCAGATTCACTAAGAGTAGTGTTGTAGGCCTTACCCTTGGCTTGCTTGAGATTCCCACAATTAGCCTTCACATGCCCAAAGTCGGAGCACTCAAAACATTGAGGACCTCTTAGATCCTTCTTCTCTTCTTCTCGCTCTTCTCCCTTTGGGTTACCCTTTAGTCTTTCAAAGAACTTATTCTTGAATCTTGGATTTTTCATCAATCTTCCGAAGTTCTTTGCGAGCATAGCAATTGCATTCTCTTCTTCATCAGAGTAGTCTTCATCAAAGGAGACTCTGTTTTTCTTCTTAGACGCCTTGAAGGTAATTGCCTTTGCTTTTCTAACTAGGAGCAGGGAATACTCATAAGTTTGAAGAGATACCACCAACTCCTCATCAATCTTCATTGACTCTAGGTCCTTGCTTTCTTCAATAATTTTTACTTTAATCCTGAAACACTCAGGCAAAGACCTTAAAATATTTTTGATGAGTTTTACATCAGAGACCCTCTTTCCAAGACTCACCACTGAGTTTCTCAGGTCGCTAATCCTAGAGTAAAACTCACAGAATGTCTCATCATCCAACATCTTAATTTCTTCAAATTTTGAAATCAACATTTGGAGCTTGGCAAATTTAACAATTTTCGCGCCCTCATATGTTGTTTCCAAAATTTGCCATGCTTCTTGAGCGGATTAACAGTTTAAAATTCTTGCAAATTGAGACAGTGAAAGAGCTTGACATAGAGCATGGAGGACTTTATCGTTGGAAAGTCGTGCGCTTGTTTGAGCAACAGTTAGTTCGGTAGTTGTAGGCTCTAGCTTAGTCCAACCAGATTCTACAATCTGCCAAACATCAATGGATTTTAAAAAGAAACGCATACGGGCTTTTCAATGGCCATAATTCGAGCCATCAAAGGCAGGAACGAAATTAAAAGTCACACTCAAGAAATTAATCTAAAAAGAGTGTTCCCAAGCTCTGATACCAATTGAAAAATATAATAGACTTCTAATTTATCATGTGTGTGTGATCAATTGTGTAACAAAATATCTAAATGTAGAATTTAAATAAGACAGATATTTTATTAACAAAGTGGAAACTCAGTTAAGAGAAAAACCACTTCGGGGCAGCCAAACCTAGGATTTCCACTATTTAGAAGACAAGACTAGTAACAAAGCACTCGCATTCACATACCCGTTATGCAGTGATCATACCGTGCACTTTGACGTGTACCTATACACGAACGCCTCCCAACCAGGTCTCCTACCTGAAGGGGTCTTCAATGGAATCCTTTAGCTTAGAGCTCCTCCTTAAGCTACTTCACAGGTTGATCAAATCACACAAGAACCACCCTAAGAGAGCTAGCAAATATCTCTGTTTCTGTCTAAACACCCTCTCTTAGTACAAAGGAATCAGTACAGAATTCTTAAATAATTCATTCCTAGAGACCTCTATTTATAGGCTATAGAAAACCTAATACAAGTATGATTCGAAGTTCTCTAGGCAGGTTCCGAACTTAGACAATGGTTGTCCGGACGGCAAGCAGCAATCGACTTTAAATTATGTAATCTCACGTGTTTCTTCATTAATCTTCAGTCATTGAGTCCCCACGGTATAGCTCTAGCGTCCGGACTGTTGCTTGCAATGTTCACTGTTCGCAGCCTTCAGTTTGCTGTTCGGACACCTCTGCAAACAAGTGCTCTTGGGAGTTGTTGTTCGTTGGGCTGTCCGAACATCTGTAAGAACATGAGTTCCTTGTGGTTGGTGTCTGTGGAGGTGTTCGGACACTTCTTCGAACACTAATGGACGTCCAAACACTTCCTCTGGGCCGTTTGGACGGTAAGTAGGGAACCGACTTTGCTGAGTTGTAAACTGCCCAAAATCCTCTTGACACCTGGAAATTGCCTTTCTTTAGTTGATGACACTGATACTTGTCATATTAAAGCTTTCCATGTTAAGAAAACTAACTCCTGAATATTCTGAATACTTTGAAAAATACGATATCCTTGTTAAGGCAGCATGCCTACATAATAGTGATTTTGTCAACAGAATGCAGCCAATTAAAAACTAACAAAAGGCATTACATTCTCTCCCATATAAAAATCAATATTATTTTAAAAGATTAATCCAATCATACAACCATTAAAAAAAATTTTCTAATAAATAAATAAAATGCTTTTAATTCATTTATTTTCCTCCCCGAATGTTCTCCGTGATTCTTGAAACGTTCATTATACCTTTGACGAACGTTTGTCACACTTTTGTGAACGATCAAAGGAAACCCTAGCTGACATGGCTAGCTGACATGGCTAGATCATGGTCCCACCATAAACGATTGTTGACGTGTCATACAGTATGTCGGAAGTTACATCCCACGCCTCCAACATGTGTGTCAGACCGAACCACGAACGATCGTCTAACCCTAAATTTTACACAAATGTTCTTTACTTACTTGAGAAACATTCACCAAATGATCTCAGTTGATCCTTATCTTTTGCATTCCTTGCCTATAAATACCTCTTACTCTACGCTTCTTAGAACCATTCATTCCTTTCCATGCATCAGTTCTGTCACACTTCTTGGTTAAAGGAAAGTTCTAGAGTGAGAAGATGAGTGTTGTTCATAACTCCACATTCATTGAGGTAACCTTTGTTGCTTAACCCTTCTTTCATGATTATTAATGTTCTCTCTTTACTGGTTCATTATTAGCTTTACAATTTTCATTACATGCAAGCTTTATAGGTTAATTTAAATCCCTTTTCAAAAGAAAATGATCTTTTAAAATATAAGCTTTCAATCACTCTTGATTTTCATAAATGGTCACGGTAATGTGTTTTATAATGTCCTTATTATGCTATTAGGAGGTTTGTTTAAGATCTAGCATGTTATGTCTAGATTATCTTTAGATTTTCATACATTCTGGTAATGTCAAACATTCTCCAAGCCTTGCACGAACGTTTGTCACTCGTAAGGAGAACTATCGTCCTTGTTGCCGAACGATCAAGGAATGACAAAAATGCTGAAAATTGGGTTTTAGTCATAGATTAAGGAGTGTAATTAATCTTAAGTTACGTTTCGCAGTAGCAGGAACACTCCTATGTCCCAACTTATGGATGAGCAAACGAGTTAAGTATATACTTACAAAATTGAGTTCATAATAGATGCGATATGTTAGCTGACTAAGCATAATTTACTTTTCTTAAACGATATGATATAAAGCTGTTAAATTTCCGTAAGTGTTGATAGCTGTTCCAAGATGAGTATTACTATTTTAATGATAATGAACCATATTATTGCATTGTAAGACATGGTACACCGATACGTATGGTAGAACAACCATTGGCTTACTATTATACTTGTTATTCTTTATGGTCAAAAGTTTATAATGTGTTATGATGGGACTTGGATCCAATGGTTGTTTTCTGGCCAGCGTACTATGCTTGAATGGGGGTCGTGGTTACGGCTTTGCTAGTAGCTTGGGCCACTCGAGGTCAAACTCGGTCAGACTGCTAGTATATGAAGGTATGCGTACATATCCGGGGCACCGGTGTTGTATTACAGGTCCATCGGGACAGCACCAACTCTACTGAAAATTGGTTAAAATCATGGGTATATATCCAAGCACAATGGTTTGATTGTGAAAATAATTATTGACTTCTAATTTAAACCAAGTGTGTGTGTTTGTGTGCAAACAAATATCTTAAATGCAGAATTTAAATAAGACAAGATATTTGTTACGAAGTGGAAACTCTGTGAAGAGAAAAACCACTTCGGGGCAGCCAAACCCAGGAAATCCACTATCCAAAAACAAAGCTAGTTACAAGACACTCGTACTCACAAAACCCTATGCAGTAGTCATACCTTTAACTCTGACTTGTAACCCAACACGAACGCTTCCCAACCAGATCTTCCACCTGAAGGGATTTTTGATGGATTTCTTTACCCTAGGGTCAACCCCTAAGATGGACTTCACATGAACACTTGAGCACACACCGGCAATGGCTTGAGAGCTTGCAGATCTTCGATTCTCCTTAAACACCCTATCAAAGCACTATGGAATTCACCACCGAATTCTGTACAAAACACTAGCCTAGAGCCCCCTATTTATAGGCTTCAAAAGACCTCAAAAACTGCTGAGATTCGGACCTGGCTGGCGAGCGTCCGGACGGAAGTTAGCCACGTCCGAACAGTTTTCTGCGATCTCCTTTCAGAAACAGTGTAATTCTATCTTTATCAGGTTCACGTCCGGACAGCTTGACCGAGTGTCTGGACGGTCTTCGCTAAAATCCTTTTTGCATTCGAACGGAACTCTGGAATATTTTGAACTACTGGACATCGTCTGGACGTGTTGCCACGTCGTCCGGACGACTTGTAGAGATTTCCTAAATAGTGTCGACTTCTGAAAACAGACTCCTTGTTGAATACTGATTGACCTAGCGTCCAGATGATGTTACTCTGAAGTCCGGACGTCTTCAATGTTTATCTGTAAGACACTGCGGGCGTCCAAACGCCTTCAAAGGCCTGTCCAGACGGTTGCACGGGAACCGGTTGTTTTTGTCTTGGATTTTGCAATGACTCTTCATGGACATCTTTAAACAGCTTATGATCAGTTATTTTCTTTGATTTGAACATTGTCTGAATAACATGAAGATTTTGAATTGAAAACCGACCATCCTGTTAAAACGCAACCATTACATAAAGTGTTTTTGTCAACCAAAATGTTGCCAATATAAAATACTAACAAACTCCCCCTTTGGCCATTTTGGGACAAAAAACACTTGACCAGTTTAGAAATACATTCCCGGTCCAAAACAAAAATACTCCCCCTTTTTGTAACAAAAGGACAAAGGGTAAACAGGGTATAAAGAAAAGCACAATTACTAAAATTCAAAACAACAAGAATAATAGTAAAGTGTTTCAACAAAAACTCAAATCAACATAAGAGGAAACCTAAAGACCTCAAGATATCACATCTTCTAAATTTGAGCCACTTCGGCTTCTTGCTCTTGAAGCCGGGAAACCATAGACTAAAAAGTTTCAGTCACTTGAGTCTTCTTGCCCAAAACTGATCATCCGTAGAAAGAAATCCTCTAGACAAGTGGTCTGCAAGATGATAAAGAAGATTCACCCCTGAATCTCTAGCTGGTGCAGATCTAGAGGAAAAAGGTTACGGAAAACTCTATATGAGCAGGGGGAATGAGCTCATCTAAAATTTGAGATCTCTGGAACATATGATTTCAACACTGGTCTGTTTTCCAAAGAGCCACCGGACAACATATTCCTGAAAATATTTAAACAGAATTCTATCCAAAAATAACACCACAAGGAAATATTAGATCCTGTTAGTTTCAAAAAGAATGTGGTATTATGATAGCTATCAATTGGATGCATAAAGATATACAAAAGTAGATATAGCAATCCAAAAGACACAGATTAGTAATATCCATCCAGCATAAAGACAGAAAAAATATTCATGCACAATCTCTCAAATCATAATCACTTAAAGATTCCAATATTCTAAAAAGAACCAAAGCTTAAGAGAATAAGGAAAGTCAAAGGAAATACCTGAGAATGAGAAAAGATGTGCAGAGAATGCCAACATCTCGGGATCAGTCAGAGAGAAAACACACACAACACAACATGATAGAACATGCAAAAAAGTAGTGTGTGTGTGTGTGTGTGTGTGTGTGTTTGGCAGAGAAAGCAAAAAGGTCGCTTCCGGACGTGGCACATACTCGTCCGGACGGCATGCTATCAAATAAGAGATCGACAGAGCCGAGCACGTCTAGAAGAAAGAACATGTCCGTCCGGACGCTTCACACTAGAAGCTGAAAAACATAAGGAAATATGTAGAAATTTTTTTTCCTAACGTTAGCTTCAGAACATGCATGTATAAATAACTGATAAAACAGTCAAATAGCATTTCAAAAATATACCAAGATATAATTGACAGTTAAGAGTCAATAAGCACAAAAATTTCCCTGCAGATAGAAATTTTTCAATAGTAAACTTAACTCATGCAATGCGTGTGTGTGTGAAAGCTTTCTCAATAAGGTATGAAGTTTACTAATATGACTTAAAGCAACCGGATTTTCTAACTAAGAGAGAAAATCAATGTTAGATCAGTCAAAAGTCAAACCTTATTTTACTAGAGCCTAGCCACCCTCATTTGATACAAGCTACAACACTTTTCTTTTACTTCGTTCTTTAGTGACCATCTATTTCCACAATGATTTGGTCACTGACTGTTTCTATAGGGACAAATTCAAGAACAGATTTATAGTACAAAAGCAGTGGATCTTTTTATTTATCCATTTTTATTTAGTTTTGAATGCTTTTTATCACTTGGTGCTGTAACCTATAAAGAATGCTAGAATTTATGGGTTCTAGGTTCAACTAGTGAGTTGGTCAATTTGACCATCTTAGTAAAAAAATCTCTCTCATTAGAATTTCTAGAAGCTAAAAGTCAGAGAGAAAAATATACCTTAGGGGAGCTTTGGATAATGCACAATTTTTCATCTCATGAGAAAAGCAACTATCTAGCATTAAGATGCACAAGAAAACTTAGCAGATATCAGAAATAAACTCTCAATCATATATAAGCATATTCAATTTATGCACAATGAACTGAGATATCAGGCAAAAACACATACAATCTCTGAAAAACTATCAAAAATAAAATAAAATTCTGCATCTTCTCCCCCAATTTTTTTTTTTCGTTGAAAAATAAAAGACAAAAACAACAAAGACATGCTTAATAAGGAAAATAACATATGTCTAGACAAAGCATGTAGGTAAGAGCAAACCTGTCCTCAGGGAGAGAGGTTTGACTATACCAAGACAGAAAAACAATGACATGCTTTCTCTGTCATCCCTAGAATGTACCTGCAGAAAATTCTCAAAGCAACCAAGAGAAAATCTAGGGATAGAAAAAAAATTGTTCCATTGCATGCACAAGATATGACAATATAAAAGATGCAATGCAAGTGTACCTGACATGCACTAGGATTTAGGAACCACAATCCTAGGCATGGGAGACCTCACCTACTAGGTGAGTCCACTCCCCCTCAAGGGGTGAATGGTCTCATCCTTCCTTACCCATACCTTCTCTACCGGTGAGGCAAGGGTGTGAGCCATGTCCAAATTGGTCAGTCTGACTAGGACACTCTTCATCATGTTGACAAGCCCTTCATTGGTCTGTTTCTTCTTGGACTTGTGAGGCTTCATTCTGAAGCATTCGGCTTTGGTGTGGCCATACTTACCACATAGATGGCATGAAGGAGAACCCTTTTGAGGATAATGTTGTTGTTGCCGAAAAGCATGATGAGGCTTGGAAGGTTTAGAGCTAGACTTACCAGTCTTTTGCTCTGTTTTCCTGATCCAAGGCTGCTGATGTCGGATTTGAGGACAGTGTGGCTTCAGGTAGGCTGACTTTGTTTGCTGAAATGTTTCTTGAAAGACTCCGCAAATTTAAGATTATCATTTTCACAAATAACAAAGTCCCTTACCTCTTTGAGATATATGCCTCCTATGAGGCGGGATATATTTATCTGAAGAGGTTTTCTCAATAAAGCCCTTTTTGGAATCCTCCTGCTTCTTCCAAGGTCTGTGGGATTTTAACAGATAACACTTTGGGGTTTTTGATGGATTCCTTTACCCTAGGGCCAACCCCTAAGATAGATTTCACACGAACACTTGAGCACACACCGGCAACGGCTTGAGAGCTAGCGGATCTTCGATTCTCCCTAAACACCCTCTCAAAGCACTATGGAATTCACCACCGAATTCTGTACAAAACACTAGCCTAGAGCGCCCTATTTATAGGATTCAAGAGAACTCAAAAACTACTAAGATTAGGACTCTGGTTGGTGAGCATCCGGACGGAAGTTAGCCACGTCCGGACGGTTTTCTGCAATCTCCTTTCAGAAACAGCGTAATTCTATCTTTATTAGGTTCACTTCCGGACGGCTTGACCGAACGTCCGGACGGTCTTCGCTAAAATCCTTTTGAAAAATTATTGGACTTCTAATTTAACAAGAGTGTGTGAACAGTGTGCAACAAAATATTAAATGCGGAAATTAATGGAGACAAATATTTTGTTGACGAAGTGGAAACTCAATTAAGAGAAAAACCACTCCGGGGCAGCCAAACCCAGGATATCCACTATCCAGAAGACAAGACTAGTTACAAGATAGTAGCACTCACATACCCCTAATGCAGTGGCCGTACCTTGCACTCTAACGTGTAGCCTAACACGAACGCCTCCCAACCAGGTCTCCGACCTGAAAGGGTCTTCAATGGAATCCTTTACCTTAGGGCTAACCCTTAAGATAGACTTCACAGCTAATCAAATCACACCCTGGCAACGCTAGAGAGCTAGCAGATCTTCAATATCTCCCTAAACACCCTTTCTAAGTTGTACGGAATTCGCCACGAAATTCTGTGTTGAATGCATGCCTAGAACCCTTTATTTATAGGCTTTAGAAGCCCTAATTTGAGTAAAAAACGGAGTCTATGGCACGCTCGTCCGGATGGGAGCCTTGGCCGTCCGGACGGGCAACTTTTTACTTGTCCGAAAAGTAATTCTGGAATTTTCGCAGGGCCGTCCGGACGCTAGATGTTTCCGTCCAGATGCTTTTATTGGCCGTCCGTATAGTAAATTTACATCATTTTTCGTTAGCTTTCCAACTACGCCAATTTCGTCCCAATCCAATATTTGAGTAAAAAGTTATGATCAAAATAATGGAGAGTGTCCAGACGGCTTAACCGAGCTTCCGGACGGTCAATTGCAACCGCCTTTCCAACATAGCACTAAAAGCTTCCATAATAAGGCTGCATCCGGATGGTGTTGCCCTAGCGTCCAGACGGTTGCACTTCAGCTGCACATCATTACCATAATAAGGCTTTGGAACGTCCAGAACCTGAAGGCTGATGTCCGGACGGTTGAACTGGTGCACTCAATTTCCACATATGAAGCTTGATCGTCTGGACCATGAAGACTGCTATTCGGACGATTGAACTTTGTATGCACAACTTGCCTTATAGAGAACATCGTCCGGATGAGATCACACATCATCCAAACGGTTACAGCCATCTTCCCATAACTGTGTCTTGAGTCAGAAACCCTAATGCTTGTCAAATACTGAATGGCATCCAGACGGTATAACCACGTCGTCCGGACGGATGCACTGGAACACTGGGATCTTCTCGAACTTTGAAGAGCGTCTGGATGATTTGCCATTAGGTCCGGATGGATGCAAAATTGAACTGTTCGAAGCTTCTAGACACTGATGGGCATCTGGATAGAAAGTTCTCGTCGTCCGGACGGATGTTGCTGACTGATAAGCGTCCGGACGGAATACCACGTCGTCCGGACGGTTGACAGGGAACCGAAATGAACTTCCTTGAAAATTTCACAGAATCTTCTTGAAGAACATAGCTGAAGAGTAGACTCTGGATAAAGCAGCATCCCTGTGAAAGTAGCAACCTTACATAGAAGTGATTTCGTCCAACAGAATGCAGCCAACACGAAAACTGACAAACTCTCCCTTTGGCCATTCTGGGACAAAAATCACTTGACCGGTTAAAAATACAATCCCGATCCAAATCAAAAATTACTCCCCCTTTTTGTCACAAAGGGACAGGGTAAAACAGAGTAATGAGAAAAACCACACAACAATTACTCCCTCTCAATGTCTCAGAAGTACATGGGTAAACAGAGTAATAATATCCATAGACAAAAACGTTCTAAAATCCAAAACAATAGGAAAATAGAGAAGAGTCTGCAAGTGGCCCAAAAGAGAGGAACATAAATCCTCCAAGTACCAAATCCTGCTGATCCACTGAAATCAAGTAACGGAGAGAAATCCGTATAAAAAGCTGGATTTGTACTACTTCAGCTTCTAGCTCAGGAAGCTAGGAACCATGGACTGAAAACCTTCAATCTCTTGATTTTGCAAAGCCTGAACCTAGTTATCCACAGATTGACATCCTTTAAGCAACTGGTCTACCAGATAAATGAGAAGATTCACCACTGAACCTCTAACTGATACAGATCTGAGGGAATGCTACAGAAGGCTTTGCATGAGCTCGGGGAAAAAGCTCATCTTAAATCCTGAGACCCTTGGAAATTTTGAACACATGATCTCAAACATTTCCAAAGGATGCATCTATCAAACACTGTGTTGGGAGCCATTGGATGTCGTATTCCTGAACCAAAACCAATCAGAAATATCTCCAAAAATACCATTAGATCCTGTTAGTTCCAAAAATAATGTGGTATTTAAGACGGCTGACAAATGGATGCCAAAGAATTACAAAAACAAAGATCGCAATCCAAATGACCCAGATATATCAATATCAACCCAACACACAGATAGAATAGGATTTTCATGCACACTATCTCAAGGAAATATCCCAACAAATATTCCAATATTCTAAAAGTACAAAAACTTAAAAGAATAATGGAAGACACAATGAAAATCATGGGATGAGAAGAGATGTGCAAAGAATGCCAAAATCTCGGGAGAAGAGAAATCCACGAGAAAAACATGCAACATGACATGATAAAAATGCAGAGATGTGTGTATGGCAGAAAAAGAGACACAAGGACAGCGTACAGCAATACTGCGCTCATCCGGACGTAAGAATAGGTCCGTCCGGATGCTTCACACTGAAAATCTGAAATTGGAAAAAAATTTGCAGAAAAATATTTTTTCCTAAAGTTAGCTTTCAGAACAGGCATGTATAACTAACTGATAAAACAGTCAAATAGCACTGCAAAAATATGCAAAGATATAAATGAGAGTTAAGTATTCAATAAGCACAAATTTCCTTGCAGATAGAAATTTTAAATAGATTACTCAACTCATGAAATGCGTGTGTGTGTGTGAAGACTTTTCCCAAAAAGTATGAATTTAACTGATATGACAAAAAGCAACTAGATTTTCTAGACAAGAGAGAAAATCAATGAAAGATCAATCAAAAGTCAAACCTTATCTTACTAGGGCCTAGCCACCCTCATCTGATACACTCCCCCTAAGATGCAGCACCTAATTGTTTTACTTGTACCATGAAGGACAAGGTAAAATTTTACTTGCACCATGAAGGACAAGGCTTATTTCCGTACAGAAGCAGTGAATGTAAGCATATAGCACAGAAAGCTGAAGAGTTACTGCTTGATTCTAGTGGTGCTGCAACCTAGAGAGAATGCCAGAATTTTTAGGTTCTAGGTTCAACTAGCATTTGGTCAATTTGGCCATCTTATCAAAAACCTCTTCTCTTATCTAGAATTTCTAGAAGCAAAAAGTCAGATAAGGAAAAGATGTACCTTAGGGGAGCCTTAGATAGTGCACATTTTCATCTCATGAGGAAAGTAACTATTTATAATTAAGATGCAACAGGAAAACTTAGCAGATATCATGCATAAACTCTCAATCATATATAAGCATATTTAATCAATGCACAATGAACTGAGATATCAGGCAAAAACACATACAATATCTGAAAAGCTATCAAGAGAAAAAAAAAAAAAAATTCTTCATCTTCTCCTTTTTTTTTTTCTTTTTTTGTTGAAATATGAGACAAAAAAAAAAAAAAAAAACATGCTTATAGAAAAGGAAATGACATCTATTCCCAGCATGTAAGGTAAAGCCAAACCTGTTCTCATAGAGAGAGGTTTAGCAATACCAAGACAGAAAAGCAGCTGCCCGACGTGCTTTAACTGTCATCCCAAAAAAAAAAATAGCTGCAGATGTTTCTCAAGACAACAAGAGAAAAATATGGGGATAGAATAAATGGTTCCTCAAACAGAATGCAAGGCATGGATGAGATATGACAAGATAGACAATGCAATGCAAACATACCTGACATGCACTAGGATTTAGGAACTAATATCCTAGGCATAGGAGACTTCCTTTACTAGGTGAGTCCACTCCCCCTCAAGGGGTGAATGGTCTTATCATTATTGACCCATACCTACTTGACCCGTGGCGGTGGCTTGCAGGTCTTCTCCATGTTGTCCATTCTCCTTACCATACCTTGCATCAGACTCAAAAACCCTTCATAGTCATGGTAGCTAATGGGCTTTTGCGGCTTTCTCTTGTAGCGCCTTGATTTGTTCTTCTTTGGTTTGCCACTTTGATTGGCAAAAACAAATTGCTGCTGATGCCGTGGAGCCTGATGTGCTGTCGGAGGTAGAGTGCCTGAAAAGCTCTTGCTGGCAGCTTCCTTTGAACCTTCGACTTTTGGGCCTGGAGCTGTGGACACTGGAGTCGGATGTGACCGATGATGCAGCAGTGATGACAGGTGGGTAAGCTTCTTTTCTTTGAATGCTTCTTGACATTCGCTACAGAATTATAGTTAGCATTCTTACAAATAACATTGCCCTTACCTTTTATATGTCTCCTATGCAGAGGGACATATTTTGATGAGGAAGAATCTTCAACTTCACTTTTCCTCAAAGCATCCTGCTTAATCCAAGGCCTGTGGGATCTCAACAAATAACAATTTGGCCTAATATGACCAATCTTCCCACAATTATAACAAGTAGGGACAAACTTACCATGAGCTTTTGTCCTGTATCTTTGGATTTTGGCTTCACACAGTTATTTAAGCAATAATTATCCAAACAAGCAGTGTCTACTATCATAGGCTTAATAATAATGGAATCTAATTCACAATCAGAAGCATGTGAAGTAGAAGCACTCAAATCATCAACAATTAAACTAGGCTTGTTAGGAATATCTGAATGAATACAAAACATGCTCTTTAAATTATCACTAGAAAAAAAATTTAAGAGATCTTCAGATTCTTTTAATTTATTCTCAAGTGTATCAATAATGTCACGAAGCATGGTATTCTCAGATTTCAAAGAGTCAATCAAAAGCATGTGATTCAAATAACTGAACAATCAAAGACTCTTTTAAGAGAAAAACCACTCCGGGGCAGCCAAACCCAGGATATCCACTATTTAGAAGACAAGACTAGTTACAAGATAGTAGCACTCATATACCCCTAATGCAGTGGTCGTACCTTGCATTCTAACGTGTAGCCTAACACGAACGCCTCCCAACCAGGTCTCCTACCAGAAGGGGTCTTCAATGGAATCTTTTACCTTAAGGCCAACCCCTAAGACAGACTTCACAGCTGATCAAATCATACACTAGCAAAGCTAGAGAGCTAGCAGATCTTCAATATCTCCCTAAACACCCTCTCTAAGCCGTACAGAATTCACCACGGAATTCTGTGTTGAATGCATGCCTAGAACCCCGTATTTATAGGCTTTAGGAGCCCTAATTTGAGTCAAAATGGAGTTTGTGGCACGGGCATCCGGACCGGAGCATTGGCCGTTCGGACAGGCAACATTTTCCTTGTCCGAAAAGTAATTCTGGAATTTTCGTAGGGTCGCCTGGACGCTAGATGTTTCCCTCCGGACGGGGGCCGTCCGGATGCTTCTATTGGCCATACGGATAATCAATTTACATCATTTTGCGTAGCTTTCCAACGACTCTGATTTTGTCCCAATCCGATATTTGAGTTAAACATTATGATCAAAATACCGGAGGGTGTCTGGACGGCTTGACTGAGCGTCCGGACGGTCAACTACAACCGCCTTTCCAAAATAGCACTGAAAGCTTCCATAATAAGGCTGCGTCCGGATGGTGTTGCCCTAGCGTCCGGACGGTTGCATTTCGGCTGCACATCATTACCATAATAAGGCTTTGGAACGTCCGGACCCTGAAGGCTAATGTCCGGACGGTTGAACTGGTGCACGTAATTTCCATATTTGAAGCTTGATCGTCCGGACCATGAAGACTGCCGTCCGAACGGTTGAACTTTGTATGCACATCTTGCCTTATAGAGAACATTGTCCGGACAGGATCACACATCGTCCAAAAGGTTACAGCCTTCTTCCCATAACTGTGTCTTGAGTCAGAAACCCTAATGCTTGTCAAACACTGAATGGCATTCGGACGGTATAACCAAGTCGTTCGGAGGGATGCACTGGAACACTGGGATCTTCTCGAACTCTGAAGAGCGTCCGGACAATTTTCCATTAGGTCCGGACGGATGCAAAATTGAACTGTTCGAAGCTTCTAGAAACTGATGGGCGTCTGGACGAAAAGTTCTCGTCGTCCGGATGGATGTTGCTAACTGATGAGCGTCCGGACAGAATACCACGTCGTCCGGACGGCTGACAGGGAACTGAAATGAACTTCATTGAAAACATCACAGAATCTTCTTGAAGAACATAGCTGAAAAGTAGACTCTGGATAAAGCAGTATCCCTGTGAAAGCAGCAACATTACATAGAAGTGATTTTGTCCAACAGAATGCAGCCAACACAAAAACTAACACCTTTCCACATTCGAACGGAACTCTGGAATATTTTGAACTACTGGACATCATCCGGACGTGTTGCCACGTCGTCCGGACGGCTTGCAGAGATTTCCCAAACAGTGTCGACTTCTGAAAACAGACTCCTTGTTGAATACTGATTGACCTAGCTTCCGGACGATGTTGCTTTGAAGTCCAGACGTCTTCAATGTTTATCTATAAGACAATGCGGGGTGTCCAAATGCCTTCAAAGGCCCGTCCGGACAGTTGCACAGGAACTGGTTGTTTTTGTCTTGGATTTTGCAAGGACTCTTCATGGACATCTTTAAGCAGCTTGTGATCAGTTATTTTCTTTGATTTGATCATTGTCTGAATAACATGAAGATTCTGAATTGAAAACCGACCTTCCTGTTAAAACACAACCATTACATAGTATTTTTGTCAACCAGAATGTTGCTAATATAAATTACTAACATATTGTATTTTAATTCAGAAAATATTAGTTTATGTATGTTGGTTGTATAATTATGAGGATTGCTACAATTTGATATTGCTCTTAATCTTTTAATGCAATTGTTCTTTAAGTTCATAATCAATATTGGTAGAATTCTTCTCTTGTCTTAGAAAGCTTTTTACCTTTATTGAACTCAAATCATTCTTATTTTTTGTGATTATACGAATGATGATTATACAACTGGTTTAATTGACATATGATAAAGAGGATTAGATAGGCTATGCCTAAGGAAGACGAATCGTACTATACCCTAGTTTAGTGTAATTTAGGTAGACGATCCGTGCCAACTGAAGATGAGTTATATTATTACATTGATTATATGTATCCTATTAAAGACGTAGCTAATCCATGCCTAGGGAAGACAGGTCGTACTGTGTCTTAGTGGTTAGGTAGACGGTCCGTGCCAACCGAAGATAGATTATACTTATTCTTTAGAGGTAATTTCTTGTTTATTTATAGCATGCATAGAATGAATGTCTCTAATTAAATATGATTAACCATTGATGTGCGGATAGCGGTGAAGTCAATACTCTACTCTCTCTCTCTCTCTCTCTCTCTCTCTCTCTCTCTCTCTCTCTCTCTCTCTCTCTCTCTCTCTCTTACATTTTAATTATCTTTTACATTTATTTTATGCACTTTAGTTAAAATCAAAGTCAACAAATCTTTTCTTTAGTTATTTTTAATCTTCATAAACTTAATAACAATACCCTTGCAGTCCTTGAGATTTGACACCCTCTTTATAGCCTTATCTTACAAGGATTCGTTCTATTGCTAGTGGTTTATTTATTATTGATATATTTTTGCTTTCAAAAGACCACATCAGGAGGCAATACTTGTCATTTTTGCTGCTTCTGCAATTAAAAGTTGGTGCTTAAGACTTATTTCATAACCAGTCTTGTAATGATTTATTTACTATGTCATAGACTTACTCAGTGCTCTCCTCTGTCTCGAACCCCTCTGTATGTCAATAATTATCAGGTTGACTTTGGTTAGAGTTGGGAAGTTTGCAAGGATAAAGATGCCAAGTCGGCAGTTCCTTAGTATGAGGTTGGTTTAGATTAGAATAAGTTTTTTTGGATAACTCTCGATCTATATTCGATGATAGCATTCTTTAAGGTTTAATTACTTTTAGATTCTCAGATTTCATATTCTTCCGTTTTCCGCTTTTCTTTCACTCTGATTAGTTTATAAATGGTGGTTCCACTAGGCAAATTACCAGTTAATTGTTCTAGAGGTACTGCCAGAAGTCTCCAAATTAAGTAAAACCATTACCTAATTTTGGGGCGTTACACTACGCCCATTATAATTGCTTTTAGACATATATAGACCTATATAGCACATATGGTATTCAAATATGAGAGAAAGATGGAGGGGGCATTTTTTGCTGCTACCAATAAAATCCAAGCATGTATCTATTGGATAATTTGCAATCACCAATTAAAGCAAAACAAAACCAAAATTTGATCCGGTGCAATATCAATATTTTATCCATAATCATACAGAGGAACTAGTTTCCAATTAATACAAAAACAAAGAATTTGCAATTTATCACGGAATAAAGGATTTTCTACAATTAGCTTCTTGAGCTCCATCAACATGTTTGCTTTTGCAGATTTGGTATCTCCATACTTGGAAAGTTGCTCGTTCTTCCTAGGATATACAACAAACCCATTTTGCGTAAAATTTCCATGGTTGTTTTCAATTGTAACCACAACTTACACACAAATTTATCATACCTAAAATTCTCTAATGTCAAGAGCTGCATGAACCCAGAAAGAAAATTCTCAACCTAATCTCAATTCCCAATAATCATTATGCCACCTCATCCTCTAAATATTTCATATTAAAGAAAAAACTCAGATTCCTGTTCAAGCCTATTTAATAAACAAAGCCATTCTTGTCTAAAGAAGAAGCTAATGAAGCAATTAAGGGATTGACCTGACCCCAAACATGCCACAAAACACCAAGAATTTCAATTTTCAAGACACTACGTCTACCCTGCGTATCCAAGTGCTCCGTTCTCCATCCCACAATACCCACCCACAGGTTGAGTTTTGTTGGGGATAAATTCCACTCAACCTGATCCAAGGAGAAGATAGACATTCAGCAACTACTTCAGAGAAATCAGGTATTAGTTATCTCAGTAAATTCGGATTAGCACTCTACTCCAAGTTGAATTGGAGTAAGTAGTCGTAATCCGATGAGTGCGTGATCCTATCCCCAAGAGAATTGGGATAGGACTCTAATTAGTCAAATTAGAACTCTAGCAACAGTTCTGGATCAACAAGGAGCAGGAATCCTACTTCAGGTTTGACTCTACCTCTTTGCCTATAAATAGGCCCATACCCCAGGTCTAAACTAAGACTCAATTTTTATGCATAGAGCATTATTTTCTTACAGAAGCTAATTTAGGCATCGGAGAGGACCTCCAAAAGGGTCCCTTAGTTTTTGTTGTTTTGCAGAATTATTAAGAAGCGTGAAGAACACCAAAAGAACGTGCAGATTCACATCATACCAGAAACTGTACCAACAGTTTGGTGCCGTCTGTGGGAAACGATTATTTGTTCCTCATAAAAGAAAAATAAGATCCAGCATGGTGATGAACACACGTTCCGGAAGCCAGACCAACTGAGAGCCCAGAGCCCCACTGGAACCGGTTATTCAGAATAATCCATAGCCTCCACCGCCCGATGCAGACCAGGATCGCATAGCAGCGTTGGAAGCCCAGATTGAATCCTTAACACAGAGGAATGCCGAGTTGTTGCACAGGAGGCCGGAACAGCCCAATCCCGAGATGAAAAGGGATGAGCTTGAGGAAGAAGATCACAACAGCAACACTAATCCTCGGAGGGAGGATGACCGCCAAGGAGATTTGAGCAGAGTTATTGCCGAGCTGGAGAGAAGGTGCACGTACATGGAGATGGAAAGAAATGACAAAAGCAGATCCATAGTTGTGGATAAGCTCCTAATGGGTATAGACTCACCCTTCACCAAACAAGTAGCAGACTATCGGCTATCCGAGAAGTTTAAGGTACCCCAAATTCTAAGTTATGCAGGAGACGAAGATCCCCTAGATCACCTAGAGAATTTCCGAGCTCATCTAGACCTTCACGGGACACCCGATGAAGTAGCGTGTCGGGCCTTCCCCCTTACTCTTTCGGGGAATGCCCGGGACTGGTTCAGGAAGCTGCCCCCGAATTCCGTTGATCAGTTCAAGAAGTTATCCAAAATATTCCTAACGGAATTTCTAGCTTTCCGAACAAGGAAGAAGCCCTCGGGATATTTGCTATCATTGCACCAGCAAAGCAACGAAAGTCTTAAGGAGTTCATGGCTCGGTTTAACTGAGAGAAGGTAACGGTCGAAGATCCGACCGAGGATATGGTCTTTGCTGCCATTTATCAAGGAATTTCACCCGATGAGCCTTTGATGAAGAAGTTGGTTTGGAAGCAATAGAGTACCTTGCAAGGCCTCATGGATAAGGTAGAAGAATTCATCAATCAGGAAGAGACGCTGAAGTCTATGGCCAGTTCTAGGCTACCCCGAGAGACAGCCCCAGAAAAGAAAAGGAAAGAATTCAGGAAAGCTGATGGGGAAGAGCAGAGGCAGGTAAAGAAGTTCAAAGATTACAATTTTAAACCTCTCAATGCAGAGATATCAAAAGTCCTTATGGAGATCAAAAGAGATCCGGCGTTTCGGGAACCACAAAAGATACCAGGTAATCCTCCTTATAGGAATGCAGGCAAGTATTGTGATTTTCATAAACAAGCAGGGCATTACACCGAGGGGTACGTAACCCTAAGGTTGTTAATAGAAGAATTTATAAAGAATGGCAAGCTAGTTCGGTTCTTGGGAGAGCAACAGAACCAGCCAGGAAATAACAGGCCTCGGAATCATCAGGATTATCAGCCCCGAGATCAGCAGCCACGGGATTACTATCCCTAAGACCATCATTAGCCAAACGAAAGGGATCAGGAGAATGATCCCCGAGATGACATAGAAAAAAGAGAGGACGGAAGAAGTAGAAGCCCACGGCATAGAGAGCCGAGGCAACAACAGAATCTGCCCGTGATCAAGTAGAAAGGACTCTCGAAAATTTCAAGCTAGACTTTTATTTTTAGCATTTATGTTTGCAAAGAACTAGACTTTTATTTTTAACTCAGACATGTTATAATAAAAGACAAAAAATTCCCCAGATTTTGGGAATAAGTATTTTCAGAATAAAAGAATAGAGCTGACTTAAGCATCGGAGTGTTCTCGGTCTAGGGACCGGGAACCCGTTGATGTCGCTTCTTTTGCAGGCAAAAGCCTCTCGAATCAGTCCTAGCCGGGAGCAAGAAGAAAGCCTCTCGAATCAGTCCTAGCCGAGAGCAAGGCAAAACCTCTCGGATCAGTCCTAGCTGAGAGAAAGAAGAAAGCTCTCGGATCAGTCCTAGCCAAGAGTCTCGGATCAGTCCTAGCCGAGAGTCTCGGATCAGTCCTAACCGAGAGAAAGAAGAAAGCTCTTGGATCAGTCCTAGCCGAGAGTCTCGGATCAGTCCTAGCCGAGAGAAAGAAGAAAGCTCTAGGATCAGTCCTAGCTGAGAGTCTCGAATCAGTCCTAGCTGAGAGAAAGAAGAAAGCTCTCGGATCAGTCCTAGCCGAGAGAAAGAAGAAAGCTCTCGGATCAGTCCTAGCCGAGAGTCTTAGATCAGTCCTATCCGAGAGTCTTGGATCAGTCCTAATCGAGAGAAAGAAGAAAGCTCTCAGATCAGTCCTAGCCGAGAGAAAGAAGAAAGCTCTCGGATGAGTCCTAGCCGAGAGTCTCGGATCAGTCCTAGCCGAGAGAAAGAAGAAAGCTCTCGGATGAGTCCTAGCCGAGAGTCTCGGATCAGTCCTAGCCGAGAGAAAGAAGAAAGCTCTCGGATCAGTCCTAGCCGAGAGTCTTGGATCAGTCCTAGTCGAGAGAAAGAAGAAAGCTCTCGGATCAGTCCTAGCCGAGAGAAAGAAGAAAACTCTCGGATCAGTCCTAGTCGTGAGCAAGAAGAAAGGGGGGTTGAATTTAACCCTCGGTTTTTCAGGAGTTAACCATTCCAAGAGACGGGAGAAAACCCTAAGGAAAAACAAGAAGGTAATGGGGGGTAAGATTTAACCCTCAGGTTTTGCAGGTTAGCAGGTTTTCAGAAGGAGACAAAGCTCAGGTTTCCTTAGACATAAAATTCCCGTTATTCAAGCAAGCTTCGGATAAGGGAATTGGGGGGTAGCTGTTGGGGATAAATTCCACTCAACCCGATCCAAGGAGAAGATAGACATTTAGCAACTACTTCATAGAAATCATGTATTAGTTATCTCTGTAAATTCGGATTAGGACTCTACTCCAAGTTGAATTGGAGTAAGTAGTCGTAATCCGATCAGTATGTGATCCTATCCCCAAGAGAATTGGGATAGGACTCTAATTAGTCAAATAAGAGATCAGATAAGAAGAATGATTAGATCAGAGGTCTAATAAAGGATCAAAGTCCAATTAGAACTCTAGCAACAATTCTAGATCAACAAGGAGCAGGAATCCTACTTAAGGTTTGACTCTACCTCTTTACCTATAAATAGGCCTATAACCCAGGTATAAACTAAGACTCAATTTTTATGCATAGAGTATTATTTTCTTACAGAAGCTAATTTAGGCATCGGAGAGGACCCCCGGAAGGGTCCCTTAGTTTTTGTTGTTTTGCATAATTATTAAGAAGCATGAAGAACACCAGAAGAACGTGCAAATTCACATCATACCGGAAACTGTACCAACAAGTTTAAAATTTTATAGAACCAAAACAAAAAAATCCTAGAAACGGAGGAACAAAACAAAACCCAAGCACATGTGAAATCTAAGAAAGGAAATGGAGACAAACGAAAAATTTTTATCCTCTGCATTCTTCTTTCTTTTTAGGATTAAATACGTTCTTGCTCCATGGTTTTAACGCCTTTATTTTTGCCCCATGTGGTTCATTTCGTATCGTAGATGATACCTCATTTATGGTTAAAGACGGAGTTGGTACCTCCATCCAAAAATTGACGGAAGTTCACGTCAACACCTCTCCGGTGGGTTTTGAGGTGGCTCAACCACCCAATGGCTGGTTTGGGGGTGGCCGAACCACTCCATAACCCTTGGTATGGTGGTTTTCTACATTACAACGTAAATCGGCGATCGAGTTTTTGCTCTTTCCTCACAAGTGAGAAGGCAAGCGATTTTCTTTCTCTGAAAGACCATCAAGCATGGCGAAGGTGGTTGCGGCTATTGCAGCTGTTTCTGTGGATGCTTGTTCAATTGCATTCTAAGTCTAATCTTCCAAATCCTCTTCACGCTGCTCATCGTCATGGCCTTGGTGGGCTTTGTCATCTAGCTCATCTTTCGCCCCAACGAGGTTAAGTTCTACGTCATCGTTGCCTCGCTCACCCAGTTCAACTTCTCCACCAGCGACAACACACTCCACTACAACCTTGCTCTCAACATCTCCGTCAAGAACCCCAAGAGGCGCATTGGCTTCTACTACGACCGCATCGAGGCCAACGCTTACTACCAGAGCTAGTGGTTTGACACTGAGACTCCGACGCCATTTTTCCAAGGACACAAGAACGTATGTTCTCAGCCCCATCTTCAAAGGGCAGCAATTGGTTCTGCTGGCCACCATAAACCATAATGAACAAAAAATAAAGGTGTTAAACCAGAGGGGGGTAAAACATATTTAACCCTTCTTTTTAATCCAGAAATTAAAGAACAAAAGATAAAAAAAAAACTTAAATCGATTGACCTCTGGCGAGAGAGACCTGACGAGAAGAGAGAGAGGTTCGGTGAGATCCGGCAAGAGAGGGAGAGTTTCTGGCTAGAAGAGAGAGACCTAATGAGAAAAAGAAGAGAGAAAGAGTTTTTGGTTGTTTTCAAATTTGGGGACAATAATATCTGCGTGAGTTCCTTTTACCATGACCTAAAACGCAAATTTAGAGTCCACGTAAAACGGGTTGGACAATAGAAGTGCAGAGGTGTACAACCTTTCTCATATTATTGGAGATTTCTTATATAGATTTAGAGAGTAGAGTTGCGAGATTGTAACACCCTAGTTATTTTTTTATTAAAAATAATATCATCATCATTTATTCGCTCATAGAAGATTTCCGATGATTGTTTCTTGCACCCCACGGGTCAACTTCTAACAAACAGACGGACCTTCTAGCCAGGTGCGTGCATGCAGTCAAATTGTTGCAACACTTGTTTATGACGAAGAATGGATAAAGGAACAGCACCAGTTTATTCTTTGGGTGAGAATTTCAACTTCAATAATTCTTTGGGGACAGCTTTTTGACATTTTAGAGATGTTTATTTAGCATACATAATTTGAACAGTTAGAACATCTACACCCAATGCCTTAAAAGATATGCTACAATGATTCTTCATATAAAGAATATCTGCTTAAAAGAGATGAGGTGTTGAGGACTCTTTGACCACCCAACCACATGTAGTCCCCCCCATCCTTAGGTCTAATTAGAGAAGGATCTGGCACTATTGAGATGTCTAAAAAAAGAATTCAATCACTAGGCTCCCCAAACTTTATTTTCCAATCTAACAAAAAAGAAAAAGGAACCGAGTACATTTAACAGAGACAATACTTGAAACTGTGATCAAAGCGTTACAAGATCATAATGAATTACATGTCAATTTGAAACCAGCTATTTTGCCTTCTTAAGCAAGTTAGAGGTTCGAAACTCAGCATCATCTCGTACAAAACTCCACCAGATGTAGGTTAGCGGGATAGTAGTGGCATGCCAAAGAGCATGAGCATCTAGGAACCCTTTATATGGAGGGAAGTCATAAATTTCTAGGAGCATTGCAAGGCCACCACCTACAACCACCACCCACACCTTCTGGCGAGAAGGATGGCGTGCAACACCACCCCAAATCACCCAAAGCAGAAGCTGGGCCACAGCCATGATAACACAAACTTTCATGTTCCATCCTGTCAAATGTTTTTAAAAAAAGTCAGAATTTACAACAAAAGGTTAAGACTAGGAAAAGAAAAAGAAAGAAAAATGAAGAGTGCAATACATACATATGCTCTCTCTCTCTCTCTCTCTCTCTCCTACCTATAAATTTGATTACTACACAGGAGGAATAAGAAGCAACATTACCCAAGTAAAAGGGACAACAGTAGCAAAAACCCCAATTCAAATATCTCACTATAATTACAAATTCATCCCACCAGGTCCAAGCCCAATTAAACAGCTAGAACAAATTTGCTCAATCAGTTGTTGGGGAAAAATACGATGGAAGCTAGAAAAAATTATGTGGTAGATAGTTCAAGATAGACAAATATCTCTTCAGGAAGATAAAACCTTTTTTTTTTTTTTTTTGATAAGTAAAAACTAGACATAAATTTCACAAAAATTTCACAAAAATATTAGCTTTTATGCCCAAATAATAGACATGTAAAAGACAGATGCAATACCATAGTCTAGCTTATAGAAGTTCAGGTACATTATGTGGGTGGTCACAAAAGCGAGCAGTGGAGCAGCAACCATAACTCTGGCAGCCTCATTCCTCACATTGAAAATTCTTAGGATGGCCAGAATGAGGGAGTAGCCAAGTAATGCCACTACAGATGAGTAGTCCAGTTTCTCCGTCAAATCCACATCTCTGCAGTTAAATAGAACACCTTCATAATACTGAGTAATAAAGAGGAAGAAAAAAAAGTAAATAAGGCAGGAATCCAAAAACCTACATTAATGCATTTAGTTGCAGATAGGAGTGGCTGCTTTTTTATTTTTGGTGGGTGAACAAGGGAATTAGCAAAATTTCTTCTTATCCGTTCCTGTTTTCTTATGAGTGATCAGACAGGAAATTAAGGTTTTAACAGTTTCCTATATATCTAGCACCTAGAACATGATTAGCTTTCTATAATTTGGAAGGTTTTTCAACTTTGCCTTACGTGGACAATTTGGGGAGAAGGGAACTTTCGAGCATTTGAAGTCATTGAAAAATCCATTATTGAACTCCAATCTGCCTTCTTGCCTTCTTTATATGAGTGGGGTCTGCCATCATGGGAAGGGTTTCTCTTCCTTCTTTAGTTGAATTCATAGCTTAAACTAATCTTTGATTATAATTCTTTAAGAGACTCTTGTATAAAGCCTATAAACTCTTAATGAACTATACAACTCTTATGAGCAGGATGTTCAAATTACAGACCATCCTTGATGGATTATATTTATATGAGCGTGAATTGAGCTTATTTTCAAAATACACTAATGAAAGCTAGGATCAACACAGGCTGAAATACGTTAATTGGTAAATGCAAAATCAGCCCTTATGGTTGCCCACAACTGCAATTAGGTCCCCTGTGGTATAAAAAGTAACTGAGAGCTCTTTGCGGTAAGCCAAAAACAGAAATGGGTCACTGTACCCAACTTTTGTCCAAATTTTTATGAGAACTATCAAATGAGATGTTAGCACCAATTGACCAATCAATTGTGACATGTGTCACATACAATTAAAAAAATACAAATACAAATTTTGTTTTTAAACCAAAAAAAAAAAAAATGAATCAGGGGGTGGTTGAGCCGCCCCCTTAGGCCAAATGGACGGAGGCCGAACCACCGCCAATGGCCGTCCTCAAAGCAGCCTTAGTCCGCCAAACACTCTTCAAAGGAACGCAATAGTCTTCACTACAAACCAAGGAACAATAGAAGGATCTAACCTTAAACAACCATTTTTTGGAGGGAACCCACTACAGCTTGTCTTCACTTCCTCGTTTCACTCTATCTAAATACAACACCCTAAAGAAAGAGGCAAAGACATACACCTCCCAATCATGAGCTGCTGTAGCAAAGTTCACATTCCATTAATACCTAACTTGTCTTTCATGTTGTTAATATTGTATCCTTAAGAGTTTTTTCTTTCTTTCTTTCTTCTTCTTCTTTTTTCGTTTTTTTTTTTTTTTTTTTTTTTTTTTTTTTTTTAATGCAAGCCTTATAGATTATCCTTTTTACAGAAAATGATTTTCTAAACAAAAGTATAAGCTCACTTCTAATCCATCACATTGATATGTTTTAAAATGTTCTTTTTAGGCTATTAGAAGTTTCGGTTATGAGTTATCACGTTTTGGATAGAAGATCTTTAATTTTTCCTGCATTCTAGTACCATTGAAACAGCCTTGAACGAATGTTTGACACCCATGAATCGAACGATCAATTCTAAAGGCCGAACGTTCGAAAATGCTAGAATTACTGAATTAAGGTTTTAATAATAGTTTGAATTTTAATGGTTATTTATCATATTAGGCTATGTTTCGCAGTAGCGGAAGTTCGATATATCCAAGCTTATGCATAAGCGGACGAGGTAAATAAATACTTACAAAACTAGTCTCATTTTATTATGCGATATGTTAGCTGATTGAGCATACCTTATGATATAAGTCTGTTGATTCTCTATAATATTCTTGCAATCAATATTTATTTTGGAATAAACAAACTATATTCCTTACATCATATGACATGATACACTGGTACATGTAGTAGAACGGCCATGGGATACTATACGAGCTTAATCTTATGGTCACAGAGGTTACTTTAATGTTATGATAGGTTTTGAATCCAATGATATGGTGATCGGCACACCATTTGCAAATGGGGGTCGGGGTTATGGCTTTGCTAGTAGTTTGGGTCACCCGAGGTCTGACTCGGTCCAGTTGCTTGTATATGACGGTATGCGTACAATGGTCACATGATTGGCCTGTGGTGAACAAGGAAACTAGAAACATTTTGATGAATCCAACGTCAAGCTGATACAATAACAAGCTTAAATTCTCTCGTCTTTCCCCCTCATCCTCCCTAGCGGCTGCGCGTGAAGGCGGGTCCTGCTAGGCCCTTGCTCTGTCTTCTAGGTTCGAAACTCGGTAGGTTTCGGGCTACGGGTTCCCGTCGCTTTGGAGTTATTTTTCGAGAAGCTGCTGAGGAGCGGTTGGTGGGTTAACGTTGATTCTCTATGCTCTCCTTCGTCACTTTCCTCTTTCTCCTTTTGAGGTCTGTTGGGTTTCGGCCGGAGCTGCCTATAGGATGTTGGTGTCACCTCGAGGAGCGGTCATGTTATTGGTGCATGGTGGCGCTTGGGTTCGTTCCCCTTGGGGGATATAGAGAACCGGTTCTATGTGGGGCCTAAATCGTTTTTGTTCTCAGTGGAGGCATGGGTCTGTAGAGCTTAGGGTAGTGGAGAAGAGGGAAGCTTTCATAGAGGTGGTCCTTTTGGGATCATGATGCATCGTGTGGCTGTTGTCGATGCTGGAAGAGGCTCTGCGTAATCTTGGGTTTGAAGATTTAGTCAAGTATAGGGAGGGGTCTAAGGTGACTATCATGCGAAGAGGTGAGAATAGTTCCGGCAATTTCTTGGAGGTGGTAGTCTACGACGTAGGTGGCCGAAAAGGTCTAGTCTGTTTCCTGAAGGCCGTGATGGGAAGGGCTGGAGCTGTGTTTCAGACAAGTTGTCTAAAGTCTCGACCTTTATTGAAGACGTTGGGAAGACAATTAGCCGAGTCTTTGTCGTTTGCAAAGGTGGTGCGTACGACGGCTCCTGTCACTGTCAAGGACGCCAGGAAGCAGTGTGGTGTTGCGTACGTTGTATCAAAGCTGGCAGAAGCGCGACAGGTGGTGGCTTGAGGTGATTTGGAGAAGCATCTTCTGATGGGGATGGAGTGCTCGGCGGTGGAACGACATTTTAAGAGTCCCACATTGCCAAGGTATGCCTGGGTTGTGGGCTTTGTAATAAGCCTTGAGCAAAACCTTTTCTCTTAAGGTGCCTTTTGTGGAAGAGTAAGGCTCAATAGACTTTATTATGGTATCAGAGCTTTAGGGCCTTTGACAATGTTGGACCTTCCCTCCCGTTGTACGCTTGTTTGGACAATAGTGCCACACGTGAAGGGGCGTGTTAAGAGTCTCACATTGCCAAGGTATGCTTGGGTTGTGGGCTTTGTAATAAGCCTTGAGCAAAACCTCTTCTCTTAAGGTGCCTTTTGTGGAAGAGTAAGGCTCAATAGACTTTATCATGGTATCAGAGCTTTAGGGCCTTGGACAATGTTGGACCTTCTCTCCCGTTGTATGCTTGTTTCGACAATAGTGTCACACGTGAGGGGGCGTGTTAAGAGTCTTACATAGCCAAGGTATGCTTGGGTTGTAGGTTTTATAATAAGCCTTGAGCAAACATCTTCTTTTAAGGTGCTTCTTGTGGAAAAGTAAGGCTCAATGGACTTTATCACGACAACCAGTGGATTGTTATGCTTTGGCAAAGCATTCACTTTATCCTCTAGGTAATACCCTTGGTGTTTTTGATGGCTCTAAGAGTGCTTTGGCATGTTGCAGGGTTACAAAGGGTGATGGTGACCATTCAGAGAAGGAGAAGGCAAGTGCTTTCAAGAAGCTTCTGGAACTCTTTGGGGAGTGGATCGTCTGGGCAAGCAGGCTTCCGCTGAGTTTGGGCCTCAAGCGTTTTGGGCTTAAATGCAAGGTGAGTTGCTCAGTGGTGGGCCCGATTTTTAAGAGGGCTAAAGTAGTTTTAAGAAGGGCCTGGTTTCGGGTTGGGTCTAGGCGTTTTGGCTCCAAGGCCTCTTCCAAGCATTCTGACCTAGCTTCCGGGTCAGATGGAGAATCCATGTTTTGCAACTTTGACGTTTGTTGGAGAAGGAGATCCGGGTTCCTTAGGTCAGTTCATTGTCTCGCCGGCAGCTTTGACCTCTCTGTCTCTCGCCGGCGGTAGGTCTGCTTTGGGTACGACGGTGGTTTCCTCTGCTCCAGTTTTGGATCTCGCTGTCTCTATTTTGCCGGCGTGTTCAAATCTTGACGTTGGTGGGCCCGTGCCGGTGGCCTCTGCCTCAGTGAGGCCAGCCAGTGGGGGTCATCCTTTGTCATCATCGTCTAAGGCCAACTCCGGGTTGCTAGAGTTGGGTGCTGGCTAGAAGTACGCCAGAGCTGGTCAGCTTGCATTGTTTGCCTCGCTGGAGCTAGCTTTGTCTCCCGCTCTCGTTGGGAGTGGTCCAGCGTTCCTGGATGTTTCCAGTGACTGCTCTTCAGGTGCGGATGCGTTAGGTAAAAGGTTGCGTTGGTCTCTTCTTGTGATGTCGAAGTATGGGCTCGCCTATTTTTCCGTCAGAATCAAGTTGATGTTTAGATACTCCTAGAAGCCTAAGGTTGGCAAATTGGATGAGCAGTTGCTTGCTTTGAAGGCAATCAGTGCTTCCCTGGCTCCTATGCCATTGATTGGGGCAGTTGCCAAGCCCATGTTAGCACCCGCGAGGGAGGGGATAGTGTCTGCGCTTGCGCCTGTTCGAGATGAGGTCTATTAGCCTCTTCTTCGGCGTGGCTTCCTTCTCCCAAATGCCGCAGTCCTTCCTCCGTCAGAAGTGGGTGGGTCTCCTTTCTCTTCGATCTAGTCTGTGTTTTGGTGCCTTCCTCTGTTGTCTTCCTTAGAGATGGGTGAATCTTCGAGGGGAGGTGGTTTTAAAGAGGTTTGTGGTTCTCCTGGGGTAGTAATTGATCTTAACTTCTGTTTTCAAACTCTGGGTGATCTCCCACGAGGGAAATGTGAAGGGCTTTTGACTTAACAGCTCAAGCGATGCGGAGCAGCGTCAAGAGGTGAAGAACTTAGAGTGCACGATTAATTATAATGCCAGGAGTTTTGGTTCTAGCCGGGACAAGCCAAGAGGGCCTCTGCAGTGATGTAATAGTCTCTAGGTTTTGTGGGCTGGTTATGCTGGGTTGTTTGGGTTTCCTCCTATATTTGGGTTTTGCGGGTGTTTATGCTCTCTTCCCTCTTTTTTCATGTTTTGTTGTCCTTTTTGTATACTTTTTATATGTTTAAGGGTGTCTTTACTCTTTTTATAAAGTTCTTTACTTACCTATCAAAAAAAAAAAAGAACGGTATACGTACATATCCAGGGCACTGGTATTGTATCACAGGTCCCTCGAGACAGCGTCAACCATGCCAGGAAAGGGTTAATATCCTGGGTAGACCATACGAATGACATTTATGACTATATATATAACATTATTAGTATTTGTCGACAGAATTATGCTCAACATTACTTCAAACTAAACCATTTTTACTTGGCATAATAACAGAGGCAATATACCTCAATTTAGAAGATGTGATATCTTGAGGTCTTTAGGTTTCCTCTTATGTTGATTTGAGTTTTTGTTGAGACACTTTACTATTATTCTTGTTGTTTTGAATTTTAGTAATTGTGGTTTTCTTTATACTTTGTTTACCCTTTGTTCTTTTGTGACAAAAAGGGGGAGTATTTTTGTTTTGGACCGAGAATGTATTTCCAAATCGGTCAAGTGTTTTTTGTCCCAGAATGGTCAAAGGGGGAGTTTGTTAGTATTTTATACTGGCAACATTCTGGTTGACAAAAACACTTTATGTAAAGGTTGCGTTTTAACAGGATGGTCAGTTTTCAATTCAGAGTCTTCATATTATTCAGACAATGATCAAATCAAAAAAAATAACTAATCACAAGCTGCTTAAAGATGTCCATGAAGAGTCATTGCAAAATCCAAGACAAAAACAACTGGTTCCTGTGCAACCGTCCGGACAGGCCTTTGAAGGCGTCCGGACGCCCCGCAGCGTCTTATAGATAAACATTGAAGACGTCCGAACATCAGAGCAACACCGTCCGGATGCTAGGTCAATCAGTATTCAACAAGGAGTCTGTTTTCAGAAGTCGACACTGTTTGAGAAATCTCTGCAAGCCGTCCGGACGACGTGGCAACACGTCCGGACGATGTCCAGTAGTTCAGAATATTCAAGAGTTCCGTTCGAATGCGGAAAGGATTTTAACGAAGATCGTCCGGACGTGAACCTGATAAAGATAGAATTACGCTGTTTCTGAAAGGAGATCGCAAAAAACCATCCGGACGTGGCTAACTTCCGTCCGGACGCTCGCCATCTAGAATCCGAATCTCAGCAGTTTTTTAGGTCTCTTGAAACCTATAAATAGGGGGCTCTAGGCTAGTGTTTTGTACAGAATTCGGTGGTGAATTCCATTGTGCTTTGATAGGGTGTTTAGGCAGAATCAAAGATCTGCTAGCTCTCAAGCCATTGCCAGTGTGTGCTGAAGTGTTTGTGTGAAGTCTATCTTAGGGGTCGGCCCTAGGGTAAAGGAATCCATCAAAAACCCCTTCGGTGGAAGATCTAATTGGGAAGCGTTCGTGTTGGGTTACACGTCAAAGTTAAAAGTATGACTACTACATAGGGTTATGTGAGTACGAGTGTCCTGTAACTAGCTTTGTTTTTAGATAGTGGATTTCTTGAGTTTGGCTGTCCCGGAGTGGTTTTTCTCTTCACAGAGTTTCCACTTCGTAACAAATATCTTGTCTTATTTAAATTCCGCATTTAATATATTTGTTTGCACACAAACACACACACTTGGTTTAAATTAGAAGTCAATAATTATTTTCACAATCAAAAGTACCTGTAGTTAGGTCCTAAATCAATTAACTGGTAACTATGAGCCAGAGTTTTCCAATATTATTCTAACTCGAACAGCCAACCTGCTGCTACGAGCCATTCGCTTGCCGTCTTCATCCTAGCGAATTTCATGTTCTAGATACTGGTTACTTGCTAAATCGCAAACACCGAAGTGTTTAACGAAGAAAAGAAAATGCTGCTAAGTCTAAGACTTGGTAAATAAATCATTACGAAATTGATTAAGTAAAAGCCTTGAGTGACAAATAATTTCTAGAATTGTAGACATGAGTTTTCACAAAGGGTTAAATAGCTCAAAGGTACCTGTAGTTAGATCCTAAATCAAATCGCCCCCTAAGTTCCAAAAAGTGTCACAGGTGGTACCTGTCGTTAATGGAAAAACCCAGTTGGTACTTCCGTCAGTCCTCCGTCCATTTTTTTAACGGTCGTCCACGTTACCCACCTTAGAATGCTGACACGTAACCCTCTTTCTACATATTTCGTCTAGCTCGAATGAGACACCCACGTGGCACACATTCACAGGTGATACTTGGGGTTTTAATGTCACGTGGGTTGAGGAGAATAATAAAAAATACAAAAACGAAAAAACTTTAAAGACAACCATTAATAAAAAAAAATACCCTAGTTTGTTTTAAAAAAATAAATTAAAAAAAAAGTTTGAAATGCCAACAAATGAGGTGGCCGATCACCCCATTTTGGCCTTGGGGGCGGCCAAACCACCTCAAATTTGGTGTAACACGAAAATTACCCTCAACCCCTCTTAATGTTCTTCCATAACCCTACCCTAAACGCTCTAGAAGGCTCAATAGAACACCCACCCTACGAACCACCAAACTTAGAGTCTATCGCTACTCTCTACCAAGCCCCTCTCTCATGCACATAGCGCTAAAGTCATTTACCTAAGAGAGCACGATTGAACACCAACAAGTTCCGGGTTCCTGACCCTCCTATTGACATGGCATTTGATGGTTTCCATAATAAATTTGGACAGAAGTTGGTGTAGGGACCTATTTGTGATTTTGGCTTATTACACAGGGAACTCTCAGCCACTTTTCATACCACATGGAGCTAATTGCAACTAAGGGTAATTACAAAAACTGATTTTGCATTTATCCCTAAAACTTACGTCAATACCTTGATTCTTATGTATGAACAGTGATACTATATTTCCCTTAATTTGAGACCAGTACTGATTTTGGAGTAGAGATTTTATTTCACCAAGTGAAGATTCAATGCAGAACATGTCTTCATGAGACCTAATGACCCTTCTTTCCCCAACAAATTCTTTTATATTAATATTAGAATGAGTGAGGGAATTTTGGTGTATTTTAATATTTATTGATTAATACATAATTAACTTTCTTATTTTTATGATAATAATATAGGTTAAAGGTGAAACAGTAAGCTTCATGTTGATTTACATTATATGACACACATGAAACGTTATATTTTTCCACTGTGACAGAACTTGATTTTTAAGACATCAAGAAACCCCTCTCGTCTCCCTCTCTACCCAAAACCCCTAGGTCTCTTCTCAGATTTTGTCTAGGGAGGAGGGAGGAGGGAGGGTGGCTCTCCTCCCTCCCTCCTCATTCGGTTCTCTTCCTGCTTAGATCTAGTAGTTTCTCTTCTTCCTTTTGGGGTTTTTTTTTTTTTTTTTTTTTGGGGGGGGGGGGGGGGGTTTCTTTGCATTTGGGTTTAGATCTGCAGTGGTTGGGTCTTCGTCTGCGCTCACGCATCCGATCCATCGGCGTTTTTGTGGTTGGCCACCACGCCGGTGTGCTTGGCTTTTGCTTCTTGGGGTGTAGATCTACGATTTTTGGGCCCTCCTCTTCATGCACTCGCCTCACCGGTGGAATCTTTGTCGTCGTCCGGCTCTTCCTCGTCGTCGCACTGCCGCGCATGGCCGAGTGAGATCTAGAAGATTGGGTGTTAGATCTACGGTGGTTGGGTCATTTTCTCCACGCACGCACCGCTCCGTTGGCTTCTCCGACAGATTCTGAGCCGTGCCGACGGGCCACGCGCTGGCTCCACTGCAGTTTTTGTGTTTTTTAACCCCCTGTTACTCTGGCCTTTCCGTTGTATTTTGGGTTTGCTCCGTAGTTTGCTTTGGATTTTGTTGGGTGCCATGGGTGTTTGTTGGGGGTTGTTACTTTTTTTGGGTTCTGTTGGGAGTTGTTACTGTTCTTTGAGTTGTGAATTTTGGGTGTTGTGGGTGGTGTACGGGTTTTGGTTCTTGTGGGTGCTCTTTGGATGTTTCGGGTGTTGTGGGTGTTTGTTGGGATCGTTGCTGTTTTTGGGCTCTATTCTTGGGTTCTGGGTTTATAAGAACTCTATTGTATACATCCTGTGTACGTAGGGGCGCCTTACACTTTTTTAATAAAGTTGCTTCTTACTTATCAAAAAAAAAAAAAATATAGGTTAAAGCAGGTTACTAAATAAAAGATGTGAGAGTTTCAATTTGTTAATATAGAGTTAGTGGCTTATGCTAACTCCCATTCTTTAATTTCAAAAACTCCCACCGTGACAATAATGGATATGGTATTTATTTGAATAAATGGATTATCCACAACCGAGTTTTATTCCTACATTGACTAGTTGAGAGCCTCAATAAAGAGTAGAAATATCAAGACAGATTGTCCAGGTAGCTTCCAGGATTCATCATGTTGTAGGGCCAGTAAACCTTCCTAACAACTGAAAGCACAATCTAAAATGAGTAATGATTCTTGCACAACTCTTACACAACTTTTGCACAACTCTAACTAATTTTTTTTTATAATCAACCATTGGATTTGTTTTCCTATATGTGGGCCCTAAATATTCAATGGTTGATCTTAAAAAAAAGTTGTTAAAGTTGTGTAAAAGTTGTGCAAGAGTTGTACAAGAAACATTAATCATCTAAAATACTCATATAGCGATTTATTTATGTGTCTCTGTGTGTGTGTGTATAGAGTCTACAGAACAAAGATAGAAGAAACTGAAAACACACAGCTTACCGACTATGGAAAGCAGCACTCCAGAACCAGGAGTTCATCGACAAAAACCCATAGATATGCCATAAACTTGCATATTCATAGTACGGCTTTTTATCTTCATTCAGAGGGAACTTATAGTACAGAAGGATGAAAAAGGATAGCCAGCCGTGAAAATGCATTGCAAGGTTGAGCGCAGAGAAAGCAACAGAAACAGGCTCCTAATACATTGAGTAACATGTCAAGCTATAACTCTAATAGTGTCTAAACCAACTCATTGAAAATATTTAGTTACAGTATCAGAAAGCAAACCTGAATCCCATATACACGCTTGAATGGCCATTTACCATGATATTTGACGGGGCCATGACCAAATGCTTCTCTTTCTCTCTCTCTGTCAAGCATACAATAGTAACGGCAATCACTTTGGCAATCACATTGTTTCCATTGCAAGTAAAGGGGTTCTTGCATGTACCACGGAACATCATTGGAGACACCTTCCATAGAGAACTTGCAGTGTGGAAAGCATCTTTGACCAACACATCCAGTTTCCTCACATTTTTTAACACAAGCTCTAAAAATCAAAGAAAAAAATAATTTAACAGTGGTATCAAGTATAAACAATAAATAAACAAATAAATAAATAAAAGAGAAGAAAAAAGAAGAAAAGAAAAAAAAGAAACAAAATGTATCTATACCCATAAGAGTCATCATGACATGAGTATGACATCACTAAAATAATAACAATAATAATAATAAGTGGTCATACTCGAGGCTGACAAAATCCAGAAATAAAAGACAAGCAGAGAAAGTCTTTTTGAGATATTAGAACTGGCTTAACATCAAAGATTATCATAAGAAGCTATTGGTGACACATGGCTATTGGAACAAGGATGAAAAGATAAGAAGGAAATCCGCTAAAATGTATAGGACATCTATTACCATCCCATCTGTCTGGTTTCTGGCCAGAGTAGCAAATGGTTTGGATGTACTGCAATCAAAGAAAATAGAAAATAGAACTGTTAATGGCTGAATTTTCCAAAGCATCACTAAGAAAAAAAGAAGTGTTCTGAGTCTCACATCTGGCATATACTAGATGAATCTCCTATTCAATTCATTCATTATTGAATTGTAAGTCACATGACCTTATTCAATTCATTCCTTAACTTCTTTATCACTATCTACTAGACACTGGTCAATCATAAGTTTGATTTACACAATACACTTCCCTGCTTCTGGTTGCACAGACCAAAGTCTATAACAGCATAAGAAATACATCTTATCTATATCCTGGAAACAATACCACACTACTCAAGACCTAATTGAGGATACTGCTACTTCTTTCCAAAAGGCCCTCTCCCAGTGTTTTTAGAAATAGGGAATGGAAAATAGGCCTAAACAACAGGAAAAAATCTAAATTGTTAATAGCTTTGACTGGACCTGAAAGCAACATAATCATATCTCCTAACCATCAAAATGCAAAATGTAAATGTGACGACCTTTTTTTTTTTTTTTTATTTTATTTTTTGAAACAGATTATCACAATGGCATGACTATACGCCATGAATCCAGTCATTACAAAACCTGAACATACTACAACATCTCATAACATGAGCATATCACATAAGAGATTACATATAGCAGCGTAAACTTCTCAATATATAATGATGAGAAACATATACAACCCATGGAGCTGAAATAAAAATCTATGTGATTAAAGCTTGTACATTGTATTTAAGGCTGTATTCGAATCAAGCCGAGCCGAGCTGAGCTTAGGGCTACCGGATTTGGCTTGAATACATAGAATAGTGGCTCAAGCTCGAGCCAAGTTTTGAAGGGTTGTTCGAATTCGCCTAGCTTAACAAGCTAAGCCTCCAATCAAGCTCGATTGGAGTTTTATAATAATTTTTACTTTAAAAAAAATATATATTAAAATTTAGTACAATTTTAACTTTGATCTATCTTTCACATTCTAAATAGAACGTTTGTAGTAAACATATATGTTTACTATGTTAATATTTATACACTATAATTATAAAATCTTATATATATATATAAGCTGAGCTCACGAGCTTTGTCCGAGTTGAGATAAGTTTATACGTGTATGTCTTATTTAATATATATGCAGATTATTGTGTTCACAAACAGCTCATTTATTTTTCGAACCGAGACCGAATCGAGTTTAAGCGAGCTGAGTCGAATTGATTTCACAAGCAACCGGGCTCATCTAACACCCCTAATTATATCTTGGCTATACAAAAGGTGTCACACACGACACAATGCTAGGAACAAAGTAGTCTAGGTACACAACAAAAGATGCCCAATACAATTATGGACTACACCATAGTCTGACACTAAACTTTGGCATCCAACATCCTCAGTCATAGTAGCCTAAGTAAAAGGCTACAGGATTCTTCGTTTACATCCTCAACACCTGCATCAATAACATGATCTATACGATCGTAGAGTTAACCATGTTCGCATAGGCGGATTAATGAGTCAATGGTCTTAGTAAGTATAAAAATCATTGACTTTTACAATGAGCCAACATTTCACTTTCTACACAAGTTTACAATAACAGCTACTTTGTTTAACTTTTCCTTTTAAAATATACCGTAGCTGATGAAGTAAACATTGTAGCTATGAGAACATTTAAAACATATTCTTCAGCTGGGAATGTAACAATTTCCTGCATAGAAACATACACATACAAACCCATCTAATGCATATCTAATGCAGGAGAAAATTAGGCATAAGATTTAAAGATTATTTGTTGAATAAAATCAGCCCAAGAATGGAAAGAATCATATAAAATATTTGAATATTATTTTTAGAATAATATATTTTATTTTCAATACAAAAATTTCACTTTGTGTCCAAGTTTACTGTTATGTTTTGTATTTTTATTTCTTTATTTTTCTCGAAGTATTCTGTTTGAAAAATACTCAAACTTTGCCTATATAAAGGCATATCTGTATTATTCTAGAATCAAGTCTTAAAGTATCAATTAAATTTCAAATCTTTCAGAGTTATTTCTGTTTGTTTATTTCGGGCAGTTAAGGGTTTTTCTCTTCCCTATTTGTTATTTTTTCTCTTCCTGAATTCCGTTTTCCATCTTCAATTCACAGTTTCTACTTCCATCATACGCTGTCAAAACAATCTTAGTTTTGTCCAGCGTCAGTTTGTATTAGAGTTTAAGCGTCTTCTTGGGTTGAATTTTCATCCGTTTTTATGACTGGTGATCGTGGTCGGGGTTGGCGTAGACAAGTTCCGAATGAAGAAGTCTCTTACCATGAACGCAGTGTACAAGACGTGATGATTGAAGACTTGCAGAGACAAGTTGCGGAGTTAACCAAGCATCTAGCAGCACAAATCATGGAGATGAATTGCGATATTGACGGTCGCAATTCAGAATCCAATTTCGAGAACCCGTATTACAACCCTGTTCTGTTTCGGAAACAACGTGATCGGAATAAGCGGCATGGAGACTTAGGCTTCTGAGTTGAGCTTTCAGAATTTTCTGGCACTCTAACTGCCTTGACTATTGTTAGCAAGTCTCAAGCCCATCTACCAAATCCATCTTATGTGGAGGAGGACAAATTTATTGAGGGAGATTTTTCTGTAGATTGGGTCTCTCCACCAATCTATGACATCTATCCTAACAAAGAGGATTTATTACAGGAGGTAAGTTTTGTGGTTGATGCAATAAAATTTATTAAAGAAATTAGACTACTATGTGTTGGAAGTCCACATAACGAGGGATTTCAGTTGAGTAATGAAGAATTTCATTATGTTGATTGAAAATTTTCTATCGAATTCTCATAATAATAAGTTAGATGTTGGTTTCGGTGTGTTGGATGACAATTTTATTTTTTGTGGTCAAGAAAGGATTGATAATTCTTTGAAAACTTTTATGGAGTGTGAATTGGAGAAAATAAATGAAAGACGCGAGAAGATTGACTTATTTCAAGTTGGTGTGAGAAAATTAATATTGATTATTCATAATCAAGTTGTGATGGGTTGCAACTTGTTTATCTTCTCGTTTCAAGTTATTCTGGCATTGAGAATTACAGGATGGAATGCATTGATCGAACATCCAAAAGATCAAGGCAAAGATGATTCGAATTCGAGGACGAATTCTTTCCAGCCCGGTGAGACTGATGCAGGAGAAAATCAGGCATAAGATTTGAAGATTATTTCTTCAATAAGATTAGCCCGAGAATGGAAAGAATCGTACAAAATCTTTGAATATTATGTTTAGAATAATATATTTTACTTTTTGTACAATAATTTTACTTTGTCTCAAAGTTTACGATTATGTTTTGTATTTTTATTTCTTTCTTTTTCTCCAAGAATTCTGCTTGGAGAATACTCAAACTTTGCCTATATAAAGGCACGCCTGTATTATTTTGGAATCAAGTTTTAAAGTATCAATTAAATTTGAAGTCTTTCAGAGTTATTTCTCTGTTTGCTTATTCGGGGCAATTAGGGGTTATCTCTTCCCTATTTCTTATTTTCTCTCTTCTTGAATTCTCATTTCTATATTCAATTCATTGTTCTGACAGCGTATAATAGAGCCAGAAACTATGAATTACAGATAGAAAAATGAATTCTGGAAGAGAGAAAATAACAAATAGGGAAGAGGAAACCACTAAAAGCACTAGCAGCAGTCTCCCAACCATTTTCCCTATATTTAGGGAACAAAACCACTTTTTGCTTCCCTATAAAAAAACACCCCACAATAGATTCCCTTATTTTTCCCTATACCAATTAAATATTATTTTTTCTCTTTCCTACTATTATTTTTTTATCCATTTCTTTTCTTCTCTCACTCGTCTTCTCTCTCTAGACTCTCTTGCTCTCTCGTCTTCTCCGGCTAATCCTAGATGAAAACTAGATGAAATCAACAAATCCGGTTCCACTCGCAAAAGAATGCCAACAAATTCCCAAAACCCACAAACAGAGCAGAAGCAAAACAAAAACCAGATCGAACCGACAAACCCGTGGGTGAGGCAGAAATCACTCCAGATGATTCTCCGGCTGATCTTGGATTGTCCTACTTTTGCAACACATAGCAGTGACTCAGAAAAAAAAAAAAAAAAATAAAAAAATAAATAAAAAAAAATAAAGGAAAAAGATACAGTGGGTCGAGGTGAGAGAGAGAGAGAGAGGGAAGGCGGAAGGAAGTCCAGAAGCATCTAGCCACCGTTTTTCTCTCAGATTTCCTTTTCTTTCCTACTTTATTTTTCCTCATCTCCTATATCCATCACCAAGCAGTGCTTGTTTTGTTCTATAATGGAGCCGCCGGAGAATAAGAGAACACCATTGGATTTGGCGGAGGAGGTAACCCAGAAAGGTTGCAGAGATGCAAGCAAGGCAAAAATGTCTGGGCAATCCACCCTTTCTCGAGTTGGAGCGTTTTGCGGAGCGTTAAGAAATGAAACTCATCCCCTATTTCACTGAGAGCACCAGAGAGTGAGATGAGAGAACGAGAGAGAAATGACGTGGAGAGAGATCGATGGAGACAAAGAGAGAATGGGATTTCTGTGTGAAAAGAGAGAATTAGTGTGAGGAGGTGAGGCAACGGTGCTTGAACCAGTGAGGAGGGGAGATGCTTGAACGAAGAAGAAGAGGAGGAGGAGATAGGGATTGCAACCTGCGTGTATTGAGAGACGTGAGAGGAGAGAGAACGAATTTTTAGGATTATAATAATCCATTGGGTAGCTACAGTGCTACCCAATACATAGGGAATCATTGTAGCTTCCCAAGGCCCTCATGTATATTTAGGGCATCTGCTGTGGGAGCTATTTTGTGATTTTTTCTGAAATTTTCCCTACATATAAGGAAGGGAACCATTATAGGGTAACTACTACTAGTGCTCTAATTGCCCCAAACAAGCAAACAGAGAAATAACTCTAAAAGACTTAAAATTTAATTGATACTTCAAAACTTGATTCCAGAATAATATAGACGTGCCTTTATATAGGCAAAGTTTGAGTATTTCCCAAGCATAATACTTGGAGAAAAATAAAGAAATAAAAATACAAAACATAACTGTAAACTTGGAGACAAAGTGAAATACTTGTACCAACAAATATACTATTCTAAAAATAATATTAAAATATTTTGTATGATTCTTTGCATTCTTAAGCTGATCTTATTCAAGAAATAATCTTCAAATCTTATGCATGATTTTCTCCTACATCAGTCTCACTGGGTTGGAAAGAATTCGTCTTTGAATTCGAATCATCTTTGCCTCGATCATACCACTCAACCATCATCATACTCCTCTTTCTCAAATTATCGAGCGTCAATATTTTTCCTAATGCTACTGTCCATACAAAAAGCACCACCCGCGAAGGAGCCTTAACTCTCTATATGCTCTTCTATGGAAAAGAGGATCCATTTTGGCTAGTTAACACTTGATAAAACGACTTCGCTTCAAACGTGCTCCTTTTGGAAGGACTCCATGCTATTTTATCCTCCTCTCCTTGTCTTAATTGGAAAGAATACAACCTCTCAAAGAAATATGCTACCATCTCTACCTCCCAATCCTGGACTACCTAGTAAAAATTACATTCCATTGAATAATCCCTTCTCAAAACTGCATGTTATCTGCCACCCATGCATCCTTTCTCCAAGCACTAAACAAATCCAAATCAGATATCTTCAACGGACTATGCCCACACCAAAACATCATGCCAAAAACTAACCTTTGATCCAACCCCCACCTCAAATCTAACAAATTTGGAAAACTTCCCCCCTCCCTTTCTAATATGATTCTAAAAATAATATTCAAATATTTTGTATGATTCTTTTCATTCTTAAGTTGATCTTATTCAAGAAATAATCTTCAAATCTTATGCATGATTTTCTCCGGCATCAGTCTCACCGGGTTGGAAAGAATTCATCCTTGAATTTGAATCATCTTTGCCTCGATCATACCCACCATCATACTCCTTTTTCTCAAATTATCGAGAGTCAATATTTTTCCTAATGCTATTGTCCATACAAAAAGCACCACCTGTGAAGGAGCCTTGACTCCCCATATGCTCTTCTATGGAAAAGAGGATCCATTTTGGCTAGTTAACACTTGATAAAACGACTTCAATTCAAACTTGCTCCTTTCGGAAGGACTCCATGCTATTCTATCCTCCTCTCCTTGTCTTAATTGGAAAGAATACAACCTCTCAAAGAAAGATGTTACCACCTCCACCTCCCAATCCTGAACTGCCCAATAAAAATTACATTCCATTGAATGATCCCTTCTCAAAACTGCATGTTATCCGCCACCCATGCATCCTTTCTCTAAGCACTAAACAAATCCGAATAAGATTTCTTCAACGGACTATGCCCACACCAAACATCATGCCAAAAACTAACATTTGATCCAACCCCCACCTCAAATCTAACAAATTTGGAAAACTTCACCCCCCCCCCCCAAAGCTCCCTATCCAAACTCACTCCAAATGTCCCCGTTACCTCCTTAAAACACCAACATCCCCTACTACGATCATATTTAGTCTCAACCACCAATCTCCATAATGCCTCTCTATCCATACCATACAGCCACAATAGGGCTCGATTGAACTGAATTAGATTTCTGACTCTCAAACTACCTGATTTTATCGGAGTGCAAATCCTTGCCCAATTCACTAAATGTTATTTGAACTCATCCCCAATACCACCCTAGAAAAAGTCCCTCTGAAGTCTCTCAAGCCTATTAGCCACTCCCACTGGAATAGGGAAAAAAAACAAGTAATACGTAGGTAGATTGGATAGAGTACGCTTGATCAAAGTCAATCTACCACCCTTAGATAGATAAAGTTTCTTCCATCCAACTAACTGTAGTTCTTTCAATAACGTCATTCCAAATAGAAGTGGTCCTTATAAGAAGCACCGAATGGTAAACCCAAATACTTCATTGGCAGCAAAGAGACTCTACATTCAAGAATAATGGCCAATTCTTCTACATCTTCTACTTAGCCAACAAGAACAATTTCTAATTTTGCTAAATTGATTCTCAACCACAAAACTGCTTCAAAACATTTTTTTTTTTTTTGATAAGTAATATCAATTCATTAATAAAGCGCAGAGGGCAACCCTAATACACAGGAAGTATACAAGAGTGCCCCTAATAGTAAAGAACATAAAATAAATTTAAAAAGTTTGCATAAGTAAAAACATTCAAGTTATGATAAGAAGCTATCCAAATATATAACGTGTTAAGCAAACGCTTCCTTAGCTCCACCATCGATGTCTCTTTATCTTCAAAGTGCCGCGCATTCTGCTTCCGCCAAATACACCACATTAAACACAACGAAACTAACCGCCAAACTTCCTTAGCTGGGCCATACCCAAGCGACGCGCCCCAACTAGTCAACAACTCCAGCACCATTCGTGGCATAACCCATTCTACCCCAAGTAAGAATATAACTCCATAGATCACGAGCAACTTCGCAATGAAGTAACAGATATTCAATTGACTCTCCACTCTTTCTACACATACAGTACCACTCAATCACCACAACATTCCTCTTTCGCAGATTGTCATGCGTCAAAATTTTACCTAAAGCTGTTGTCCATACAAAGAAAGCCACCCTTGCCGGAGCCTTAACACGCCAGATACTCTTCCACGGAAATGATGGGTCATCTTTCCTATTTAATAGACTTCACTTCAAAACATAAGAAAATACACTGCAAATGTCAAATTTGTTCGGGATTTGCATCGCCAAAAATCAGTGTATCATCAACAAATAGTAAAAGAGACACTACCAACTCTTCATTGTTCCTCGACCTCACTGAGAAACTTGTCAAAAGACCCCTATCCATTGTCGCAATCATCATCCAACTCATCGCCTCCATAATCATCACGAACAATAGCAGAGAAAACGGATCCCCCTACATCCTTTTTTTGTAGGAGCTGTTTCCCTAAGTTATTTCCAAAAGAAAAGAAGTTTAGTTTGAAAAGGAAACTTGATTTTACTGCTGCCAGTTTTATTGTTCCAAAACAAGGAAAGGAAAGTTGTATTTTACAAAACACACGTGACTTTTATAGCTGCACAAAAACCTAGCTCCTGCAGCCGTCAATTTCCAGCCCCCAAAGTCTCACATTATTCCTGCTCCCAGGTTTTTTTTTTTTTTTTTTAAGCATGACCTAACTTGCATTAAAACCCTAAAGTTACTCTAAAAACAGCCGCTTATTTCACCCCAAGCCTCACATCAGTTTTGAAAAAGAAAACACAGCTCTCTCTCTCTCTCTCTCCAAGCAAAAACGTAGAAGCCTACAAACCATATTCCTCAAGGCTGCAAGCAGGACAGTGGAATTAAGCCCCAAAACCGATTCCTAGAAGCTGCCAATGCTGTCCTGCTTCTTGATGCAATTGTTTTCAATGTTTCTTTAAGTTTTTAGAGTTCCTTTTCAACAAATTTGAGAAAAAATATCTCCTTTGTGTTTTTCTTAATCCCAATATCTTAAATCTTGCAAAATCAGTGCAAGGAACTGATTCCTGCAGAGAACAATGCTGCTGCCCAAGGAGCAGATTTTGGTCCTTCCGTTTTTCTCCTAAGTCATGGCTGGATTTTGCTTAGGCATGAGTTCTAATAATCCTTATCATTGATGTTTAGTTTTACTATTGTGAGAACCATAACGAAAACCTATTAATACATGAATAACTGAATTAAAGTTGACGTTGGATCTTCCTATACATGCTGCCAGCACTAAAGGAAACACATTGGATCTGATTTCTCGCTTAACTGACATGAATATGGTTTTTACAACATGATTGCATGATTTTCCTTAGTGTTTGACATTAGCATAACATGTGTATGAGTGATTAAGTGTGTTGCATTACATTGTAGAGACCAAACATTAAGATTAGGTTGCTGTAGAAAATTCTGCAGCACTGCAGTCACCAAGAAAGGTGGTTGTATGGCCTTTTTAAGAAAGATATTTGGCGATAATTTGACCCTAGAATAAACCCTCTTTGAGTTGTCTTTATAATGGTCCAAACCATGCGATCATTGGACACTTGTAGGGTTTACAGCAAAATAATCTTCGCCGACACATTGCTGGAATTATAGTGCGCACACACACAAACATACTAGTGGACACCTTGAAGCCTTAAAAACCTATATGTGGTGTCTACACTCTAGAGAACATAAGAATAAACTCACCTTGCATGATCACTCTGTAATATTGAACATACATGCATAATATGATCATTCAAAGAAAAGAATTGAACTTAAAATATGAAATGTGTGTTTTAAAGAAGAGAAATCAGATCTACCCCATAGTGTTGACAGCAATGTTTAGGAGGATCAAACAATGGAAAAGAATGAATGGTTTACAAGGGCGTCAACAATAGTAATTGTTGTGAATGTTTGCTTAGGTTGCCAAGTGAAGTGTTGAACTTTGAAGCTAAGGAGCGAGATAAGTAGATATGATCATACCTTTGCTTTCTTCAAAATATCAATGCCATGTTTTCTTAAAGTTGTTTTCAAGGTATATGATATAATGTTAGCCTTTATTTGGAAACTCTTTTATGTATCCTAAACTATATGTTGAAAAAGGGGGGCTAGTGGGGCTTCATGTGGGATTTTGATTATGTGGGATAGGAGGGTTGTGGAGAAGGTGGATGAATGCATGGGTCGGTATACTCTAGCCGTTTCTTTGCGTAACACTGTTGATAATTTTATGTGGGCTTTTGGAGGTGTGTTTGGGCCTAATGATGATGAGGAGAGGAGGGTTTTGTGGAATGAGATGGCTGGCTTGATGAGTTGGTGGGATAGACCGTGGTGCTTTGGGGGTGATTTCAATGTGGTGCGGTTTCCGAGTGAGCGATCGGGAGGTGGTGGTTTTTCTGCTGCTATGGAAGATTTCTCGGAGTTCATACGTGGGCAGAGTTTGGTGGATATTCCTCTTCAAGGTGGGCAGTTCACTTGGTCCAATAATCAGGCATGGTCTAAAATTGATAGGTTTCTGTTATCTCCGGTTTGGGAAGAACATACCCTGATGTGTCACAAAGTCGTTTGCCTAGACTTTTATCATACCATTTTCCTTTGATGTTGGATTGTGGATCGCATAGAGAAGGGAAAAAATACTTCAAATTTGAAAACATGTGGCTCAAATCTGTTGGCTTTGTAGAACAAGTGCAACGTTGGTGGGAGTCTTATGATTTTCGAGGTCTGCCGAGTTTTGTGCTGGCTAGCAAGTTGAAAGCTTTAAAAGTGGACTTGAAGATATGGAATGCTGAGATTTTCAGTGACGTGGGGAAGAAGAAGGAATTATTAGAAGGTATTAAAGAGTTAGAGTGTTTTGAAGAAGCTCGGGGGCTAGTGGAGGAGGAGCGGATTCAGAAGTCAGACATGATCAGGGAGCTGGAAAAAACTCTCCTGTTCGAGGAGGTTAATTGGAGGCAAAAATCTCGGGCTCTGTGGCTAAAGGAAGGGGATAATAACACTAAATTCTTTCATAGGGTGGCCAATTCGCATCAGAGGTACAATCATGTAGGAGTTTTGAGGATCAATGGGGCTTTGTCTTCTGATCCGGGGGAAATTAAGGATCATATTGTAAATTATTATGACTCACTGTACACCGAGCAAAGTTCGTGGCGTCCTAGGGTGGATGGAATTTCTTTCTCCTCCATTGATGCGGATGAGTGTCTTTGGTTAGAACGAGGCTTTGAGGAGCAGGAGGTGGTGCGGGAGATGAATGGGGATAAGGCACTGGGGCCTAATGGTTTTTCTATGGCTTTTTTTCAGAAATGTTGGGGGATTCTCAAAAAAGATATTATGGCGGTATTTTCAGAATTTCATAATAGTTGCCAGTTTGAGAGTAGTTTGAATGCAACCTTTGTTTCCCTTATTCCTAAGAAGGCTGATGCTTTGGAGGTTAAGGATTTTAGGCCTATCAGTTTGGTGGGAGGGGTCTATAAAATTATTTCTAAGGTCCTCGCTAATAGGCTCAAATCAGTGCTAGGGAAAATTATTTCGAACTCTCAGAATGCTTTTGTTGGTGGAAGGCAAATCTTGGATTCGGTTCTTATAGCCAATGAATGTCTGGATAGCCAAAGGCGGTCAGGGGAGGCCGGATTATTGTGCAAACTGGATTTGGAGAAAGCTTATGATCACGTGAATTGGGATTTCCTCCTTTACATGCTTCAGAGGTGTGGGTTTGGGGAGAGGTGGAGAGAATGGATTAAATTTTGCATTTCTACGGTAAAATTTTCCATTTCGGTTAATGGCGTCCCTTCTGGTTTCTTTCAGAGCTCGCGGGGGATTAGGCAAGGTGATCCTCTTTCTCCTCTGCTGTTTGTGGTGGTTATGGAAGCGCTTAGCAAGATGTTGAATGCGGCTATGCTCCAAGGCTTACTTTCAGGCTTCTCAGTGGGCTTCAGGGGCAATGAAGTTTTAGTGGTGAATCATTTATTGTTTGTGGATGATACCTTAATTTTTTGTGGAGCACAGGTCGAGCATGTTCGAAATTTGAGGTGTACCTTCTTATGTTTCGAAGCAGTGTCAGGGTTGAGGATCAATTTAGGCAAATTCGAATTGGTCCCTATTGGCGAGGTGGAAGATGTAGAGTCTTTGGCACATATTCTGGGTTGTAGAATTGGGTCTTTGCCGATGACTTATTTGGGTATGCCGTTGGGGGCGTCGTTCAAATCTATTTCTATTTGGAATGGGGTTATTGAGAAGGTGGAACGAAGGTTGGCTAGTTGGAAGAAACTTTATTTGTCCAAGGGTGGAAGGGTGACTTTGATTCACAGTACTCTTTCTAGCATTCCTACTTATTACTTATCTCTGTTCCCTATTCCTGTGAGTGTAGCTAAGAAACTGGAGCGGCTTCAAAGGGAGTTTCTGTGGAGTGGTTTGGGTGATGAGACTAAATTTCATTTAGTCAATTGGCATCGAGTCTGTACTCCAATTAAGGCTAGTGGATTGGGTGTTCGTAATGTTGTTAATTTTAATCAAGCCTTATTGGGGAAATGGATTTGAAGGTTCTCTCAGGAGCGCGATGCTTTGTGGAGATCGGTGATTGAGGTGAAGTATGGGAGTGTGAAAGGAGGTTGGTGTTCCTTACCAGTTACGGGGCCTTATGGTGTCAGTGTTTGGAAGTTTATTCGAAGGGGGTGGGATAGTGTTGCCAAGTTTTTGCGGTTTGAGGTGGGTGATGGGTCTCATATTCGCTTTTGGCATGATCTTTGGTGTGGGGACAAGCCTCTCAAGCTCTGTTATCCAGCTTTGTACTCTATTGCGTGTTCTCCTGATGCTTGGGTGGTGGATAATTTGTCTGTGGTAGGAGGCGTGATTCATTGGAATGTTCTCTTTACGTGCTATGCTCAGGATTGGGAGGTGGAGATGGTGATGTCCTTCTTTGATCAGTTATACTCTACTCGGGTTCGGTATGGGGAGGTTGATAGGGTGGTGTGGAATCTTTCCAAGAGGAGGAATTTTGAGGTGAAGACTTTCTACAAAGCTTTAGTGTGTCACGAGGCGGCCTCTTTTCCTTGGAAGGATATTTGGCGTGTTAAAGCTCTGAAGCAGGTGGCGTTTTTTGTTCGGACAGCGGCTTTAGGAAAGATCTTAACTCATGACAATTTACGTAGGCGTGGTATTGTGGTGGTAGAGTGGTGTGTTATGTGTAAGAAGCATGGGGAGTCCGTTGATCACCTCCTTCATTGTGATGTGGCACGGGTTGTTTGGAGTTTTTTTTATAGCTTGTTTGGGGTGGAGTGGGTTATGCCTAGTAGTGTGTTAGATTTATTGACTGGTTGGGGCACTGTGCTGGGTCGTGGTCCTGGTTTCCGTATTTGGAAGCAGGTTCCTTTATGTGTTTTGTGGGGTTTGTGGCGTGAGAGAAATTCTAGGTTTTTGAGGATGTGGAGGTTTCGGTTGGGGCTCTTTGTAGAAATGTGCTTAATATGTTATATCTTTGGGTGTCGACGCATAGCCCGAGTAGTATGTTGTTCGCTGACTTTTTACTTTCTTGTTCTTTTATTTCCTTTATATAGGGGCTTCTTTTGTATACTTTCTGTGTACTAGGGTTGCGCCCCTCTGCGCTTTTTAATGAAATCTTACTTATCAAAAAAAATATGTTGAAAAAGATAAGTGTAAATGACTTTATGTGCATGTTTCCGCTACATTATAAACATGTTATAAATACGTTATGATACTTGATGAAAAGTGAATGAAAGAAAAGGAAATGATTGCATGAAAGAATGAAACGTTTTAAAATGTTTTCTTGGCCATATGAATGATGTTCAATGGTACCAGAGCTAATGGGCGGGGGCAACCATCTTATATGGTCCATTGGGAATGGCTTACTTGAGCGCACCATAGTTTATCGAGTGATGTCCTTATCCTAGACACGGTTCCACATGTGGCCACAGGAACAGAGCCGGTATCCTAGTGATCACCAACTCTTACACACATGGCGTAATTGTGTCCAATCAAGAGTTTAAAGGAAATAAAGATTTATGATGATGAATGTTTTATTTGTACTTATTGACATTTTGAAATTTTAAATTGTTTCCAAACTTAATTTACTGTATGTTGTATCTACTTACTGAGTATTCGACTCACCTTTTGTTTATATGTTTTAAACAACCCAGATGATGTCATGGATGGTTATGCAGGCTAGGGAAACTAGAGAAAGAAGCCTTCACATAGAAGAGAAATTGAATGAGTGCACCTAGCACATTAATTGTTTTATGTTGAAGATTTGCTGAATATTTGATCCACCGTGATTATTGCTTATTTATGTCTATTTGATTACATTGTAATAATACTTTCCATATTAGGTTCTAGGTATTTCATTTTTTTTTCCCGATTCGTGTGTTCTTTTCTTCTCCACCATGTTCTTCTCCATCATCTAGGTCACACCACCCACAGAAGGCATCGCCGTCCTCCTCTGGGCTGTCCCAATCCATCACAAACACAGGACAATATGTTTTTGATGCGTTGGTCATGAACACAGCCTGCCCCTTCCGATTTCTCGGCAATTTCTAGCTGGTTTTGGAGTTTTTGCAGCATACCGAAGCACTCGGGCAGCGGCGCGTGGACCTCCGGCAATGGCAAGGCGACTTTCTTCTTTGAGCAAAAAACGACAGGTCGTTTTGTAGCTGTAGGAGAACGACATGTCATTCTGTAGCAGCCTATTGTTCAGCCCTAGGCAAAACGACATGTCATTTAGCATTCTGCCAAAAGACAGGTAAGCCATAAACGACCTGTAGTTTAAAAAAAAAAAAAAAAAAAAAAGAACTGATTACAGATTAATAATCAATGTTTATGAGTTTGTATTATGGTCGATTTGTAGTAATTTTCTTTCTTTCTTTTTGAGCCCACCGGTTGTGTTGGAGCAATTTATTTGGTTGGAGTTGATTTAAAAATGTCGAAGACAAATCAAGCAAAAAGGGTAGAGAGTCAAGTGAGCTCCCATGGTGACAATCCAACTCTCCAAATCACAACTGTCAAATTGGATGGGCTCAATCTTGATTGGTCACAATCTGCTCTTTTGTCTATTAAGAGCAAAGGGAAGATGGGAAACTTGAATGGCAGAATTCAAGAACCAAAGCTCATAACAAATGGGAAGCAGAAAATTCTACCGTCATGTCAAGGTTGTTGCATTCATTGCAACCGAAAATCAGCTAGGAGTACTTGTTTCTTCGTACGGTAAAAGAGGTTTGGGATGCAGCTGTTGAGACGTAATCTAAAGTGGGGAATGCTACACTGAAATATGACTTGAAGCAACGAATCCATGAACTAACCCAAGGTGCTGGTTAGTAGCCACTTATCTTATATACATATAAAAGCCGAGTTCTTCCTTAGAATGGCATAGATTAGTGACACGTGGCATGAACCCATACTTTTTAGTGACTAAACCGGTCATTTAAGTACTGAACGGGTCTATTTAATATGTCCCTCTCTCTCTCTCTATTAATGATACAAGTTGTCTCTCTCTCTCTCAATTAATGATACAAGTAGGACTCTTTTGTGGAGACATGTGTTTCTTTAGTATTTTATATTTTTGGTTGAAATCTAAATATGATCCCATTTATTTTGTGAATTTTTTGGTTGAGCAATTCATTTGAATGTTTATGAGATTTTTTTTTTTTTTTTCCCGTTCATTTGCTTTGTCGAATGTTCAGAATTATATAGGATTGAAATATAATAGGTATCACATCGACAATAAAAAAAAATTTCTACTAATTTTCTATTTTATGCTTTGATAATCAAAATCATGGTTTTCTTTTTGTTATTTTTCTTCTTTATACTTATTTTCATTCTAAACTACACCTATGAGAACAAATTATAATGACTTATGTTTTCTGGAATTTTTTTTTTTTTTTCATTTATGTGATTTACTCCATCTTTAACCATTTTTTGAAAGTGTTTTTATGTTTGTGAAAGCAAAACAATGCAAAAATTTATTTGATTGTTGTGCATAAAAGGAATATAAATACTTTTGAAACACCAAAAAGATATTAAGCATTTTAATGAAATATTTTGTTTTATTATTGTATTCGTAAAAAAATATTTTGTTTAGTTCGTTCAGTATTTTTTTTTTTTTTTAATAAGTAAGAATTCATTAAAAAGCGCAGAGGGGCGCAACCCTAGTATACAGGAAGTATACAAAGGTGCCCCTAGTTCGTTCAGTATTTTTTTAAATGTTTATAGTTACTTGGGTTTTATTTGTATTTAAATATAATAGGTATCCCACTAACAATATCATAGATTCCAGCTAATTTTTTATTAATGCTTTGGTAATTAGATTAAACCATCTTTTCTTCTTGCTATTTTTTTTTTTCTTTATAAACTATTCATATGGGCTCAAAGATTTTAACATGTTTTAATTTATATGGATTAAATTAAAATTAAGTGTCTTATTTTTTAGTTCATTTGAATGTTTTATAGAATATTTTTGTTTTCGTTTGTATAATTTACTCGATTTTCTGCCATTTAGTTTAGTTTGCTATGTATTTTTTTTAGAATGTTCAGAATTATATGAGTTTTATTTGTATTGAAATGTAATATGTATCACACCAATAATATTAAAGACTCCTGCTAATTTTGTTTTATTAATGTTTTGATAATCATAATCTATAGGTTTTCTGATTGCTTCTTTTTCTTTTCTTTTTTCTTTTTTTTTATACTTCTTTTCATTTTAAACTACTGATATGGTAACAAAGATTTTAACATATTTTAATTTATATGGATTAAAATAAAATTAAGAGTCTTATTTTTTAATATATTTGAATGTTTAATGGTTTTTTTTTTTTTTGGCTTTATTTTTTGCTTTTGAAAGTAAAATAAAGCAAAATTATTTGATTAAGCATTGAACGTGATGTGAGAGGATTTATTTGATTGCATTAAATGTTGAGTGGAAAAATTTGTTTTATTTTGTATGATTTGGCTTAGGTGCTGTAAAAAAAATTACAGCATCATCTTGACTATTGAAAAAACTACAGCACCTATGCTGTAATATTTGGAATTAAATTTTCTTTTTGCTATTTCTTTTCTTTTCTTTTCTTCTTTTTTTTTTCTTTTTTATTTTTTTATACTTCTTTTCGTTATAAACTACACCTATGTGAACAAATATTTTAAAAAGTTTATCTTTTTTTGGATTAAAATAAAATTAAAGGTCTTAACCTTTATTGTCTTTTTATTGAAAGATGTGTGATAATTTTTTTTTTTACAAGCATTTTTTAACCTATAATAAAAAGTATGATGAAGATGTGTTTGAATTCTGAAACTAAATTATAATGAAGAATCATGCGCATTGCGCGGGTTATGAGCTAGTTTTTATAAGCTCCGTAGTTTGTGGCAAGAGTTAGATCATTATCAGAACTTGCAACCTGAGTGTGCAGCTGATGCTATTAAAATTAAGATGATGATTGAAGAGGAATGCATTTATGAGTTCTTGGGTGGATTGAATTCAGAGTATGATCTTGTGCGGATTCATATTTTTGGGAAAGAACCTCTTTCGTACCTACAAGAGGTTTTTTCATACATCCAAAATGAAGAAAGTCATCGTAGCACCATGCTTCATCCCATTTCACAAACCCAATTTGCTCTTGTGGGTGCATCTCAACACACTTCAAGAGGTGATTTTAGAGTCAGAGATGGTGGCAGAGTAGCAGATGCGACCTCAAATGACAAAGACAAATTATTATGTGCCCACTATAATAGGTCGCGGCATACTCGGGAAAATTGCTAGAGACTATAGGGTCGTCCTCCTACCCAGGTCATGAGGGTCACACATGTGGAGGAATCAGGCCTCGGGCCAATCATACTTCCACAGTTGAGATGGCCGTTCCCACACCAGATACTCTTCTTTCTACCACTGATATGGGGGGCCTAAGTAAAGACGAGGTAGAAGCACTCTGTCGACTTATGTCTCGATTGGACACACCTGCTACTACATCCTCCTCCTTCGCTCTTATAGGTAATTTAGCCACTGCTCTAAATGCATCTGTCTCGATTGGACACACCTACTACTACATCCTCCTCATTAACTCTGGTGCCTCTGAACATATGACTGGTATGTCCCCTTTATTTTCGTTATATAATCCTCGTTCAGGCAAAGACAAAGTTAGAATAGCTGATAGTTCTCTGTCGCCAGTGGCGGGTAAAGAATCTGTTTTTGTCACCCCCTCTATGACCTTATCCTTTGTCCTTCATGTTCCTGATCTTGCTGCTAATCTATTATCCATTGCACATATTACCCTAGAGTTGAATTGTCGAGTACTTTTTTACTCTTACTATTGCTTCTTTCAGGACCTAGTCACGAGGAAGATGATTGGCAATGATAGCTTGAAGGATGGCTTGTACTATATGGACTCTCAACCCAACACACAAGGTTAGCTCACACAGGCTTATCATACAGTTCGGTCGGATGACTCTGGAACTAGAATCTAGCTCTGGCACATGTTTCCTGCATTATTTTTGCAACACGTGTTTCCTGCATTATTTTTGCATAATAACGTTTATGAGTTTCAGTGTGAAACTTGTGAACTTTCTTTTTTTTTTATAAGTAACAAAATTCAATAAAAAGCGCAGAGAGGCACAACCCTAGTACACAGGAAGTATACAAAAGTGCCCCTAATCAAAAGAAACAAAAGAACATGAATGTAAAAACTCAAATAACATAATACGACTCGGGCTATGCGCCGTGACCCAAACATATAACATATTAAGCAAATTTCGACACAAGTCCACAACCGATAATTCCACATCTTCACAAATTGCCTTGCATTCCTCTCACGCCAAAGACCCCACATAACACACTAGGAAACCTGTTTGCAAAGACACGTAACATTACCACGACCCAGTAAGGTGCCCCAACCACTCAACAAACCCAGCATGCTTCTTGGCATGACCCACTCCACCCCGAACAAACTATAGAATGAGCCACCAAACAACCCGTGCCACGTCACAGTGAAGTAGGTGGTGATCAATGGATTCCCCATTCTTCTTACATATACAACACTACTCTACCACAACTATATGACGCCTACGCAAATTGTCATGTATCAAAATCTTTCTTAATGCCGCTGTCCACACAAAAAACGCCACCCGCTTCGGAGCCTTAACACTCAAAATACCCTTCCAAGGAAAAGAGAACGCCTCTTGACAAGCTAGGGCTCTATAGAAAGTCTTCACTTTAAAGCTCCTCCTCTTAGAAAGATTCCACACCAACCTATCAACCTCTCCATACCGAATCCGAGTAGAATATAACTTCTCATAAAAGGAAAGAACCATTCCCACCTCCCAATCCTGAGCATACCGTGTAAAGACAACATTCCAATGAGCTACTCTATCTACCACAGACAAATTATCAACCACCCAAGCATCTGGAATAGTATGTCTTTTTCAAAATTACTATTTTAGGCTTCATTCATTGAGCTACTCCATCTACTATTTTTGAGAAGAGTTACTATTTTAGGCTTCATTAAGACAAGAAAAGCCCCTACCCTTGTGAACTTTCAAACACCATTGTATGTCTTTTTCTCCAAGTATCAATAAAATTGATGCACCTTTTGTTCTTGTTCATACTAATGTGTGGGGCCCCTCACGAGTGGTCTCTTTATCTGGTTATCGGTGGTTTGTCTCTGTTATTGATGATTTTTCTCGGACCACGAGTCTACTTGTTATAGGACAAAATGATGTGTTTTCTGTGTTTCAAATGTTTCACAAGATGGTACAAACTCAGTTTAATACCAAGATTAAAATTGTTCGTTTTGACAATGGAGGTGAATATATGTCAGGTGATCTTGGGACGTATTTTTGAGAGCAAGGCATTATACACCAAACCACATGTGTTGATACTCCGTAGCAAAATGGTGTTGCAAAACGGAAAAATCAGCATCTTTTAGAGGTAACTCGTTCCCAAATGCTTGACACACATATTCCCAAATCTTATTAGGGGGACGCGTTACACACCATTACCTATCTCATCAATAGGATGCCTTATCAGGTATTAGATTTCAAAACACCTCTTGAGGTGTTGTCCCCATCTTTCTCTACTTCAAAAGGTGTCTCTCCGAAAGTTTTTGGTTGTGTTTGCTTTGTCCATGTTCATAGTCCTGCTCGGGGTAAGTTAGACCATCGAGCCCTCAAATGTGTCTTCGTGGGCTATTCTCCTACTCAAAAGGGGTACAAATGTTCTCACCTCCCATCGAGAAAATATTGTCTCCTTGGATATCACTTGCTTTGAAGCACGATCATACTTCTCTTCATCCCAAACTCCTCTTCAGGAGGAGAGTAAGATTGAAGATGTTTTTTGACTCTGTTACTTGTCCCTACTCCTATGCCGGAGCAGAAGCAACAACAGCTTACTAATGATTCTCCTATTGAACCTACTGATAAGCCATTTGCGCCGCCAGTAGAAGAGTTATGAGTTTACTCCAGACGCCAAAAAAATAAGACCATTCCTGATGCTACATGCCAAACATCTGATCCTGACACAGGTAATAATACTTCTACTTTTGATATAAATTCTGAAATACATGTTGTCAATGATACAAACACAGAGTTAGGTCATGTACACACCATCTCATTTATGATTTTGTTTCTTATCAACATTTTTCTTCATCATATCGTTCCTTTGTGTCCATATTATCTTCTATGTTTGTCCCTAGAAATCTACAAAAGGCACTTAGTGATCCAAAGTGGAGGACAACAATGCAAGAAGAGATGGAAGCTCTTCACAAAAACAAGGTTTGGGATCTTGTTAAATTACCTAATGAAAAGAAGGTTGTTGGATGCAAGTGGATGTTCACTATCAAGCATAAGGCCGATGCTTCTATGGAACGATAAAAGGCCAGACTTGTTGCAAAAGGCTTTACTCAGACCTATTGGATTGATTATGAGGAAACATTTGCTCAAGTAGCAAAGATGGACTCAATTAGGGTTCTACTTTCTTTAACAGCGAACTTGGATTGGCCTCTACATCAATTTGATGTAAAAAATGTATTTCTACATGGAGACCTAGAAGAAGAAGAAGTATACATGAAAATTTCCCCTGGATTGAGTGGGAAAAGTGTGCAAACTAAAGAAGGCTTTGTATGACCTAAAACAATCTCCAAGAGCATGGTTTGAGCGGATTTCCTGGGCTATCCAGAGATTTGTATACAAGCAGAGTCAAGCTGATCATACACTCTTCATTAAGCATTCCACTCAAGGAAAGGTAACCGCTTTTAATTGTGTATGTTGATGATATTGTCTAAACAAGAAATGATGATAGGGAGATACAAAACTTAAAACAGTCTTGCTAACGAGTTTGAAAAAAAGGACTTGGCGAGTCTGAAGTACTTTCTTAGCATTGAGGTAGCAAAGTCAAAGCATGGTATATTTATCTCCCAAGGGAAATACACACTTGATCTTTTCAAGGAAACGGGATTACTCGGATGTAAAGCCACTGAGCATCTAGTAGAGGTAAATGTTAAGCAGGGAGAAGATAACAAGAGGCCTTTGGTGGATAAGGGCAGATATTAGCGATTGGTTGGATAGTTAATTTATTTATCCCATATCTGTCCAGACATTACATATACCGTTAGTGCGGTGAGTCAATTTATGCATTCTCCGCCAGAGCCTCATATAGAAGCAGTTTACTGCATTCTTCGCTACTTAAAATCCTCACCAAGTAAGGGGCTCTTGTTTTCACGACATAGTCATTTGAAAATAGAAGCCTATACGGATGCAGATTGGGCTTGCTTAATTATGGATCGATGGTCCACGTCAAGTTATTGCACATTTGTGGGAGGTTATTTGGTTATATGGCGGAGCAAGAAACAGTCTGTGGTTGCCAAATCCAATGCAAAGGCAAAATTTAGAGCTATGGCTCATGGAGTGTGTGAAACATTATGGTTGAAAATGCTCTTGAAAGAGCTTGGGTTTGACTCCTAGGACTCAATGCAATTGTATTGTGACAATAAAGCGTCAATCAGTATTGCTCATAATCCAGTCCAACATGACCAAACCAAGTATTTTGAAATTGATTGACACTTGATCAAAGAAAAACTCTGAGAAGGTATCATCTATCCATATGTGAAGACAGGGAGAACAACTTACAGATATCTTGACAAATGGAGTATCTAGTGGTGTTCTTCATACAGTCTTATGCAAGCTGGGAATGTGAGACATCTATGCCCCATCTTGAGGGAGAGTATTGAAGATTTATTGAATATTTGATCACCGTGATTATTGTTAACACTTCCCATATTAGGTTCTAGGTTTTTCTATTTAAACATGTAGCCATATGGAACATATGAGCAATAAGAATAATTCTCTTCTTTTCTCAATTCTTTTGGGAAATGCTACACATCCCAAAAATTTTCTCCAAAATTTGGTTCCCAAATGATGTGTCACAATCTTATATGATTTATCATTTTAGAAAAATATGCCACAACCTCATGAGATTGTGGCACATCATTTGGAAACAAAATTTTGGGACGTCTAGCATTTCTCATTCTTTTTTATACTTTTTATTCCAGCATACTTTCTATAATAAGACTAAAGGTTTAAAGTTTAAGTTTTTTATGAGATGAGTCAAATGATGTGTCACAATCTCATGTGATCTATCATTTTAAAAAATGTGTCACAATCTCATTTGAGAACAAAATTTTGGAAAGTCTAGCATTTCTCATTCTTTTTTATACATTTTATTCCAGCATACTTTCTATAATAAGACTAAAGGTTTAAAGTTTAAGTTTTTTCTGAGATGAGTTGTAAAAACAGTAATGTGAGGGTTTGGCCTAGGTCGAAAATGTTCTGGTTTTCGTTTGGCCTAACTCTTGCCGAAACCTAAATCCCGTTCGTCGAGAATCTTGCCGGAGTTGACGCCAGAGTCTTTTTCTGGGTTGTCTCTCATTCGGCCTCGTCCTGGGGGTTTGGTGGTTCCTTCGTCGGGGGAGGGTCTAGTAGCTCCAGGGGCGTCCCCTTTTCCGGCGCCATCTCTTGCTCTTCTTCGGCCGGAGCCTTCGTCGCCGGCTGTTCCAGGGGCTTCTCCGGTTCGGACGTCTTCTCCTGGGTTCTCTCTGGATCGTCATCCTCCTGGGGGTTTGGAGATTCCTTCTCCGGGGGAGGATTTTGCAGCTCTAGGGGTGTCTCCTGCTCTTCCGGCTCCGGTGCCGGTGCCGGTGCCGGCTGTTCTAGGGGTTTTTTCGGTGCCGTTTTCCTTATTGGGGGGAGGGTCTAGCTGTTTGAAGGTAGTTCCTATCCGGGTTACTGCCCCTAAGCTTTTCGGGTTTCCCCCCTCGCCGGCTCAGGTGTCCCCTCCTCTGCGGTGCAATCCTGATGGTGCTTCTCGGACGGTCTCTCAACTCACGACCCCTCCTTCCATTGGAGCCACTGAGTTGGGAGAGAAGTTGCGCTCTTCTTTCCCCGTGGTCTCGAAGCCATTTCAAAGTTATATCAAGAAAGCGAGGATACTTAGGGAAGGGGTTTCGTTGAAGTGGAACGATGTGCTTCTATCAGATTCCCTGAAAGCCTCGAAGTTGGTTGCCGACTTAGCTGTTAATAAGGTTGCGGTTGGAGAGCCTCCAACGAAGAAGGTTGCAGAGTCTCCAGTGAAGACGGGCATTCTTAGAAAGGGGTTTCTTAACCCTCGCCCAAAGATGCCAGCTACTCCCGCTTCGCCTCGGAAGGTCTTCGATGTTGGGATGGTTGGGCCTTCCTCCCCTCCTAGAGGTTGTTCCATTTCTTCACCTGTTGAGGGTAATAGTTTCTCCCAATCTCGGAATTGGCCGATCGGTTTTGATCATAACGGGGAGATTGTGGTTTGGGAGGAGGACGTTGATCTTTGGGATGTTTCGCCTTTGGATTGGGCGTTAGAGGGCGCTTTTGGGGACGAGGCGTTGGCCATTCGGGATGCCATGGAAGAAGAGTTGTTGTAGAGTTGTGTGCCTTTGAGTGCTTGGGTGGGTTTGTGGGCCATTCATCGGGTTCGGTTTTTGCTTGGATTATTTTGAGGGGTGTTTCACTTGGGTTTTTCTCGGGTTCTAGGGTTTTTTTTTTTCTTTTGGGTTTAGGGGGTCTTGTTGGGGGGTTTTTGGGGTTGGTTTGGGTGCTTTTAGGGTTTTTTTGTATTCAGGGGTTACTATTGGGGGTTCTTTTGTTTTGTGAAGTTTCTATTATGCTCGTTAGGGGTTTTCTTGTGGGTTCCTTGTGGTTTTATTGAGTTTTTTATGTGGGCTAGCTGAGTTGCTTCTGTGTACGCATCCTATGTACTTGGGGGCGCTTTACGCTTTTTTAATGAAATTCTCTTACTTATCAAAAAAAAAAGTATAAATAATTATGAGATGTTTGGTTTTCTTTAATTTTTAATTCATTGAATTCTTATATCCTCGAGTTTCTTATTGAGCAATGCGTAATATCGTTTTCATACGGGTAGGGGGTGTTGCAATTGGGTTATGCGTAGAAGGGTAAGAGAGTTGCTGATGAGTTAGAGAAGTTAGGTTGGGCATCGTAACATTTTAGAAGTTTTGACATTGGCCCATATATTTGTTACTCTGTAGGGAATAATAAAAATACCCACATATATATGGGGTGGAGGGGGGGATAATTTTTGTTGTATTTAGAGAGGGCAGTATGCATGGAGCTTTGAAGATAGAAAGATTTTCATGGTAGAGCTTAAAAAGATTATATTCAGCTCTCTTTACACATGGATAGCAACATATAATAGTTTGCTTTGTTCTACTTTTTCTGACTTTCTGAACATTTGTTTTTCTTTTTCAATTGAACAGGGGGTTTTCTTGTATACTTCCAAATTTTCAATGTATTAGGGTTGCGCCTCTTTGCACTTTTCAATGAGATTAAATTTATAAAAATTAAAACAAAAAAAAAAAGTATCACCGGCAAAAGAACAGTAAATCTGCTAATGCTTCAGTGGAGGATAACAACCCATCCTCCGTGTCAACCCACATTTAAGTACTTTATAGAAAAGGGCCCCATAAAATGCTTCTTTAGAGCACGAAGATAAAATTCAAGGCCAAAGCTAAGTGTATTTGTACAAAACTAAAAGACTACCATAAACAAATCATAATCAATTGTTTGAGTTGGCTGTAGCCAATCACTACCCCACCCCCTCTCTCTTCACCGAAAAAAGGTAATTGATTGGTTAGATTTCAATTGAAACGAAGAAGTTCTGTGCGGAAAATGTTTATAGTCAAAAATATTTTTGCAGAAAATCACTGATTTTTCATTATTTGATTGAGAGCCTGAAAAACATTGAAAATGTTTTCGTTGTTTGGTCAGTGCAAAACCTATTTTCCTATTGCAATTGAAAACCAATCTTAATTGCCTAACACAGACAAATCCTGTCGCCGATAATTCAAAAAGAAAATCTACAAGAACCCATAGACGGGAAAGGTGGGACTACAATGGGAGAAGGAGAGCTTTTTCTTTCTTTCTTTCTTTTTTTCTTTTTTCTTTTTTTCTTTTTTTCCTTTTGGGAGGGTGGGAGTTTATGATGGGGTGGGGACACTGTGAGCTGGGGGAAGGGGGCTATAAGAGAGGGCAGAGTTATTGGGGGGTACAACACAAGATGGATGAAGGCAATCCCAAGGGGTGGTGGGGGCTCATGGATTCCTTTGTGGGGGTGGGTGGTGCTACGGTTCGAGGAGAGGGAGGTAAGGAAGAGGCAGAGACAAGCTCTAAAAAATGGCTTACACCTCGTGAGAAGCGTAAGCTATTTCACCCCTATAGTGACAAATTTGTTGTTAGAAACGAAAATCATTTTTTGTTGATCAACATTTTTCGCCCACACCAAAAACTGGAAAGTGGGAAAATATTTTAAGATGATTAATATAGATTCCATAAAAAATGTTCTCTCCTCATGCTCTATTTAATTGGCCAATCAAGCCTTTTTCTTTTTTCTATTTTTCTGAGAGCCAATCAAGCCAATTGATGCTTCAGTTCTCTAGCAATTTTTGAAAAATTTGAGTCATCTGGTTATAGAAGGGTCTCAGCTATGCAAAATAAGTCTAGCAAGGCTTATATTCGGGGTTCTAAAATATTGATGAGAACATGTGGGAAAATTTTGGTTATCAAGCCTCTTATTTTCATTATATATGTTGTAGTTTGTATGAACGGTTTAGACACAAAAGGTGAAGGCTATACAACTTGTTTCTTAGCCTACACACACATCTTATTATATAGGTTTAGGGGAACATTACAATGACCAAAATATCCCCAAACCCTAATGACTCACAAACCCTAATAACTCTTCTAACAATATCTAGAGAATAAAATGGTAAGGAAATAAGCGTGGATGAAAGGCACAAAAACAAGGGCATAATTACATGCAAGTAGAAGGACAAGTAACTCCACCCCCCCATGGGGGAAAATAAAGCTATAGCACCATAAAACCTTCTTTTTTGATAAGTTATAGCACCATAAAACCTTCAAAGAAGATTTAGGAGAATGGAAACAAAATTACCTATACTGCAGATCAGCATCACCAGCACTGGCTTCTAAAACTCCGAGAAGCCATGACACCACCATGATGAAAGCAATCCAATGGCGATGTATCATCTGATTGAAAGGACTCAAAACCAAAAGCTTAGAATTAGATAAGTGAGCTTTAAGGTCAATAAAATGATGGCGGGAGGTCCTGAGAAAAGAGCACTTTTCTATCAAGACATAACAGTGTCATATCACCCTTTCATTGCTAACTGCTAATGATTTGGAGCTGGAGGGGGGAATACATTTAAGGTGCATGCCTAAAGAAACTGGGCAACCAGATACATGAATTCATCAATGCGATTCTCAACTAGCACCCACTCCTACAAGATATAAGGTGCTTATTTAAGCCAAAAAATCAACCCTAAGGGGTAGCTCAATCAGCTGGGATCCACGGCTAATAAAGCAGAGGTTACTAGTTCAAATCTCCCTCTCTCCTTGTGGCCAATTCTTATATTAAAAATAAATAAAAATTAAAATTAAAGCCAAAGATCTCAATGAAAATCTCACCATCTAAGGGTGTAATAATATTGACAGAAAAGTTGCATTATAACAAAAATACTATATTCAACTAACAGCATGATTTCTCATTGGTGATTAAAATCATAGCAGATTATTGTTTCGAAAGTCAAAAAATAAAACACAAATAGTGCCTTTATCTTTTTCTTTTGTCTACAGATTCAATTCGACATGGTACTAATTTCATTTTAACAAAATTATTTGCCAACATCCAAGCAATTATCTGAAGACCCTTGCATCAGTTACGAGTTAACTAAAAAGACCCAAAATCTCATAATCATATAGAGAGAATCATTTTTCTTTGTCACACAACAGGAATGGGAGATAAGTAGGACTTACTGCATATCAGATACCAGAACTCTGCATTCAAGCATATTGTGAAAGCACAGTAGAATTCTTCAAAAAAAAAAAAAAGAGAGAGTTTCTAACATGTAAATGATTTATTTTTATTTTTTGTTCTAAAAGAAAAGAAAAAAAAAAAAAAAAAAAAAAAAAAAAAAAAAAAAAGGTTAGCGATTGAAGCCATTTTTCAAAGTCCTTGCTTCATTTACAGTTAACCACAATGACCGAAAACGTTTTTATGATTCTAACCTGTTGTTCTTATTCATGCATACATACTAGGTGGGATTTATAACAAATTAGCACCCCATATTTTCTGCCTTTCAAGCAGCTTTGTATTCGGAAAGGTCCTATAATTTGATTGTTAGATTTAGATAAACCAGTTGCAGACCTGTGCATTGCACAGGCTTTAGTTTTATGCTCTCAAGATATTTATTATGGTTAGAAGGTAAGCCAACTTTTCAATATAATGCTCTAATTGTAAACACTGTAGCCTATCTTCAACAGAAACTCCACAAGGAAGTTCAACTTCTGATGTACAAGAATTCATAACTTCCAGTTTGTGTTTTATTATTAATTTTATGTTTGTTCAAAATTTTCATCTCTAATGTTGGCTCAGTACATTATGGATCACCTTGATTCCTAACCTATTTTCTGAATTCCTTATGTTGGTTAATTCATAAAAAAAAAAAAAAAAAAAAAAAAAAAAAAAAAACAGCTTTCTTCTAATGAACATTTCAAGCATTTAATTTCTTGCAACATTGTCAGCTCCTCGATCCCCACCCTCATCCCAAATCTAAAAGATATTAGGGAAATGATCGAAAGAAAAAAGCTTTGCAGAGCTGTTGCTTTAACCCACATATTAAATCCTCTTTACTTGAAAGGTCTACTTCTTCACATCCATCGTGCAATGCATGCACTTATTGATAGACGTCGAGCAATTATATAACTCTTTTTTTTTTAAGTAATAAGCCAATCTCATTAAAAGTGTGAGGCGCCCCTTAGTACACTATGAGTATACAAAAGGAAACGCCTAACTAGAGAAACGAGTAAGGAAATCAAGAAAACTAAAAGATAAGGGAAACACATAAGCCGTAGTCCAAAGATACAAAGTGTAATAGGAAGATAAAAGTTTATCAAGAGTCTTCTCCACGTCCTCAAAGTTCTGGTTATTTCTTCCCTCCAAAAGCACCAAAAGAGGCAAGTGGGCGCCATTTTTCACACTGTAGCACTCCTCAACCGACCCGAAAACCACCAACAAGCAAGCAAATCGATAACACGTCATGGCATAACTCAAGACAACCCAAAGCGACTGAAAAGAGAATACCACAAGGCAAAATCCACATCACAATGAAGAAAAAGATGGTCCACGGACTCCTCCATCTTCTTGCACATGCAGCATCTGTTTATCACAATAACATGGTGCTTCCTGAGATTGTCTGTTACGGTCCTCCGTAACGGGGAATGGATGGTGGTAAATTGGATAATGGTGCGTGGTGTGATAGTAGGATATTCGAAGCACCCTAAGCCTCCTAATGTTAGGATTATTCGAGGAACCTTAAAAAACTCCAAAGCAACTACTAGAGTTGAATATAATTTTTTTTCTTTTTTTATTTCATTCCTCAATATCCCTATTTATAGGCTTACAAAGCTGGAATTACGGAAAGTATATTTAAATAAATATTACAAACGCTAAATAATAAATATTAATTCTAAAGGGAGACAAATCCCTTATTTTCCTATTGGAGATATTGTTTTATGAGCAAGACTCCTTATTTTCCTAATAATAATAATAATCTATTATTCTTTCCAAGAGACAATACGACTCTTACCTTATTTAAAAACCTAACCTAATTATTCTCTTAAAGAGGGGCATAAATATAATTCCAAGAATGCCCTTGTCACATACCCTAGGTACGTAACACTCCTACCCTCTTCAAATGGACCTTGTCCTCAAGGTCCTAGAAGTATGCTGCCAAGAGATGCTGACGTGGAGGGTAGCACTGGAAAAGAAAAAAATTTGTATAAAGATTTCCCATATTCAGCCGGTGCCGCATGAGTCATTATTTTCCCCCAAATCATGGCTTCCATATTTTTCTCATCCACTATCTTCCACTTAGGGGCAAACGGATTGGGCAGAATGTTTCCTTCTACGACAAGCCCTGATTTCATGCTGCCTTCCGAGCCACAGGCGTTCCTCCCTCCTCCAGCTAAAATCTCGAATATTGCCATAACTCTCTTCAATTTTTTTCCAGCAGCAAATTCCGGCTCCACTTCTCTTGCAATAGATAATCGGAAATTGCGGACGACCCCATCTTCATTCCTCCCCCGCCAGTCAAGCCAGAACATGTGCCTCTGTCCACCTCTCGCAAGGGAAACTCCATGTTTCGGACAGAAAGGTCTGGACTACCGCTAGTCAAGCCGAAATCGCCGTTTGTCGCACCATCACCGTTTGGGTAACGTTTGGGGGGCCACCGATGTCCAGAAAATTCGCCCTAAGAAGAATCTTGCTCCGTTGGAACCGTCGGAACGCTACCCATCCTCCCGAGACCTGTTCCTTGCCGCCGGCCAAGGGCCAACACTCTTAGCCACGGCCCAGCATGCGTCTGTGTCCCACGTTCACCGCCCCATTTTCTTGCCAACCGCCGAGTCGCCGGATTCGTTAAACTCCGGATGTTGTCCCAAAGCACCTTCCTCTACCTCTTCGATCCTCCTTTGCACAAGCCCTTGCCTCTCTTCCCACAATCCGGCATCTTCAAGCCCAAATTCGACACGGCAAGGAACTCTTTTCTGTCCATGAAATTTCCTGGTTTGTACCTTGCCCTTTTCTTTCTTCTGAACCAATCAGCGAGGAAGAGATTGGGTTTCAACAATGGTGGTGGTTTTCTTGGTTTGGTTCTTCTATTTTGTGGCTGACAGAGGGCGGTCTTAAGGTATGGGGGATGCTTGGTTGAGGAAATCGTGAAGAGGGTGGTTGGGCTTTGAGGTTCCGGTGGTTGGTACTGTGGGTGATGGAGTGGCTTGTTGATGGGTGAACTTGGTGGTGAGGCTGTATGTGGATTGATGGTGTGGTGGATATTGGGCAATGGTGTGGCTAACATATGTGGTTTGTGGCGGGTTCGAGGGCTTGCAACGGTCGGGGTGGCTGGGCTTGGAAGTTTTTGGGGTGGAGTTTGTGTTGATGGTGGGGGTTGGTCTTTCTTTTGAGAGGTGATGGGTTTTAGGTCCTTGCATGGTGGTGGGGTTGGGTTTTCTTTTGTGGGTTGTGTTTCGGGTAGATTTACTAAGGGTGATGGTGGGGTTGCTTTTGTGGGTTGCTCTTCTGCACGGGCGACTTCTGGGCAGGATGGGTCTTCTGCACGTGGTGGCGAGGCTGGTGTGTCTTTTGTGGGTTGTTGTTCGGGTGGGTTTTCTAATGGGGAAGATGAGAGTCGTACCTGACATGCCACAATTTCATCTTTCCATTGCTGGAAATACTACTTTGTCCACTCGTGAAACTCTGCCCAAAATTCTTCGGATGATTTGACAGACATGGTTAACTTGGTCCGTAATCGCAACGCGGCTCTCATACCAAGATATTACGGTCCTTCGTAACGGGGGACGGATGGTGGTAAATTGGATAGTGGTGCATATTATGATAGTAGGGTATTTGAAGTATCCTGGGCCTCCTAATGTTAGGATTATTCGAGGAACTCTAAAAAACTCTAAAGCAACTACTAAAGTTGAATATAATTTTTCTTCTTTTTCTCTTCAATATCCCTATTTATAGGGTTACAAAGCTGGAATTACGAAAAGTATAATTAAATAAATATTACAAACCCTAAATAATAAATATTAATTCTAAAGGGAGACAAATCCCTTATTTTCCTATTGGAGATATTGCTTTATGAGCAAGACTCCTTATTTTCCTAATAATAATAATCTATTATTCTTTCCAAGGGACAATACGATTATTCTCTTAAAGAGGGGCATAAATATAATTTCAATAATGCCCTTGTCACATACCCTAGGTACGTAACATTGTCTAAGGTGAGGATCTTCTCAAGAGCCGCCGACCACAAAAAGAAAGCTACCATTGAGGGGACTTGGGTCAGCCACACACACTTCCAGGGAAAGCGAGTACCTATAGGACAAGTCAAGAAGTGGAAAAAAGATTTGACCTTGAAAATGCCTTTTTTGGAAGGGACCCACCAAAGCTTGTCTTCACCGCCTCTTTTAACTATAACTAAATACAGCATCTGGAAGAAAGAAGCAAAAACAACCACCTCTCAATCATGCACTTCTCTATCAAAGCTCACGTTCCACTGGTTGGAACAACCCAAAAACTCTAGGTTATTTGCAACAAAGGCATCCTTCACAGCAGCTATACCAAACAGAGCTGGAAAAGCTGCCTTGAGAGTCGTATTCCAACTAAGAATAACATATAAGTGATACTTCTTCACGTTGTTGTATTCCTCTAAGAGAGGGTTGTTTGATGTCAAATTATACTATAATGTTCTTATTTCCCATGATTGTACTTCTTTCTCTTGGAGAGGTATTTGGCGGAATAAGGTTCCCTTGAGAGTGGCATTCTTTGCTTAGACGGCACCAGTAGGAAAGATCCTCATCATGGACAATTTTTTAAGGAAGCGACATGTCATTGTGGTTGAATGGTGTTGCATGTGCAATAAAATGGAGGAGTCAGTGGATCATCTTCTACTCCATTGTGAGATTGCCAGTGCTCTGTGGAATTATATGTTCAGCAGTATAGAGTTGGCTTGGGTTATGCATAGTCAGGTAGATCTTTTTGCTTGTTGGAAAGTAATTGGTGGTAGGTTTTAGCTTGATGTAGTTTGGAAGATGATTCCGGCTTGCCTTATGTGGTGTCTTTGGAGGGAAAAAAATAATCGGAGCTTCGAGGCCCGTGAGAGGACTTTGGTAGAATTGCCCACCTCTGAGAAAGACAATAAAGGCGGGCACCCAAGCATAGACTGGACCGAAGAGAGTGGAACCACTCCCACTTCTGACGGAGGAAGAGCCGCGCCGCTTGGGAGAAGGAAGCCACACCGAAGGATAGGCTGATAGCCCTCATCTTGAGCAGCCGTAGACTTTGCAGGAGCTGACAAGGGCTTGGAGACAACCCCACAAGCAGGCCTGGAAAGCACCTTGGGAGCACTGAAAGTTTCAAGAGCCTCTGCAAGCAGATGCTTATCCAATTTGCTAACCTTGTTCTTCCGAGAGTATGAGAGCACCGACTTTGAATCTGACGGGTAAATAGGCGCACCAGACTCTGACATCACAGGGAGGGAGTAACGCAGCCTTTCACCTAGAGCATCCGCGCCTGAAGAGCAGACGCCAAGAGCTGGATCAAACCCAAAAAGAGCCGGAGAAGGAGCCATCTCAGACAAAGGCAACAAAGGAGGATCCCCACCCAGAGCTGACCTCACCAAAGCAGAGACACCAACGCCCTCAGAAACAGAAGTAACGGCCGACGATGACACGTTAGAAGCTTCAAATCTGGACGGAGTAGCGGACTTTTCCCCGAGAATCTCCGTGGAAGAAGAAACCGGAGAAAAGGGAGAAGAACGCTCTTTTAACACCGGAAGAGAGGCTGAAGAAAAACCTACAACTTCCGGCTCCGGGGCACCCAAGCCCGAAGGAACAGAACCCATACCCGCGTCAGAACCATGAACCGAAGCTAACCCGCATTTCTTAGCCTTCTTAAAGTAATCCACTCTTGTAAGACCAGACTTCCTGGTCTTATTAGAAAAAGACCTACAGCCCACCCTTCTTGTCCTAGCCCTAAAATGCATTCTGCCCAACCCAAGACAACACTTAGTCCTGCCCATGCTCCGCTTCGGCCCATCAGAAGAAACCCAGCCCAAATGAGACGTGCGCACAAGCCCAAAGAAGCCACTTTTCAAAAATATCAAGAAGCTTCCTGAATATCCCCAACTCCTGCACTGCAACGTCACCTGCAGCCTCAGCAACATCGACTGCATCCCGCTTCTTGGAACACGCAAGAAGGCCCTTACCCAGAGGACTGGGAGAGGAACACTCCAGAGTGTAGCAGTCGACCGCAAGGCCTTTACCCAGAGGACCGTAGGAGGACCTTTCCAATTCATAACAATCCACCGCCTGCCGGAAGGGCTCCCGCTCCCGATCCAAAGAAAAGATCTTCTCCGCCTCGCACCAGACCACCGCCGACTTCTGAACCAAAGGCTCGCCAACAACCGGCGAGCCCACCACCTCTGCGAACGACAAAACACCCGCGGCCTTGCCCACACTCTTCCCTACCGGGGCGCCACTAAAAGAAGACGACACCACCGAGGTACCAAAGAAAGCCAATACTTTGCTCAACTCCCCAAAAACTCACCCCCAACCCCGCCCGTCACGGCCTTCAGGAAATACAATCATCCCTCTCCGACCCCCCACAGCGTACACCGCCACCTCCAAGAACCGGCCGGAGCTATTCCCACCTCTCCGAACGATGGTCACCTTCGAGCCCTCTCTGAAAGATTTAACAAAATTTTCGAAGCCCGGATTTTGCAACACACTTATGAACTATACTTGAAGACCCAACTTCTATATATTTATTTGTAGATATATAGCAAAGATTCCAAATAAGTGTATTGAAAACGAGAATGCAGGAGGCTTTTGAGGAATGGCATTGCTAGGTCTGAAAGATGCAAAGTATTTTTCTTCATAACCAAAAAAATGCCCACCTTAACAGTCACTTCTAAGAACATTTTTTTTATATATAAGTAATGCCAATTCATTAATACAGCGCAGAGGGGAACAACCTTAATACACAAGAAGTATACAAAAGTGCCCCTAATAAAAACGAACAGAAAATAAATTTAAAAAATCTGCATAAGTAAAAACATTCAAACTATGATGAGACGCTATCCAAATATATAACGTGTTAAGCAAACGCTTCCTTAGTTCCACCATCAATGTCTCTACATCTTCAAATTGCCGCGCATTCCGCTCCCGTCAAATATACCACCTTAAACACAAAGGAACTAACCGCCAAACTTCCTTAGCTGGACCATACCCAAACAACGCGCCCCAACTAGTCAACAATTTCAGCACCATTTGTGGCATAACCCACTCTACTCCAAATAAAGTAAGAATGTAACTCCATAGATCGCGGGCAACTTCGCAATGAAGTAACAGATGTTCTATTGACTCCTCACTCGTTTTACACATACAGCACCACTCAATCACCACGACATTCCGCTTTCGCAAATTGTTATGCGTAAAAAATTTTACCTAAAGCTGATGTCCATACAAAGAAAGTCACCCTTTTTTTTATGAATAATAATAACTTTTATTGAAAAAAGAGGAAAACCCTCGTACACGAAGAATATACAAGAAAACAAGAGCACCAAAGAGCTAGCTGCTATACAATGAGCACCAAGAACTAGGTGTTGTTACAATCTAGAAAACAAATCAAATCTACCAAATTCCCTAAAGAGAAGGTAGGAACATATGAGCAAGGGCGCAATCCAGGAGAGATCTCAGGAAGGAGGATTTAAGAAGAAGCACACTGGACTCACTATCCTCAAAGATCCGACGGTTTCTTTCTCTCCAAATGCTCCACATTAAGAGGGCTGGAATAACTTTCCAGATAGCTTCTCTAGGATGTCCATGCCCAAGGAATTTCCAACAATGGAGCAACTACGTACAAAGAAAGTCACCCTTGCCGGAGCCTTAACATGCCAGATACTCTTCCAAGGAAATAAAGGGTCATCTTTCCTATTTAACACTTCATAATAGGACTTCACTTCAAATAAACCCCTTTTGGCGAGGTTCCAAATTAACCTGTTATCCTCCCCATATCGAATTGAAATAGAATAAAGCCAAGCGAAAAAAGAAAGTACCATCTCCATCTCCCAATCCTGAACTGGACGCGTAAAAATAACATTCCACTAAATAACTCCATTTTGAACAACCAAGTTTTCTGCCACCATCGCATCTTTATTTCTCACAATACTAAACAAATCTGGAAAGCATTGCTTCAAAGATCTCTCCCCACACCACCAATCATGCTAGAAACTTACATGAGACCCATCCCCAACCTCAAAACGAACAAAGTTGCTAAACTTATCCCACCCCCTACTAATATGTTTCCACACACCCACTCCAAAAGTACCCAACACCTCTTTTGAACACCACCCACCCTTTAGACTGTCAAATTTGACGTCAATCACCAATCGTCATAATGCCTCTCTCTCCCTACCTTATCGCCACAACCATTTTCCCAAGGAGCTCGATTAAACTGGATGAAATTGTGAACTCCCAACCCATCTGAATGCAATGGAGTACAGATCTTGTTCCAATTAAATGAAATTTGGTCTCATCTCCAATGCCACCCCAAAGAAAATCCCTTTGAAGTTTATCAAGACGATTAGCCACACCCATTGGAATAGGGAATAATGACAAGTAATACGTAGGAAGGTTGGAAAGAGTACTTTTAAGAAGAGCCAGCCGACCACCCTTTGACAAATACATTCGCTTCCATCCAGCCAACCTCCATTCTATTTTCTTAATGACACCATTCCAAATAGACACAGCCTTATAAGAAGCACCCAACGGCAAACCCAAGTATGTCGTAGGCAAAGATGCAACCCGACATCCCAGGAGTTGAGCCAACCCTTCGACATCCTCTATCTCTCCAATAGGAACAATTTCTGATTTTCCTAAATTAATCCTCAATCCTAAAGCTACCTCAAAGCATAAGAAAATACACCGCAGATGTCGAATTTGTTCTTCTTGCGCACCACAAAAAATCAACGTGTCGTCGGCAAACAATAAATGATTCACAAGTAAAGCATCAGAATCCCTAGGTCCCACTGAAAACCCTATCAAATGACCCTGATCCATTGCAGTAATCAACATCCAGCTCAAAGCCTCCATAACCACCACAAACAATAAAGGTGAAAGTGGATCCCCTTGTCGCAACCCACAAGTGCTATTAAAAAAACCGATGGGGTTCCATTCAAAGAAAATCTCACCATAGAAATACAAAATCGTATCCAAGCCCTCCATTTCTCCCCAAAACCACACCGCTGCAGCAAATAGAGCAAGAAGTCCCAATTCACATGATCATATACCTTTTCCAAATCCAACTTACACAGCAGCCCAAATTCTCCTTATTGAATTTGACTATCCAAGCATTCATTAGCAATAAACACAGAATCCAAAATTTGTCGACTGCCAATAAACGCATTTTGTGTGTTTGAGATAATCTTGCACAATACTGACTTAAACCTATTCGCTAGAACTTTGGAAATAATCTTATACATCCCCCCCTCCAAACTAATAGGGCGAAAATCTTTCACATCCATAGCACAAGTCTTCTTTGGAATCAGAGAACAAAAGTAGCATTTAGACTCTTTTCAAATTGACCTTGATTATGAAATTCTGCAAAAACAGCCATAAGATCATTTTTTACAATTTCCCAACACTTATGAAAGAAAGCCATTGTGAAGCTATTTGGTCTCGGAGCCTTATCTCTATTCAAATCCCTGACCACATCCCACACCTACTCCTCAAACTATCCTTCTAACCAAATACTTTCATCCGCATCAATGGATAGGAAAGATAGACCATCCACCCCTGGCCTCCAAGAACATTGCTAAAAATACAATTTGTTGTAATACTGGACTATATGCTCCTCGATCTCCACAGGATTCTTGGACGTTGCACCATTTATATTCAAAGAGTCAACATGATTGAACTTACGATGTGAGTTGGCCACCCTGTGAAAAAATTTTGTGTTCTTGTCCCCCTCCTTCAACCACAAAGCTCGTGATTTCTGTCTCCAATTCATTTCCTCAAATAGAAGAGTTTTCTCCAACTCTCTCGACATATTTATCTTTCGAACCTTTTCGTCCTCCACTAAGCATTGTCACTCTTCAACGAAGTCCAGCTCTCGAATGCCCTAAAATAATTCATTATTTTTCTTCCCTACATCACCAAACACTTCCCCATTCCATTTTTAAAATCCGTCTTCAAAGCCTCCAACTTATTAGCCAAAATGTAACTTGGTAATCCAGAAAATTCATAGGACAACCACCAAGTTTTAACCTGATCTACAAAACCATCCTATTTCAGCCACATGTTTTCAAATTTAAAATACCTGCTCCCTCCTCTTGGCGCCCCACGATCCAACAGTAAAGAAAAGAGATCAGACAGAAGTCTTGGCATTCTCCTCTGTATCACTTCAGGAAAACGTTCTTCCAACTCCGGAGAAATTAAGAATCTATCAATTCTAGACCATGTTTGATCTTCCTGTGATTATTTGACCAAGTAAACTGGCCACCTTCAAGCGGTAGATCCACCAAATTCTGCATGAATATGAAGTCTGAAAACTCTTCCAATGCTGCAGAAAAGCTGGCAACACTGGACCTCTCACCTGGAAATCGAACCACATTAAAATCTCCCCTAATACACCATGGCAACTCCCACCAACTCATCAATCCAGCTAACTCATCCCACAATTCCCTCTTATCCCTGTCATCATTCGGACCATACACCCCCCCCAAATGCCCATACAACATTATTACTAGTATTGCGCAGAGAACAAGCAACTGTATATCTTCCCACACACTCCTCCACTTTCTCCACCACCCGTCTCTCCCACATGAACAAAATCCTGCCCAACGCTCCACTTGCTCCCATATAGCACCAATCTACATAATGGCAACTCCATAAACTCCACACCACCTCCCTTGAGATAACTGCCATCTTTGTCTCCACCAAGCATACAACATCCGAGTCACTTCTAAGAACTCTTATCCTGAATCATTACTTTTAATAATACTTCAAGCAATGAGTTATCTTTCAGAGTTTATATATGCCCATATAGAGGCAAATGTATGGAGCACATTCTTTCTCACTAAAATAACCACTACAGTCCCAATTCCTGCTAATTAAATCTCAATACAATGTCAACTAGAAATTAAGTAAACCATGTAACCATAAGACATGTAGATTGACCAAACAGCGTCCAATTTTTTTCTGAATATGTAAGGTCAAAAATGCTTGTTAAGATAAGAACGGAAACTCATTGTATAGAAAAAAGAAGATATACAAACTATAGAAGCACCATACTATCATAACCAACAAACAAGATCATCCTCTGTAGAAGTATAAAGGAGACAATAAATTTAGAAACTCTGTCAAAATAAACCACTTCAATTGTTTCGAATTAATGAATTGACTATCTCATTCAAACAAAATAAAGCATACCAATTTTTCTAGATAGTTCAAAATATAGCTGAGCAACATAGAAAAAATAAGAGGGTCAATTACTACTCTTCAATGAACCATGTTCAGATGTCAATTTCATGATTTTCAAGAACATGAGCTTAACATAGCATACCAATCCAAAAACCTTGGAGCAGACTGCAGGCAAACAACATTTACCCTGTTAACATAGCATTCAGATCCAAAATCCCTCAAAACTACAAGCAACCCAATCCCTATATCAGATATTCTTTAGGTAAGAAACTCAAGCCTCTTTTAAAACATCACCTCCTGCTATTATGACCCTTTTACAGGCTTGACACCTCCCCTCGAACTGCCACAGCAATTTCCCTTAAAGGGTATCACCGTATCATAAATATCATTAAAGGCTTTAACCCAAATCATCCATGATTGTTTCCAATCAAATCACTTTTTTTTTTCTTTTTTTCTTTTTTTTCTTTTTTTGTCCCAGGGTGGCTCCTTTCTAAACAATGAAATTGTAACTCTAACGTCATACAAAACACAATATACCATTTGCTATCCAACAGACATGAAATATACACCAAATCTATTAGATTAAGCGACCAAAGCCCAAAACACGAACTTTAGTAGTAGCTTCAAATGCAAGTGCCTGATTATCTTACCTTGCATCTACATTAAATCTGTGTGCATACGGACGTCTTAGCATCACAAGAATCAAGAAATAATGACACCTAACGATTCTCATTTTCCTGTGGGTAACTATAAAATCCTATCGTATTAACCTTACTTCAAAAGCAAAGGCCCATACGAAAAGGAACCACGAAGCACCAAATTGATCATCATACAATCAACTAGTCTAAACAGTACCCAGAAGCTGAGGAGCCCAGAACAGTAATAATACAATCAATGAGCTACATAAGCTAGTCTACAAGATGTAACCCAAAGTCAGGGAAAGAATAGCATCAACGCACGTTGAAATTCACAGCTTACAGAATTTTAACTGCTTTCTTTTTTTCTTTTTTCTTTTTGAAGGAAAAGATATACATGATGCAGCTTGAAAGATCACAGATTTATGTCTCCAAATTAAGAATTATACGAGTAAAAATACCAAATGAGATTGAAAGAGGGATGGATGTTTTACCATCTTGCTTGCTAAGGAAAACTTGGCCGATGAAGCCTTACACTCGAAACAATGAAAGAGAAAGGATTTATTAGAAATGCACAACGAGCTTGGGCTACATTTTAGCCCAACTTCGGTTTGAGTCCCAAAAGAATGCCTGTAATTCAGACTTTATTTTTTATGTTTTGAAGATCTTAAAAAAAGAAAAATACTTTTCTGGCTTGTTTGGAAGCCTATTTTGTTGTATTCATTTTATGTTTTTAAAATTTTTAAAATTAAAAATAAATAAAAATAAAAATAAAAGTAAAAAGAGAGAAAGAAAGAAAGAAAATGACTTTTTTAAAATTATGGAAAATTGCTTTGATAAGTGCTGCATGTTACACATTCAAGTAGTCTTGGAAATTTGGGTTGGCGAGTCGAGTTCGTGTCGACCCGGCTGACCCGATTACACAAGCGGATCCAACACAAACCCAACCCGATTATTAATCGGGTTGGAACCTGTAACCCGAACACGACCTGATTGTGATCCGGGTAACACAAACATAACCCGATAAACACGATTCACTGATTCAACCGTTGGGTCTTCCGTCTTCGTCACTGACTCGCTGTTACCATCAAGAATCCAAGATTCAAATTTTAGAGTTTCAGACACGGGCTTCCAAGGTCTGAGGGGCCTAAACCAAAAGCTTCAAAGCATCTTGCCGCCTCATGATTGGATGCCACGGACAATGGGGGTTATTTGGGCTACAGTACAGAGTCTACAGACAGAGGACTAGGAACAAATAATCAAAGATTAACACACCTATAATGTGTCGTTGGTCACAGACTCAGAGTCTCATACAAGAAGGGCGCCACGTGAAGGCTGAAGCCGGTGAGGCGTCGTGGCTGTCGGCTGTGTGAACAGTGAACGATTGAAGGTAGAAATGAGAAGTGATCTTCATCGTCTAGAAAGACTAAAAAAGTGAAACACTAAAAGTGATGAAAAGGGCCAAAAGGCTTGTGAGTGCGGCTAGGGTTCTTCACTAAATCACTAAATTCTTTTTTTTTATTATTTTTTAATGGAATCGTATCATAATCGTGTTCGCAAGTCAACCCGCGGGTTAACCCCCCAAACACAATTATAAACACTTAAACCCTGTTTTTACGTATCATGTTCGTGCCGGGATCACGGGTCGTGTCAAAAACTGTCAAGCCTACATTCAAGTCCCTTAATTCACATATGTTAATCTCATAGTTTTGTTATAGTTTGATGTTTTGTATTGTTTTTGCGTTTTCTTGTATTTTACAGGTTTTGAAAGAAAATCCATCAAATTCCAATATTAGAACGAAGTCGGCAAACTCACTTTTGGAAAGATTCAACTCTAAATCAATTTTAAATTTAAGAAAAGAGAAGTCAGCAAAATTTGTTATTTTTTGAAAGAATCCATAATGAACATGTCTTTATAATTTAATCATAACTTTTTGTTCAAGTATCGGATTGTAGTGAAATTAATGGCGTTGGAAATCTAATACAAAAAGAAACAAATAGGTTTGAAATAGGTTTTTCCTAATTCGGACGTTTATTATGCCAAAATTGCCCACAATAAAGGACCGCAAATCTGGACAAATTTGGAATCTTTTTCATTCTTGGATTGAATTTTCAGTCTCCTACTTGGCCTATGAGAATGACTTCTGAATTTTTTGAGATTACTAGGGCTTTTAGGATTCTCCTAATCCCTATAAATAGACCTTTAAACATTGAAGAAAACACAGGTTTTGGGAGAAGAATTGGAGGTCTGATCAAGAAGGATTTTGGTTTTTCTTTCTTCCTTTATTTATTTTCTATATGTTTATATTTTTAGCCTGAATTAATTGTAGTTAATTACTCTAATTTGAAGCCCTAATCATGTTTCTTTAAGATTTCAATTTTCCCGGATACAATTCATATATTGATGCTTAACTTGATTATTTCCAGTTTTATTGAATTCCTCACATGTTTGTGTTTAGCCAGCAAATGCTTGTGGTATAGATTTATTATTTATGTCAATTTGGATAACCGAATCATAATAGAGTAACGAAAGAACCCCATCATAGGTTCTTGGATTAATCAACATGAAGACAACTGGAACATATACCATGTTCTAGTCTGAGTGTGTTTACCGATTTTTATAGCTTTATACTTTTTTGAAGAACAACTTAGTAGATACCATACTAAATCCTTCAAGGAAGAAAAGAGTTAGAGTAGATATCATGCCTAACTCGTTGCTTAGAGAAATCAATAGTTTTAGGAATAGATACCATCCCCTTGTGGCTGATAAACATTACGCATCATGTTATAATTGTCGTATTGTGCATATTGTGAATCTTAATTGAGTATGATTAGCTGTGGATATCGAAGCCCTATCCTTTTATTTATTGTTTTTAATTATGTTGTTTACTTCATTCCACTGCAATTATATTTAAAATATCTATCTTAGGATATTCTCTTTAAACACAATTTACCAATCCTCATGTGAATAATCTCGGACTTGCTTTCTATACTATTGTTTTGATCTTGTGCACTTGCGAGTAAATACATTTATTTATCTATTTATTTAAGTAGACATATACACAACATGCATCATTGGTCCATGAGGTTAGCTTAAATTATAAATGACTTCATGTCGTGTCAAAATTAATTTAGAGATCCTTGCGGTTAGCCTAATTTACAAATCGCTACCTGGAGTCAAATTCCATTTAATTTTTTGACATATTCTGTTAGGCGCCACACGTTAACACCAATAAGATGGCGACACGTGTCACTATTAATAAAAAAAATATAAATATATTAAAAATATAAAAAAATAAAACTTAAAAAATTTTATATATATATATATATATATATATGCTGACAAAATCACTAGCACGTAAGTTTGCAGTTTTAATAGGGATGTCGTATGATTTCAAAGTCTTCAAATATTTAGAGTTTATTTCTCTAATATGGAAAGAGCCTTAATATGACAAGTTTCAGTGTCACAAGCATCTAGAGGGCAATTTCAGAGTTCCAGGAAGATTCTGCACAGTTTGCAACTTAGCAAAAGTCGGATCCCTTGTTTCTGTCCGGACGGGCCAGTGAAGTGTCCGGACACCCATCTGTGTTCGAAAAGATTCTACCAGCTCAGAATGCGTCCGTCCAGACGACAAGGCAACACCGTCCAGATGCTCTTCAGTGTTTGAGAAGAATCTAGAGTCCTTTGCAGACATGGATTAGGAAGACAGCTTGCAACCGTTCGGACGCTAGGGCAACATCGTCCGGACGCGGCCTTAATAAGGAAACGCTTGAAGAGCGGTATGGAAAGGTGGTTATAGTTTACCGTCCGGACGATCTCAGCTTACGTCCAGACACAGCCTAAAGAAATTTGAATCAGACTCGATTTACGTCTTCTAAAGCCTATAAATATAGGCCTTTAAGCATGTATTATTCACAGAATTCAGTATTGAATTCTCTTGAGCTTAGAGAGGGTGTTTAGGTAGAAATTGTGAAGATCTGCTAGCTCTCTAAGAGTTGTCCGGTGTGTGACTTGATAGTGTGAAGTCTAGCTTTGGGAGGAGCCCTAAGCTAAAGGAATCCATTGAAGATCCCTTCAGGTAAGAGACCTGGTTGGGAAGCGTTCATGTATAGGTACACGTCAAAGTGCTAGGTACGATCGCTGCATCGGGGTATGTGAGTGTTACTACTTTGTTACTAGCTTTCTCTTCTGAATAGCAAAATTCCTAAGTTTGGCTGCCCCGGAGTGGTTTTTCTTTTAATTGAGTTTCTACTTCGTTAACAAAATATTTGTCTTCTTTAAATTCCGCATTTAAATATTTTGTTACACATTGTTCACACACACACGTTAAATTAGAAGTCTATATTTTTCAATTGGTATTAGAGCTTGGTACACTCTATTTAGATTAAATTCTTAAGTGTGAGCCTTTTGACTTCTATTTTTTTATTACCATGTCTCAAATTTTTAATTTTGTTGCCTTTGATGGCACGGATTATGACTATTGGAAAGCTCATATGCACTTCTTTTTAAAATCTATTGATGTTTGGAAGATTGTTGAATCTGGTTGGATTAAACTAGAGGATACAACTGACGAACTCACAGTTGCTCAAACCAGCACGTGACTTTCCAATAATAAAGCCCTCCATGCTCTATGTCAAGTGCTTTCACTGTCTGAATTCCCAAGAATTTCAAATTGTGAATCCGCTCAAGAAGCGTGGGAAATCTTAGAAACAACATATGAGGCCACAAAACTTGTTAAATCTGCCAAGCTTCATATGTTGATTTCTAGATTTGAAGAAATTAAGATGCTAGAGGATGAGACATTCGATGAGTTTTACAAAAGAATCAACGACCTGAGGAACTTTATGGTGAGTCTCAGGAAGATGATCTATGATGTAAAACTTATCCGAAAGATTCTAAGTTCTTTGCCAGAACGTTTCAGGATAAAAGTTAACACAATTGAAGAAAGCAAGGACCTAGAGTCGATGAAGATTGAAGAGTTGGTAGGAAGGCAGAAAGGCAAAGACAATTGCCCTCAAGGCATCTAAAAAAAAGGTCAAAGTTTCATCTGAGGAAGACTAATAATGAAGAAGAAGATGCAGTGGCAATCCTGGCCAAGAACTTTGGGAGACTGATGAAGAATGAGAAATTCAAGAAGAAGTTCACTGAAAGACTGAATAAGGCCCCTAAAGAATCCGAGCCAGAAGAAGCTGAGAAGAAAGATCCAAGAGGTCCTAGATGTTTTGAGTGCTTAGGCTTTGGGCACATGCGGGCTGACTATAAGAATCTCAAGCAGGATAAAGGGAAGGCCTACAACGCTACTCTCAGTGATGATTCAGAAGAAAAAGAAGAAACTCTTGATAAAGATAAAAAATTTCTAGCCTTTGTGGCTCCACTTGAAGACCAAGAGGATTCCCAATCCTACTACTTAGAGCGCAACGATGAAGACAGGGAAGAACTCAAAGAGGCCTATAAAGTCCTCTATATAAAGTTCTTGAAACTGAGGGAGACTCGCCAACAACATGTGCATGAGCTGAACAATTTGCAAATTGAGAAGAGTTCCTAACTACTTAAAATTCAAGATTTAGAGGAGAAGTTGTTGGAGACACAGTTGCAATTGGAGAGAGTCACTGAAGAGAAACTCACTCATATGCTATCAATTCAAAAGTGCCCCTCTAACAAGACAGGACTCGGGTATGTAGCCTGTACCTCTGATATCCCTTCTACTTCAAAGACTGTGTTTGTTAAGCCCACAGTCCCTGAGCCTCCACCCACCTGCATGGATAAGGGAAAGGCTGTCATTGGAGGAGAAGATCCAGTTGGTACAGAAATCATTAAGAAGCCTCCTACCAAAAGAAGCCCTCCCATATGCCACTACTATGGTGTAAGCCATCACATCCAACCTAGGTGTCCTTAGTGTCAAGGTCAGAAGGAGCTGTCAAGACACGTTACATTAGGCACTAGACCTCTAGCAAGATATTAGGCTCCGCAGCATCTGCGGCAACAACAACAATTTGTTCCTGCCAATTAGAATGGTAAACCAAAGAATAACAAATCAAGGCACTACAAGGAGAAACCGCAAATGCTCGAAAGAGACAATCTTATGAGGGGCCGCCTCTTTTCAGTAGTTTGATACAGAACTTGCTGAGATGGATGGAAAACTAGTTAAAGACCTGTCAACAACCACCACAGGTAAGGCAGGTTTGGGTCAGAAATGATGAGGACACTCATCCCTCGAGGGGAAGTGGACCTACCTAGTTGGTGAGGTCACACATGCCTAAGATTTTGGTTCCTAATCCTAGAGCATGTCAGGTTTGCTTGCATTGCATTGGGTTCTTCCTATCGTATATCTATTCATATGCTTTGTATTTTAGGAACCATATTTGTTTTATCCCCATATTTTCTCTTGTTGTCTTTAGGAAAATTTTTGCAAGTGTTTGATGGGGATGATAGAAAAAGCACGTTGGGTAGCTGCTTTTCTATTGTGGTAATTATGAACCTCTCTCCCTGAAGACAGGTTTGATCTTACCAAAAATGTTGGTTTTAGATTCGGGTTCTTTACCATAGAGCATGTTTTTGTTTTTATGTCGTTATTTTTTTCATAAAAAAAAAAAATGAGGGAGAAAATGCAGAATTTTTATTTTTATTTATTTTTTGATAGCTTTTCAGATATTGCATGTCTTTTTGCCTAATATCTCAATTCATTGTGCTTTGATTCAATATGCTTATATATGATTGAGAGTTTATGCATGATATCTACCTGCTAAGTTTTCCTGTTGCATCTTGAAAATTAAAGATGACTTCTAATTTATCAAGTGTGTGCAATAGTGTGCAACAAAATATCAAAATGCGAAAATTAAAGAGACAGATATTTTGTTGACGAAGTGGAAACTCAATTAAGAGAAGAACCACTCTGGGGCAGCCAAACCCAGGATATCCACTATTCAGAAGACAAAGCTAGTCACAAAACAGTAGCACTCACATACCCTTATGCAATGGTCGTACCTTGAACTCTGACGTGTAACCCAACACGAACGCTTCCCACCAAGTCACCTACTTGAAGGGGTCTTCAATGGAATCCTTTACCTTATGGCCAACCCCTAAGATAGAATTCAGTTTCAGCACAACAACAACACTTGGCAATGGCTTGAAAGTGATCAGATCAGCACAATAACTCCTAAAAGATTCTCTTTAAGCACTATGGAATTCAATACCGAATTCTTACAAAATACATGCCTAGGGATCTCTATTTATAGGCTACAGAAATCTAAATCGTGTTTGATGCGATTTTCCTAGGCGACGTCTGGATGGTAGCTAAGGGCATCCAGATGGACAACTGTGCGATCGGCTTTCCAAATTCGCTTGAAATTCTTTCCAGAATAGAGTAGTGTCCGGACAGTATTGCCCTAGCGTCCGGACGGTTGCACTTCAGCTGCACGCAATTTCCATATTAAGGCTTTAGCGTCCGGACCATGGAGTTTGTCGTCCGGACAGTTGAACATTTTCTGCAAGACTTGCCTTATCAAGGATAGCATCCGGATGGTTGCAACTGTCTTCCCATATCTGTGTTTCGGAAAGAAATCCGTTTGCTTGTCGAACACTGAAGGGCATCCAGCCGTGTTGCTGAGACGTCCGGACGGATGCAACCTGAATCTTCGAAGCTTCTAGACACAAAGGAAGGTCCGGATGGAAAATTCTCGTCATCCAGACGAATGATGCTTTGACAGTTAAGTGTCCAGATGGAATATCACGTCGTCTGGATGGATGCAAAGGATCCAATTTCTTTGACTTAGAATCTATGCAGAATCTTCTAGAAACATAGTTCTGAAATGAAGACTCTGAAAATAACTGAATCCCTTATAAAAAGTATCATTACAAAGATGTGATTTTGTCCAACAGAATGCAGCCAATCACAACCTAACACATCTTAATGCTAGATAGTTGATTTTATCATGCGATGAAAAATTGTGCACTATTCAAAGCTCCCCTAAGATATATTTTTTTTACTATCTGATTTTTAGCGTTTGAAAATTCTGATGAGAGATATTTGTTTTGCTAAGATGGTCAAATTGACCAACTCGCTAGTTGAACCTAGTACCCATAAATTCTATCATTCTTTCTAGGTTGCAGCACCAAGTGATAAAAAAACATTTAATTTTCAGTAAATTTGGATAAATAAAAAGATCAACTACTTATTGTGCTGTAAATCTATTTTTAAACTTGTCCCTATAGAAATAGTCAATGATCAAATCATTGTGGAAATAGACGTTCACTAAATGACTAAGTAAAAGAAAAAGTGTTGCATCTTAGGGGGAGTGTATCAAACGAGGATGGCTAGGCCCTAGTAAAATAAGGTTTGACTTTTGAGTGATCTAACATTAATTTTCTCTTTTGTTTAGAAAATTTAGTTGTTTTAAATCATATCAGCAAACATCATACCTTACTGAGAAAGCTTTCACACACACACACACACACACACACATAGCATGAGTTGAGTAAAACTATTTAAAATTTCTATATGTACGGAAATTTATGCTCATTGATTTCTTGACTCTCAATTATATACATGTGTGTTTTGAAGCTAACTTTAGGAAAAATTCTTTTTCTGCTAAGTTTCCTTTAGTTTCAGCTTTTCAGTGTGGAATGTTTGGACGGAGTCATGCTTGCGTCTGGACGCGTGCGGCCTTGCCAAACGCTGACCTGGCAGTTGCTGTCTGGACAGTTAAGTGACATGTCCGGACGGTAGCCCTACAGGTTTAAGGTCCGCATCTCTTTCTCTTTGCGCCACACCACTCATAATTTCTCTCAAATTTTTTTTCTCGAAAAAGTACGGTTCTCTCTTGTCTTTCTCACGAGTTTTCATCCTATTTTTGTCCTTTTCTGCATTTTATCATCTCCTTCTAGGTATTTCTTTATTCCTTTTATTTTTTCATCAGTTTTCATACTTTTGAAATATTAGGAATTTTTTTTGAATGTTTTTTGAGATATATAATGCATGAAATTGTTTTATTTTCTGCTGTCGAGATTGGGTTACATTTTCTGTCATCATGTAAACTGATTTGGGCTATTTGAGATAGTTTTTATCCATGTATAATTTTGGGAAGTCCATTTTACTGCCGTTATAATGCCTATTTTTTTTTTTTTTTTTTTTTTTCGTTTGAACTAACGGGGATTTAACATTTTTGTGGCATTTTTGGGAATTTATTTTTTGCATATTTTCAAAAAAAATGTCTTCAGCCAGTTCTCAGTGTAAGGCGAGACAAAGGACAGATGAAGGAATTGCAGCCACAAGGGCTCGAATGGAAAGTAGGCAAGTCATCGCAGAGCGGAACATTGTCAAAGCAGACGTTATGGTTGCTCCTCTGGATTTTATTGCTCAAATGATTCAGAACAATCACTGGGGATATCTCTACAACTTTGCATGTCCGGTCTATCCCCGGCTGGTGCGTGACTTTTATGGGTACATGGAGGTGATACAGGATGATGACAGTGGGATCATTCTTCAGACTACAGTCCGTGGGCACATTATCCAGATTGACCCCCTGCTGATCAGCTCTATTATTGAGGTCCCTGTACTTGCCATTCTAGGGGTTCCATTCACAGGTATTCTGGAGTCTCCTAGCTTGGAGAATCTTATGGACTTCTTTGATGCTCATCCTTTGGGCGATGAGCGAGCACATTCGCATATCAAGATCGGTGCATTCTCTCCCTCGCATTGCCTACTTGCAAAGATTGTTTTACACAATCTATGGCCCACAGCTCATCGAAGTGAGCTTGTACTAAAGAGGGCCTAGATTTCTTTACGTCCTAGTCATGAGGATGCCATTCTGTCAGTGCAAGCACATTATGCACACCATGCTCGAGATGAGAGATGAGCATTCGACAGGTCTACCTTTTACGTGCTTAGTCACGAAGATCTGTCTCCGTTCTGTGACAGATATCCCTGATACAGAGCCCAAGGTGAGAGTTCAGGATCCCTTTGGTAGTTAGACTCTCATGAAGTCAAATGCTCAGCTACGGTTTGAAGGTCAAGGCGAAGCACATCAACCTCCTCCAGTTCAGGTTGATCAGCATGCAGCTAAGTATTTGATGCTCATCTCATACTGCTCCACCTCCTCCATCTTATGATGCTGCTTTTTCTCAGATTATGGAGGCATTGGGTTCTCTTCAGATAGAGGTCAGCACTATTGGTGAACGAGTTAAGCAGTGCCAGATCGACATCAAGGAGTGCCCCAAGTACCATCAGCCACATAATGATGATGATGATTGAGTGTTGTGATAACTCTTTTTTTTTTTTTTTTTTGTTCTGCTTATCTTGTGATACTTTTGAGACTATTTACTTTTATTCATGTTTTTGGATATTTGTAATTTTAGAACTGTAGATTTTATATACTTTGTTTACCCTTTGTCATTTTGAGACAAAAAGGGGGAGTATTTTAATTTTTTTGATCGGGATTGTATTTTTAAACCAGTCAAGTGATTTTTGTCCCAGAATGGCCACAGAGGGAGTTTCTTAGTTTTATTGGCTACATTATGTTGACAAAATCACTACCATGTAAGATTGTTGTTTTAACAGGGATGCCATATGATTTCAGAGTCTTCAAATATTTAGAGTTTATTTCTCTTATATGGAAAAAGCCTTAATATGACAAGTTTCAGTGTCACAAACATTAAGAAGGCTATTTCAGAGTTCCAGGAAGATTCTGCACAGTTACAACTTAGCAAAGTCTGATCCCTTGTTTCCGTCCGGACGGGCCAGTGAAGCGTCCGGACGCCCATCTGTGTTCGAGAAGATTCTACCAGCTCAACATGCATCAGTCTGGACACTCTTCAATGTTCGAGAAGAATCCAGAGTCTTTTGCAGACACGGATTGGGAAGACGGCTTGCAACTGTCCGGACGCTAAAGCAACATCGTCCAGACACAGCCTTAATAAGGAAACACGTGAAGCACTTTATGAAAAGGCAGTTGTAGTTTACCATCTGAACACTCTCAACTTATGTCTGGATGCAACCTAGAGAAATCTAAATCAGACTCGATTTAGGTCTTCTAAAGCCTATAAATAGAGGCATTTAGGCATGTATTATTCAGAAAATTCAGTATTTGTAACGCCCAGTAATTTCAAGCTCTTAAGAAATCATTGATATTGTTGAGGAGACAATATCCACATGTTTTTATAAGCAAACCTAAAGTTGTTTTGAAAACTTAAAAGATCAAAACCTAAAAACCCTTTAAAACCTAAAAGTAACATTTAAGCTTTAAACTTTGATTAAACCGAAAACAGGTCAAACAGACTCAGATTTCGTTAATTCAAAGACCGAGGTGATCACAATAGAAATATCTATCACATGGTAAAATTTTGTGAAAAGTCCACATGTTAACTTTTTGGATTTGTAGTTGACTATTTAGGTGCCAAGTGGCACTTGTGGTTAAACTTTGACCTTTAAATTTAGGCTTGATAAAAATGTTCTTATGGCTTATAATTACTCAATATAGTATATATATAGTTTATACTTGAATCCTGTGAAGTCAGAATTCAATTTAGTGACAGTTGACTTTTTATCCAAAACCGGTGCCTAAATAACTCAACTGTTGATATTAAACGAAAAACTATCAAAGAAAAACATCTCCATGCTTCTAGAAACATTTATGTATAAAAAACAAGAGTAATGTTGAAAGGATAGAATATCTCAAGAGTAATCATGACAAGAAAGAAAAATCAATAAAGCAAGTGTAAACACTGAAAGTGGATAAAATATATTTTGGCTTTATAGACAGAAACTTTGACTTGATCGGAACTAAGTCAAAACGAACTCGAAATGAGTCGAACCAAAAAGAGAAAGTGTTTGTCTTGAAGTCCTATAGCTACCCTCAAAATTTCACATCAATCGGAGTAGGTTTGACCATCGAAATAATTCTCGGAGTAGGCTGCCCTCTAGTTGGACGAAAATTCTAAAATCCAAATTTGCAAGACATTATCCAATAAGCTAATTCTTTTATTACATTTTGGACCTCAATACCCCTACTTTCCTTCTATAAATAAGCATGCAAGGGTCTTAGTATTTCCACACAAATCATAGACAACTTTCAAGAAAGCTTTTGCTTTGGTTTTCTCTCCATTTTTCTCTCCTTCTACCACACAACCACTTTGGTGTTCTTGAAGTTATTTTTCTCTCCAAATCAACTTGGTAAGTGATCTTGATGCATGGAGTTACTTCTTGGATATTCCTAAGAAAGTGTTTAATTCACTTCCGCTATATCGAGTCCAAAAACTCAAATGATATAGTTTGAATGTGAAACTTTCAAAGGAATATCTTATGAACTACTTGGCATCTCCTTCTTACTATTTGATTTCATTACTTGTTTTTATAAATTGTTTAAAGACCCAATAAGCTTAAGAGATAAAAGAATTAAAGTAAAAAGTAATATAAACTGTTTTTTTTTTTTTTTTTAATTTCAATGTCCTCATGACTGATCTTATGACTTTCATGAGTTGATCGTATTTATATTTCGTATTTAAATTTCATTGTCCTCATGACTGATCTTATGGCTTCATGAGTTGATCGTATTTATATTTCGTATTTAAATTGTATTGTCGTCATGACTGATCTTATGACTTTCATGAGTTGATCGTATTTACTCTTATTGTCCTTATGATATATTTTAATCCTTCAAGTTCATATTTGGTGGTATTGGTCATATAGCCTCGTCATCAAATTATGAACCAAGGTTTTAAGATTATCATAAGTGATCGTCTCAAATATGATGAAGTGATGGATAATAATAAATATAGAGAGATGAGGGTCTATAAACAATGATTTTTTTGATAGATAATTGATTTATATATTATTGTATGGATGGATTTTTATGCAGAAAAGAAGTCTAAGGACTACATGGGGAAGAGTGTAAGTATGGATGTACTTACTGAGGAATGATTCTATGTTTTATTAGGACTGTGTGGTGTGTGTTTATTGCATGTGGTTGTTCATGCATTGCATGTTGTGTCCAATTAATATAACGGCTGATGAGATAGCCATCAACAAACTGATGTAGTAGCAAGTGGAAGGAAGGCTAATCAGTGGATCCAGGGGGTTCATAGTGACCTAGGGTGAGTCCAAAGTCCTAATATATAACTAATGCTGGGACCGGTAGGATTCCAGTGCAAATAGGAAAGACTTTAAGTGTGAGGCAAAGGACATGAACGGGTTTGGATACCTAAGAACGAGAGGTCTGAAGAAAGATGATCATAAAACACAAAACTAAATGGTTACTACGATGCACATTCATACAACCTTTGCATTTGTATTATTTATGAACTGTTATTAATCTGATGGTAACTTAGATATGAAAATGGATGACTCACTTGTTTGCCTATGTAAATATGATGACGTCATATTTGCATAGTTACTGATGCAGATATGGAGAATGAAGGCATGGACCCATATGCCAGTTTTGATGGTTTTTGAAACCATCAACGGACTATCATGTGCTAGTCTAGAAATTACTAGTTGCGCTTATATGTGTTTTGTTTTATGGCATGTAAATATTTATAACAATGTCATGTTCGACATGTTTTATGTTATATGCTTATGTGCCGCCTGTGGCACTAATTTTGATGCACCTAGTGTGCATATGGCATATAAAGATAAACCTAAGTAACTTTTAATAAACGTATCGAGGTATTTCAGTCAGCTGTAATGTGTTATGCTATCAATTCCTAAGTCTTTAGAAGAAAAAATATATATTCCGCTGCGAGAGTTTATCTCTGATGTAGTAATGTCACGTGGAAACCGGAAGTTTCTGCTTACGAATTTACAGGCTCAAATTTGGGGTGTTACAATATTGAATTCTCTTGTCAAATTTGCAGGCTCAAATTTGGAGGTTTCTGCTTACGAATTTTTGTCTTTTGAATAGTAAAATTCCTAGGTTTGGCTGCCCTGGAGTGGTTTTTTCTCTTAATTGAGTTTCTACTTCATTAACAAAATATCTGACATCTTTAAATTTCGCATTTAGATATTTTGTTACACATTGTTCACACACACACGGTAAATTAGAATTATATATATATTTACATATTAATAAATATATACGAGTCGAGCCCTAACGAGCAAATCGATCTTTATAAGAGCGGGCAGGTTCACGAACGTTTACAGAGTCAAACTGAGTTTATATGTATCATTTAATAATCGAACCCAATTTCTGTGTTTATGAATAGCGCATTTAATAATTAATTCGAGCACGAGTCGAGTTTAGTTGAGCCGATCTCGATTAAGCTCGCACGTAGCTCAGCTCATTTACACCCTCTATATTTGTCAATTTAGGGAATAGTTATTCCCTCGTGGGTAATGAGAATGGCTATTCCAGATCTATTTCATTCCAGATTACATTTTCAACAGTAAAAAAAAATTATTATTTATTTTTTTAATGGAATAGCTATTTCGTGTACCGAACGTAACCTTAGAATGATACTTCTTTTGCAAAAGAGGGAGAAAATATAAGAACAACATAAGACCCAACAGAGTGACTAGGTTTGGATTTTGGAAAGTAACTAGTATCGGCAAGCCGTGTGACGCCCGGCCTTTTACAAAAAGGTGTAAGTGGTTATATTTGATCAATCACATGACGTTAGTACACTAGAGACGATAAAATCTCGCAGCAGAATATATTTTTCTTTTTCTAAAGACTTGGACTCGATAACATAACACATTGAGCTGACTGAATTACTTCTAGTCATTTATTAGAAGTTATTTAATTTTTCTTTATACTAATTACATCGAAACAGGTGTCACCAGTGACACATAAGCATATAAAGAAAGCCTACCAAATACAAACATTTCTCTAAACATATTACATACCAAAAGGAATGTAAACACAAACGATTACAAAGAAATACAACCAGCTACATAAATGTTAGCCTGAAATCTTTAAAGCTAACAAAAGTAATCTGTGCCTTTGTCTCCTAAACCTGCATCAATAATTATGCGATTGTGGGTATTACCACAATCCCATACTGTAATTGTGTGAGTCAACTGTTTCAATAATATAAGGATTATTGATTTATTTAGAAGCACACGCGCGCGCGCGCACACACACACACACACATATATATGCAATTTATGGACCATAGTTGTAACGCCTTGCCTTTTACAAAAAGGCTTAAGTGAAAATTTTGATTTCCACGTAACATTACGGCATCATCAGAGTTAAGACTTGGCAACGAAATATATATTTTTTCCTTAACAACTGGGAAAATAACACTTCAGAGCTGACTGAATTACCTCATTATATAAAAGTACGAACCATGTGTTCTAATATAATAAATACACTCAAAGCAATAACATATGTGCCACATGTAACATTTAATAATCCATAACCACTATTTCTCCTAAAACAAATGAACATATTAAATACTATATATCAACAGAATTATTCCAGTAGTCCTGATCTTCTTCCCATTTTGCATAAACTCACATGTGATTGTGGTTATCACCACAATCCCATACTGTAAAAACAGTGAGTCAACTGCATCCAATAATATAATGACATAATGATTCATTCAACAATACACAAAACTATAACATGATGTATGATGGATTCATATATGCACAGTCGTATTAATAATTCTATATGCACAGTTCCATTAATTAATGTAGATGGATAAATAGATGCTGTGAGACTCTAACTCATGATAAGGTCTTTTCATTACTGTGAGAATTTTACCATCGTCGGTCTTACCATAGACAATTGCTTTGGGACTTTAACCACCTCTTTTTCTTTCATTGGTACCATGGACTTTAACCACATCTTTTTCTTTCATTGATTTCGTGGACTCTAACCACCTCTTTTTCGTTCATTCATTTATTCATGCCTTAGGACTTAAACCTTCGATTCTTCTTATTAACAGGTTCATATATCATGACAGTATAATATGCAATGTCATTTCATAAGTAAGCTCATATCATTAAAATATGCAGATCCCAAAACATATCACATATCATTAATTGTAACAGAGATCACAATATCATAAAAGTCAATATCATCATATAATTAACCAATACTTGCATTGTATGGGCGCAAGTGTATTGCCGTTGTATTGGGATGAAGTTGGCAAGAGGCAGTTGCTAGGGCCTGAGTTGGTGCAAGATACAAAAGAAAAAATTGCAATTATCTGGAAGCGGATGCTCACCGCTCAAATCCGACAGAAAAGTTATGCGGATAAGCATTGCCGTAAGCTTGAATTTGTAGTTGGTGACTTTGTGTACCTTAAGGTGTCGCCAATTCGAGAATGTATGGCGTTTTGGAAACAAAGGCAAGCTCAGTCCAAGGTATGTTGGGCCATTCCAAGTGCTAAAAAGAGTAAGCCCTTTAGCGTACAAGATCGAAATGCCTCCAAGTTTGGTTGGTGTTCACGACATTTTTCATGTCTCTCAGTTGTGGAAGTGTGTTCATGATCCCTCGCATGTGATAAGTTACGAGCCTCTTGATATTCAGCTAAATCTGACATATGAAGAGTTGCTCATACAAGTGTTGGATTGCAAAGAACAACAGTTGAGAACCAAGACTATTCCATTGGTGAAGTTCCTATGGCGGAATCACAATGTTAAGGAAGCTTCATGGGAGCTTGAGCAGTAGATGCAGGATAAATATCCCCACTTGTTTGAGTGAACTTAGGTATGATCACTTGATTCATAGCATTTCCATCTTATTTCCTTGCATAAATGCATGTTTGCATGTGTGTGAAATGTTTTAATGATCAAATTTCAAGGTCAAAATTTTTATTAGGAGGGAAGGATATGTTCAAGACATTACTCGTGTGTTTCAGATGTAAATTAAATTTAAGAAACTCGTGTGTTTCAAGTGCAAGAGAATGCCAAGAAAACACAAATGCCTAAAATGGAATTTCTGGTGCAGGCATCCGAACTGGCACAACATCTATCAGGACGGCCTTGGCAGAAAGTTCGTGTTCCCAGAGCCGTCCTAATGCCCCAATAAACGCAAAAGTCCAAGATCTCCCATCTGCTGGCCGACCAAACGCTCTTACGAACGTTGAAGCACGAAAGGATCCGTTCACAACACTGTCTGGATTCTTTTAAGGACGTGTATGATTTCAAATTTTCTCGTCCAGACCTTCACTTACCCCGTCCGGATGGCACTTGAGATAAATATGAGAATGAGCTCATTTGGCTCATTTCCTCCGATTTCTCCATCATTCCACACGATTTTCTTAGGGTTTTTCATGGAAAACCCTAGATCCTTGAATATCTAAGCTCCATACCTCAAATATAACTTCTTAAACATGATCTACGCAAGAAGATCTACGTTTTGACAGATCGTTTTGAGGTAAATCGCTAAACTATTATTTTTGGGATTTTTGGCTAAATCTTATGAAATATGAGTTTGATCTTTGTTAATCTTTAGGTTTTGTGCAATTTGGAGCTTCCCAAAGATTCCCTAAATTCCAGATAGCATTTGGGTGAACTTTTGGTGAGTTTTTGAAACCCTAACTTTTGGGTAAAATGTTTAAGTGGTGTTTTTATGTGTTTAACCCTAAGTAAACCTTATGGGTTAATGTTATTGTGGTTGGGTTTGTGTTATTTATTAGTGGGTATGTATTTGGAACCCTATAAATCTCATGGGTATTCCAATGGTGTAGCTCTTGAGCGATTCAAGTGTTAATGTTAGTGTTTAGAGTTTAACGTGGTAAGATGTGGGACAATGTAATAATTTCAGATTGTGCATTACAAGTGTGGTCTAGAGAACCTAGTTGTGCCCAACATCCACAAGTAGCTAAAGGTGAATATTCTACTCACTGAGAAAATGTTATTATGCTTTAAGTATTTTATAGAAATGAAATGTTATGTTGTTTTCATATCGAATTGGCAATATGTTGAATATGTGTTTTGGATGTTTTGATTAATTTCAAGTATGTTGAATTATGTCAATGATATTTATGTGTTTTGAGATTATGAGTATGTAATTATGTTTTGAGATATGATTTGATGAGTTTTTTATGCCTACTGCGGTTGAGATTTAATTTATGTATTTGATGCCTACTGCGGCTGGAATTTAAGTTATGCAAATTATTTGAGAAAATGACATGTTGAACTGTTTATGTTTAATGAGGAAAGCATGTGTTAAAGGCATGATCATGAAATAAATTGTATAGTATTTGAGCATGAGCATTGAGAATGAAACATGAACAGACAATCCTTAAGTGGGGGATCACGTCCTACCATACTGGGCAAATATTATTGGGGGATCACGTCCCATGGTATTTGACAGGAAGTAATTGGACTAATTAAGTGGGGCCGTGGGGGTTCACGTCCTACCGTACTTGTTAGGTAGTATTGGGGGATCACGTCCCATGCTATTTGGCAAGAAATAACGGGAGATCATGTCCCATGGTAATCAGACAACAAAATAAGAAACAGAAACAGAGAGAGAACGCAACAAGCATGCATAACATTGTTTAACTGAAGTGTTTAAGTTGTTTTCATGATATGTAGTAGTTTTCATGCTAGACATATCTATGAGGCTGATGGGGACATCGCATATGTATATGTTTGCGGCTAGATTGCATAAGTGATTTAGAAGCATTGAGCTTTGGCGTGCTGTCGTGAGCACCCAAAAATAAAACCTTACTTCTAAAAATATAAATGTAGTAGTGCAAGTAAGGGTCGATCCCACGGAGAATAATTAGCCGAATTTTATGCTACGTGAACAAGGATGGGGGGTTTTGAGTATGAAAATTATTTTAAGAAAAATAATAAAGAAACAATTTAAAATATCAATCAAGTAAGAAAACATTGGTCTAAGTCAACTTCCACCATCGGAATTTTACAACTGATCATCGATGCAAATATATATCAATTCATGTTTTGAATATTCATCGTTGGAACTGTTTTCCTATCTCTCCTTAGTAGTAGTTAATTAGAGTTAGACGCGCTCTAATTAACCCTAACTACTAAACAACCCAAGACACGCGCTATAGGTTTAATCTAGTAGCAGCCTTAAGAATTAGAGAGATCGATGAAGCGAAACAACATAAGCCACGCGGTTGCATTTAATTTCGTCGGATGTTCTTCCTAAGATTTAATAATTGCTTAGACGCGGCAAATCATTAAATCTTAGTTGCTTCATAGATTGGAGGGATCAAACAATTACGGATTTGATATCCAACCTAGCAATAGATTGTAACGAATAATAAACTAGTAGTACTCCTAACAATTAAACGAGACAATCATGAAAATAAGTATAGAAGAACATTTGATACTCAAAGCATAAATCAAACAATAAAAACAAATTAGATCTCACAGTTTTATTGATTCCGAGGCTTCCGTTTCCTTCGACCAATTATGAAAGTTTAGCCACGCAGGGCCATGACTAAAACTTAGAGAAGAGGGGAGAAGATGGAAGATAGAAGATGTGTGTTGTAAGGTAGAAGGTTCCCCCCTTTTATACACGTTTCATCCCATATGCTAGAAGCCTAGGAAATCTCCTAATGAAAGATATTCCAAATACTATCCTAAAATAACACTACCCAAATTTTGACTAATTAAGGAAAATATTAAACATAAAATAAATGCTAGGATAACTAGGAAGGTGATGATTTCAATGGGGACTTTTGTTGCCATATGCTTTATCGATTCTTTCCTTGTTTAAGTCCCCACAAATCAGCCAAGTATGGAGAGAAAATCAATTTGCCTTGTCATGGAAAGAGATGCTCCTTTCATGTTGTCTTCTTCCACGTGGTCCCCACAAATCTCTTCTTTAATTCCATGGTCCTCCACGCATCTTTTCTCTCATTTTCTTCCTTTTGCTTTAACTTTTCATTTATTTGCTTGGCTTGGCTGGAATTGATTGGATGATTATGAAAAGGCTCAAAGTAAAGAAATTTCCATGTCTGAAAACTTCCTAAAATAAATCGCATCAGATCCACATCAGAACGTCAACTTCAAGCCCGATTTCTACCTTGATTCATTCGGTATCTCTCAAAACACAAAAATAAAAGTTGTAGATCTTTTTCTTGGTGTTTCACAGCATCTTGAATCATCTCAATCGGAGCTTTTATGAGAGAGTTATGCCCAGATTACGAACTGATGTCAAATCTGTCCAAAATCGCCCAATTAGCTTTGTTTTGCATTTAATGCCTCAATTTGCATCCTAAATCAAAATATAAGAATAATGAGCACATTTAGGCATTAAATAAGTATAAGAGATTAAATATTAAGGGGAAAAATACGACATTTTACATTCTCATCAAGCTTCAATGTACTTAGATATTTATGCTACCAGATTTGGAAATGCAAGTGTCTTTGCATTGATAAGTGAACTGCTATTTGGTTTCTAGTTTAGCCGTATTTGTATACTAGAGTTTGCTCGTGTGCATGTATAACTGAACAGACGCATCAAAGGCACTAAGCTTCGATGTACTCTGATACAGTGTTACCTATATTTGGAAATGCTGATGTCTCTGTATAGTAGGCGAGATGCCATGTTTTCCTGCTTAGTGGTATTTGACTGCTTGAGACCTATATTGGAGAACTTGCATGCATGTATAGCTGAGCTACCGATTATAAAAGTAATATAGTGTAGATGGGTCTATATGTAGATGCTTCCAAGGTGGGATGACTGGAACTTCTACATATGTTCACAACTACATAGTATGCTTTTATGTATTTATGAAATATTAGTGTTTACCTTATCAGCTACGTCATGTTTTCGAGGGACGTGTTTTCATACGAAAAATTGGTAGCTATTATTGTAAACGAACGATAAAATGAAATGTCGGTTCTATGCGAAAACTTAGTGAGCATTATATTGCTGAGGACTCCGTATTATGTACTAAGGTAGTGAACTCAAACTTTCACCTATGCGGATGTGGCTATCACCACAACTGTGTAGATTAAGTTCCTTTGGCTGCAGGTACACCTGACGTGGAAGACGACCCCGTAGCACTGTATTTGGATATTACGACTGAAGCCGACGCGACAGTTGTAATGTATTGGACCATGGGTAGTCCATTCTTTTGTGGATTTTGTATATGGCTTGTAACGTATGTTTCACTTATTAATTTTTGAAGCCATTCTTTTATTATGTAATTAATGTTTTTGATAAGCCATAAACAGATAGACTTATGTATGGCTCTCTTTGTTGTAATTAACAGTTATGTTATTAGATGTGCTTTCCGCTATCTTGATAATGTTTATATGTTCCGCTGCATAGATGTAACTCTGAATATCATGTTACACATTAAGTGATGTGTACTCTATGTTGGATGAGCGACAAATATTCATGCCACTATAATGACCCATTTATGTTTGTAAAAAAAAAAAAAAAAGGGTCGTCACAGTTGGTGTTCATTTGGATTTGGCTTCCTGCCATTAAAACCTGGAAAAACAGGCCCAAAATGTCCAAAAGGCCTTATATCTTACCATTATTGTTATTATTATTTGAAAAAAAAATTAAAATAAGCCCAAAAACAGGCCCAAAACGTCTAAAAGCCCATATAAAAAAAGGGTTTTCAAATAGCAAGTTATAGGTTTTAATAACCACTAACGGGCGGTTATAAAATAACCGCTAATCGCCTAAATTGAGAGGTTGCAGTTGTCAAAATTTAATAACACCTTAGGCATTTGAGGTTGCAGTTAACGGTTAGAGCCAATAATTGCTAACCGTAACATTGTACAGGCCTAATCGACATGACTTGAACCCGACATGCGATATTTAGGGTTGGTAATTTTTTACACGATCCATAGACCCTACACGAACCCAACACGAAATTAGCATGTTAGGGTTAAAGGGTATAACTCGCTTAATTAAATGGGTTAGATTTTGATTGGCTTATATAGTCTTATACCCATACCTCAACAAGACCTGAACTCAACACGCAAATTCGAATTACTACCCCTATGGTTCCATGTGACTGAACTCTTGAACTCCATAATTTATTTATCCTAGTGTTGGAGCAATACTAAAGCAATACCCACAGTGTAAGCGCCTTAAATTTTGAGAAAACGCAGGTAGGGAGGGAGAGATTTTGGTGATTTTGATTCGCATGCTCTCGCTGTTGCGAATTGCTATACACTAACAAAACATTTTTTTTTTCTTTTTTTTGTCTTCTTATACATGTGGTTCAGCGTTTAAAAAAAAATTAAAAAATCTTTACAAGCCAATTGGTGTGTTGTAAATGTCGTGGAGTAACATTTTACTCCATTGCACATAGCTGGGCTACCATTGCAGGGCACCCATTACTTATTATATCTCCCATTTGCAAAGAGTGGGCACAACCCATGTAATGTATAAGACATTAATTAATTGTTTAAAATGTTAATTAGACTAATTAAGTAATTAATTAGGTAAAATGGGAAGAAAACACTTAGAATAGATTTCTGTGAAGTGTGTCAGTACGGGCTAAGGAGTGTGTCTGCACGGGTTGATTAGAAAGTCGGTAGTGACTTTCTGTGAATCGTGTCCGAACGGGACTTACAGAAAGTTCGCAATTGCGACTCCTAAAACGTGTGTCTGGATAGCCTAATGGTGTGTCTAGACAGGCTTGTATAAAAGTTGATGAGCAACAATTCCAGCTCATTTTCTCCGGTTCTCTTCCTCTCTCACGCCATTTCCTCTCATTTTTCTTAGGGTTTTGGCCTAAAACCCTAGATTTTTGGTCGATTGAATCCTTTAAACGCAAATCCGACCTCAAAAACGTGATCCTAGGGGTAGAATCTATGTTTTCACCGATCGTTTTGAGGTAACTTTGAAAATTCTAACTTTGCTAGATTTTGAGTAAATCCTTGGATGTTTGAGCTTAATATCTCAAATCTCTTTAGGTATTTGGTGTTCTTGAGGTAATCTTGCAATTTCCAAGCAACGAGTTTTATTTTGGTTATGTTAATATAGAGATACATTGCAAGGAGTTGGTTAGGAATCCACCGTTAAGCTTAATACCGAGCAGCCAAAGTGAGTATTCTACTCACTCTGGAAGAGACTATGTTTTGTGTATTTTATACTAGTCTTAAATGATATGTTTGTTTAATCCGAGCCGACGATATTTTATGATAGTATGTGTTTGAGTGTTTTCAATATTTTCAAATATGTTGAGGTATGATGATGATGTTTATGTGATTTAAGATATGAGTATGAAAGTATGGATATTGAAGTATGTTTTGATGAGCTTAAAGTATGATCAGAATGAGATATGATTTATGATTTCATGAGATGTTTATGATTTATGAAAGAGGTATGTGTTGAAAGCATGAATATGAAAGCAAAAGCAAGATGATTTTATAGCAAGAGGCATGAGCATGTATATGAATGAGAAAGTGCATAAGAGATTAAAGTATTTGGAGGAGTCCCCAGCATCACACTAATGGACAAGTCCATGGGGGAGAGCCTTTGATGTTGTAAACTTAATGATGATGTTATGGAGGATGAGTCATCGAAAGAAGTGAGTTGCAAGCTCTCACTACCTAGGGATAAGTCCCTCATTATGATAAGTATGTATGCAAAAGGATATCCTAGATGCCGTTGGGACAAGTCCTAGAGTGATAAGAAATAAAAAATGTGAAAGAATGATGTACAAGAAAGCATGCATGGCATAGTTTTATATGATGTTTTAAGTGAGTTTTTATGCTAGATGTATCGATATGCTTATTAGTTTGAATGGAACAGAGCATATGTATATGGTTATGGCTAGAGTGCATACGATGTTTTAAAGGCACTAAGCTTATTTATGCTTAGATGCTTGTATTTCCCAAAGGTCTGGAAATGCTCGTATCTATGTATAGCTAGGTAAGTTGCCACTTGTGTTCTACTTAGACATATTTGTATGCTAGTATTTCCCCAAGGTTAGAAAGCTTGTATACCGATATAGTATGTTGTAGATGGGCTTTTATGTAGGTACTTCCAAGCGGGAGATTGGAGCACGTATATATATTCACAGCTACGTAGTATGATGTTCACATGTTTATGAAATATCAGTGTTCACTTCATCAGCTACAAAATGTTTTAAATGGAAGTGATATATGAATGGTAGATGTTATTGGAAACATATGATAGAAGAAAAGAAATGTCGGTTCAATGCAAAAACTTAGTGAGTTTTATACTACTGAGCTAGTGAACTCATACTTTCACCTATGCAGATGTGGCTACCACCACAACCGTGTAGATGTTGATGCTTTGGCTACAGGTACAACAGATGTAGATGATGACCTAGTGGCCTTGTATTTGGGGTACTATGATTAAAGCTCATCGAGACGGCTATATGTCATGGACTCGAGGGTAGTCCATATTTTGTAAAGACTATTTATATGGCTTGTGTCGCATGTGACATGTATTTTGTATAGCCATTCTTTTGATGTGTAATTAATACTTTTTATTTAGCCTTAAACAGATAGACGATGTAATGGCTCTGTTGTGAATAATATTTGTTAGTTTTATAAGATTTAATTTCCGCTGCATAGAAGTTACACTTTGATATACCAGGTGCATATTATGGGACTGTACTATGTGTTGGCTAGTGACTAATCATCATGCCACTGTGCGATTCCATTTTGTAAAAAACAAAAATGGTCGTCACAACCCAAGCATGCATCTCTCTCTATTTTCAATCATGTTCATACTAGCAAATGGACAGTACAACCGCCGAGCACACTTGCAATATGTTTAGGCTGGTAAAGTTATACCAAGTTGCTTTGTCGTAACTACCATACTTTCCTCCAAGGTGTTTGGCGTTCAAGTTCTCATATTATGGGACTTTACTATGTGTTAGCTAGTGACTAATCATCATGCCACTATGCGATTCCATTTTGTAAAAAAAAAAAATGGTCATCACAACCCAGGCATGCATCTCTCTCTATTTTCAATCATGTTCATACTAGCAAATGGACAGTACAACCGCCGAGCACACTTGCAATATGTTTAGGCTGGTAAAGTTATACCAAGTTGCTTTGTCGTAACTACCATACTTTCCTCCAAGGTGTTTGGCGTTCATTACTCTCAACTCAAATCATATCTCATAGAGTGCTCAAGTTCTCTTATTTTTTGCTTGGACCTATGTCCCATGAAAAATAAAATTTGAGCAATATTAGCTATGCAAATAAATTTTGCACTAAAGTCGCGTCGCTAATATTTTAAATTAATGTGCCAACTAAGAATATTGCAATGTTCTTGTTGCACATTAGGATTTAAATCTCCTACTAACCAAACATACTAGCGAGTTTTAGAGTGTAACACCCTAGTGAAATTATCTAACTAGTAGTTAACTTCATGGTTCGTCTCCCAGTCTTGTTCCATAAGAACAAGACATAGGGATCTCATCCTTTCCGAAGAGAGTTTGTAGTGGAAGACTTTCACTTATGCTCCGTTTGTTTCGACGTAAAATGGTTTCCGTCGTAAAATATTTTCGACGAAATCAATTTCAAAAGAAATTATTTTCTCAAAAATATTTTTCGGCGTTTGGTTCGCACGAAAAAATTACGAAAAGTGAAAATGCAACTGTCGCCGGAATCCGGCAACGACCGGTCGCCGTCGTCGGAATCCGGCAACGACCGGTCGCCGTCGTCGGAATCCGGCGAACATGTTTGGCCGGATCCGGCCAAAATTGCCGGATTCCGGCAGGAAACCTCCGGGCTCGGTCAGATCCGGCCGGATCCGGTCATTTTGGCCGGATCTCGGCAGGATCAGTGGCCAGATCCGGCCGGATCAGTGTCCGGATCCGGTCATATCCGGCCGGATTCCGGCCATTTTGGCCAGATCCGGCCGGGTCAGTGTCCGGATCCGGTCATATCCGGCCGGATCCCGGCCATTTTGGCCAGATCCGGCCGGTTTCTGTCCATGGCCGGATTCCGGCCAAATTCCGCCGGCATTCGGCAGAGTTGCCGGATTCCGGCGGCCGGCGGTATTCCGGCAGCCGGCAGTATTCCGGTGGTCGGATTCCGACGCCGGCATTATTCCAGTGACTTGATGATGCCGGATTCCGGTGCTGCCTATTTTCGAACGACCGACTATTGTCGGATTCGGACAGTCAGATATCAAACGTGCGTGTAAGGACGAAGAATATAATTTTGGAAAACGATTTACGGTTTTAAAAACCGTAAATCGTTTTCCAAAAATTAAAGAAGGTTTTACGGTCAAACCGAAAATGATTTTCGTTGACCGTTATTTTCGCCCCCACCAAACACCGTAAAATACCGAAATTATTTTCTGGAAATCATTTTACGCCGAAACAAACGGAGCATTAAATGAACATAGATAGCATTCTAAAATCTACAATCACATCAAGAATTGCCAGAGTAAACTAGAACATCATCATAACATAGATAGCTGAAACTTTTAAAGTATGGTCAAAAGACCGGTCATCAAATAGTACAGATCCAAGCTAAAATTTTAAGAGTCACCAACATCAAGAGTCAAAGCCTACACTTAAAAAGATACAACATAAAGATGATCTCTATCATATTATGGTGGGATTCACTAGGTCCTCTCCACATCTGCACCAGCTAAATGGGATCTAACTCCTCAAATATAATCCTGAGCACTCCCTCAAGCAGGACCAAATGTTGCTCCGAACCCATCATCACAAAAACTATCTATAAAACAATACATATTTCATAGGTGAAAAAGATACAAGTGTAACTCCATGACTTAATGAGTAATAATACGCATGATATACAAGTTATCATTTGGTGAACACAGTTTAAGTTTAAATCACCTACAAGGGAGTATTATTTCATTGCACAAGATGATGATGTGTGCAATATAGGTATAGTATGCTTATAACAATAGTTATGTCATAGTTCAGTTCCATATGGTCTACCCAATATATTAACCCCTTCTTAGTAGAGTTGACGTTGTCCCGAGGGACCTGTTATACCACATCGGTACCTCTGATATGTACGCATACCATCATATACTAGTCTCCTGACCTAGTTCGACCTCGGGTGGCCCACACTACTAGGAATGCCATAACCATATCCCCCATTCAAGCATGGTGCGTAGGTCATAAAACAACCATTGGATCCAAGGCTCATCATAACAAATTATAAACTTTTGACCATAAAGAACAACCCATATAATAGTAATCCCATGATTGTTTTTCTGTACGAGATGCTGTACCATGTCAAACAATGCAATGTAGTCTTCACTGTATTTTACATGCATGCTTTTATAATTTCATCATTTCATTATCTTGTCATCAATCACACATTTTTACCAAAATAGAGTTCACAGTAATAAAAAGGCATTTCATGTGAGTTGTAAACATGCATGTTTTGATACACAAAATATTCGTGCTATGCGGAAAAAAATAATAACTATCCATGTGAGTTTTACTCACTTGTATCGCACGGCTCCTCCAACCAAATCTCCTTGAGGCTCTCCCTAACCTCAAAAATTAAGAAAATCCTAACATTGGCCTTAAACTCGAGCTAAAACAGGTCTAAAATCCTAAATAACTCAAATTAGGCTTTCTGCCCGAATGACGATCGTTCGTCCAATGAATGGAGAATGTTTGTCTCAGACGTCGTTCGTTTGTCCAGCGAATGACGAACGTTCGACGTTTGGGCAGAATCCCAAATTCAAACCTAAAAGCCATAAAACTGGTTTTAAGCAAGTTCTAGGGTATTAACATGATTTTTAACAAATTCCTATCCTCAATAACAACTCAATGCAGTACTAAGCACGTTAAACCTACTAATCAAACACTAATCTAGGAATAAAACCGAAAACTAAGTAAGGATGTAAAACGAGCTAGAGATTTTACCAAAACAGTAAACTAGGCTATGAAAACTAACTAATCAGCACAAGAACAACATATGAAACGAGATAGGTTAAGGAGGTTACCTCTCTTGAAGATGAAAGATTAATAGAGCTCCTTCTATCTCTAAAACACCTTCAAGACACTCTCTTACTCTCCCTCAAGGGTATACTGATGAAATGGAAATAAATGAGGTAAACAGGGCGAGGGTGGGGGGTATTTATAGGTGAAGAGGTTAAAGTGGATAAGAATCAACTGATCTAGCTTTTGGCGAACGTTTGTGAAAAACCTAAGGTTAGAGAATCGTTCGGTGTACAGCCGCGATCGTTCGTGGTACGGTTTGACACAAACATTGAAGGTGTGGGATGTACTTTCTGACACACAGTACAACACATCAACGATTGTTTGTGGTGGGGACCACGATCGTTCTTGAGGGAAAACCAAGAATGTTCCTGGTTCAATCAACTCAAGTTAAAAGATCCTGATTTCCTAATTTGTACCTAATTATCATTGATACTTGTTGTGCAAATTTTATTAACTCGCAAGTGCATAAATAGTTTGCAATAAAGGGTTTTACAAGTGTAAGATCGATCCCACAGAGAATTGTGTTCTTGAAAACAATTTTGTATCTAAACTAATTAAATCATAACCTTGTTCCGAAAAGGTTTCTTTTTTGCAAGTAAAAAGAAAACATAAATTAAATAAAGAAAAATAAATCAACAGAAAAACACTAAGGTTTAGGAATCCACACTTATTGAATCATAACAATATACTCCATGTCTATCAATATTAATCCGAAGTTCTCACAATTAAAATCTTATGTATGTTTTACTATGCTTTCAACAGTTAATCAAAACCATCCCATGTATCCATTCATTTACAAAAATCATAAATAAAATCTGATTTCAATTAAAACATCAATTGTATCCGTAGAATAAATCACAAGGGATATCCAATTGTTTTATAAAAAAAAATAAAAATAAATAAGCAATCAGTTATGTGAAATTATCTCAAATCATCAAATGTATCCTCGAATCACAAAAGATATCCAAGAATCATTCCACACATTGAAAAGAAGTAAAACAGTTGAAACATTAAACCCATTAAAATCGGACAATAAAGACTTACATAAAAGTACTGTTGTTCTTCATCGATGAGGGTTCATCCTCAAACTTAGTTGAGAATTTAGCTACACATGATTATGAAAAATAAAACCTAAACCTAAAGAAAAATTAAACTAAAAGGGAGAAAATATGTGGAATTTCATTTATGGTCTCCAGCCTCCTTTTCTTGAGGCTTAGAAGTCTATTTATTGGGAGCAAACAAACCTTAAAAGCCCTAGAGATCCCAGAAAAATCATACTTCAATCTCCTAGTCAAATTAGGAAGCAATCCTAGTGCAAATCAGAATATGATTCGTCCATATTTGCGTTCTTATATTGTGTGACACTTTTTTTTTTTGGCATAGCAGATGCTTGAATTAGGAAAATACTATTTCCCAATGATTTGTAGTATTTTGAGTTAGCTTTCCAAAGCTGCTAGTTTCACCTTAGTCTGATACTTGAGCTGAAAGTTATGATCAAAATACTAAAACGTGTGCAGAATATGAAATTTAATCTATTTAGATTTTGACTCTGACTCCAATTAGAAAAATTTCGATTTAATCCTTTCATCGATTTGGTTAAACATAACCACATCATTTAGGTCTTCTCAAAGTGTGCTTTCTTCCAAACTTTGCATTTTTCACCTTAAAGCTGCCGTTTTTTTTTAGCAACCTACAAAATACTAAAAACACAAATTTAACACAAAACATTAGATTAAGACACAACTAAAGAATTAACTAATGTAAATTAAGGGGTTTAAATATTCAATATTTTGCACTCATCAATAATTATTTGGGGCACTACATTCTCCCCTCCTTGTAAAAATTTCGTCTTCAATATTTTGCAAAACATACTTAAGGAGAATTATTAATATTACCTTGTATCCAAGCCTCATCTTCCCCATGCTCAGTAATCTCTTAAGTAATCCCGTCCCATCCATTTGCTGGTATCTCCACTACTTCATCTTCGGATAGGTGTGGGTAATCGCCTCGAAGGTCATTGAGAGCATCGTACTCGATGTTTCCTACACTGTACCAATCTTCATCTAGCTCACAGAAAGAATAATTCCAAACGCAGTTTGGGTTTGTAGGTATTCTTGCCATAGTCTTTATGCTCCCTGGACAAGAAAACATTTCTCTTAGTTATTCCCATCAATCCCAACAGAATCTTCAAGAATCTAAAGAATACGTCACATGATCCTCAAACAAATGCGGGGAGCAGTTCCTCATGTCCTCTTCTGCTTCCCAAGATGCTTCTTCTACTCCATCATTGCGCCATAGTACCTTTATAATAGGAATCGTCTTAGTGCACAAAACTTGATCCTTGCGATTCAAGATTCGCACGGGCTTCTCTTTGTAGGTTAGCTCCTCCTCTAATCCCAAAGGTTCGTATTCTACTATCAGATCGGGGTTAGGGATGTATTTTCTTAACATCGACACATGGAAGAGGTCATGTGTTCCTGCCAAATCTGGTGGTAGGGCAACTCGGTAAGCTAACTTTCCAATTCTTTGCATTATCTCAAACGGTCCAATGAATCGAGGGCTTAACTTCCCCTTCTTGCATAATCGTATCACTCCTTTCATTGGTGATATCTTCAGGAACACATGATCTCCTACCTCAAACTCTAATGCTCGCCTTCAGTTATCAACGTAGCTCTTCTGTTGACTTTGTGCTACTGCCATCCTTTGTCTAATAACGACTATCTTATCTTTAGTGTCCTGAATGATCTCTTTCCTAAAAAATTGTCGTTCTTCGACATTACTCCAATACAGGGTGATTGACATTTCCGTCCATATAGTACTTCATAGGGTGACATTCCAATAGTGGCCGGGTAGCGATTATTGTAAGTAAACTCAATAAATGTTAGGTATTTGATCCAACTACCCTTGAAATCCAATACGCAAGCACGCAACATATCCTCCAAAATTTGATTGGTTTGTTCTGATTGGCCATCTGTGTGGGGGTGGAATGCAGTAATGAACTTTAAGTCTGTCCCCATTTCCTTGTGCAAACTTTGCCAGAACCTTGAAGTAAATCTCTAATCTCTATCCGAATTGATTGATGATGGTACTCTATGTAGTCATACTATGTTCTGCACGTATAGCCTTGCCAACTTATCCATAGGGTCGTTTACTTTTACAAGAATAAAGTGCGTGCTTTCCAAATGGAATCTTCTCCAGTCAGTTTCCTTGGTAGACCTAGGATGAAATCCATTGCAATTTCATCTCATTTCCACTTAGGTATTAGTAAAGGCTTGAGCATTTCTAGTAGCCTTTGGTGTTCTGCCTTAACTTGCTGGCACATGGGGTGATGCTCCACGTACTTGGCAATCTCCCTCTTCATGTTGTTCCACCAACAGGTCATCTTCAGATCTTTGTACATTTTGTGTTTTAGCATTTTTAGGTACCTAAGCAAAAACATGATTAAATCTGTCGGTTTAAAGCTTCAAAGCAAAATTCTAAAATTCTGCTACAACACGGTGAGCTTGAGCCCATTGACATGCTGAGCTCGAGCTCAAGGGATCAAGCGCACACCATCAGGCCACCAGCAACAACCCAGGACATGGTGAGTTTGAGCTCGCTGACATGCTGAGCTCGAGCGCAAAGGGTCAAGCACACACCAACAGGCCACCAACAGGAACTCACGACATCGTGAGCTCGAGCCCACTCGGATGCTGAGTTCGAGCGCATTCGTGCGGCAGAAACTGACAGCAAAGCAAAATCAGAAAAGGCAAGAAGTTTAAGTTCTCCCACTTAGACTAAAAGTCCTAGAAGGCCACGATATCAACTAGGGTTGCTCTTGTACTCTATAAATACACCTTAAATTCGTGCATTAGGGGAAGCCACATTACATAGAAGAAATCAATAGGATTAGTAGCCAGTTTTAGAGAGAAAAGTGCTTCAAAGTTCCAGTAGCTTCTTAAGATGGATTTCTCCTCGACAAAGGCGATTTCCAACGTCTCCATGAGCGGCTAAATCATCCATAGGGTATTGATATAGCCATTTCCAAGTAATTATAGTGTAATAGTGTTTTTGCTTGGAAATTCTATGAACATGAATGATGGTTGTTTAATCTTGAGATTATACTTTAACATTTATATTCAATTTAATAAACCTCTTATCTTACCTTAGAAAGTTGTTCATTTTTATTGAACTCAACCTTCGTATTTTCTGTGATTATATGAAGGATGGTTTTACAACAGTTTTAGTGGACATAAAATCAAGAGGGTTTGATAGGCCATGCCTAGGAAGGATGAATTGCTCTACACTCTAGTTAGTTTAATTTAGGTAGAACAATTCATGCTTTATCGAAAAATAAGTTATGCTTATCCCTTGATTACGTGTATGCTAATTAAGAGATTTGATAGTTCATACCTAGGGAAGACGGATTGTACTATATCTTAGTGGTTAGGTAGACAATCTGTACTAGCTAAGGATGGGTTATTCGTATCTATTAATAAAAGTACTTTCTTGATGACATCGTTGGGTGCTTGACAAACACACACAAGTCACATTACTCATGTAAGTGAAATTTTCATGTTAAATGCAATTTACCATTAGTGTGTTGTTAATGGTGAAATCAATACCTTATATCTTCTCCACTAATTTCACTTTTACTTTTTATGTTTTTATTTAGTTTCAATTGAAAAACAAAAACCGAACACCTTTTCTGATTTAGATTAGAGTTAATTTCAATAATTTAACAACAACCATCAGTCCTTGAGGTTTGACAGCCTCACATAGACCACATCAAGACCACATCAAAGATTATTTCTATTGCGAGTGGTTATTTTATTATTGATACACTCAAGACCACATCAAGCGTCAGCCACCACATTAGCTTTACCCGGATGATAATTGATCTCACAATCATAATCCTTGATCAACTCCAACCACTGTAATGTCCAAGACATTAATAAAAAGTTTTAAACATGAATTAGACTGATTAAGTAAGAAATTAGGATAAAATGGGGAAAAACACTTGGAAAATATTTAGAATGGATTTTTTTGTGTAGTGTGTCCGGAGGGGCTAAGATGTGTGTCCGGACGGGTTGATGAGAGAGTCGGTAGTGACTTTTTGTGAATCATGTTCGGACGAGCCTTATAGAAACTTTAGTTATGTGACACCTAAGACGCGTGTCCACACAAGTCACTTTTGTGTTTGGAAAGGCCTCTGTTAAAATCGCTGCATGGCAATTTTTGGCTCATTTTTTCGGTTTTTTTTTTTCTCTCGCTCTCTCGCTCTCTCTCACGAAAACACTCTCTTTTACTTAGGGTTTTGATCTAAAAACTTAGATCCTTGAAGATTAAAGCCTCCAAAATCAAATCCGACCTCGGAAAAATGATCATCGAAGCAAGATCTATGTTTTCACCTTTCGATTTGAGGTAAATCCTAAGTTTCTAGTTTCTCTAGTTTTGGTGTAAATCTTGAGAGCTTGAGTTTAATCTTCCAATTTTCTTTAGGTTTTGAGTATTTTGGAGCATTCTAAAATATCTCCAAGCGTTGGGTTCTATTTTGTTAAGAAATCAAGATAAACCCCAAAACCCAAGTTTTTGGTTTAAGTGTTAAGTTGTAGTTTTAAATGTCTAACCCTAAGATAATCTTATGGGTTAGTATTATTTATTAATGGGTTATCAAATTGAGCCCTATAAATTCTATGGGTTTTCTATGGGTTAGCCCTTGGGCAATTCAAGAGCTAGTTGGGAGTTTAGAGTTAGAAATACTAATGTGTCATGCAATGTGATGATGCAACAACACATTACGAGGATTTCGTTGAGGATTCTTCTTTAAGCCATAAACCAAGCAGCCAAAGTGAGTATTTTACTCACTGAGAACTTGCTATGTTTTATGCAAAAGAAATGCTTTGAAAATATTTTATAATGTTTGAGATGTGAATATGATATGATGACTGAGATGTGAATATGAAATGATGTTAGAGAAGCAAATATGATATGATGACTGAGATGAATTGAGTTGCATGTGTGATAACATGTATGATGATGAATAGTGAAAAGAGCATGAAATGATATGATTTGCATGTGTGATAACATGAACAATGCAGATAGTGTGGAAGCACTAGCATGAGATGTGTTGTAGGAGGGATAGCATGAACATAAAGCACAGATAGTGTAGAAGCATTGAAATAATGAGAGCATGAATGCTGAATGATAAGTCTTGAGGTTGAGGCCTTGCAGGTAGAAATATTAAGACCAGAAAGTTTATGCTCCTGGGGTCAGAACAAGTGTAAGGTCGTAGAGTTGATGCTTCTGGTATCAGAGACAGTAAGACCAATGAGTTGATGCTCCTGGAAACAGTAAGCTCAGAGAGTTGATGCTCCTAACGTCAGAGATAGTAAGACTAGAGAGTTGATGCTCATAGCAACAGAAAGAAGTCTTGAGGTTAAGGCCTTGAAAGCAGAAAAACTAAGATGATAGAAACAAGTTCTGAGGTGGAAGCTTTGCAAGAAAATAATAATGAAACTAAGATAACAAAGACAGGTCCTGAGGTGGAAGCCTTGCAAGCAAAGAAACAAGGAAACTGAATGAGAGCATGTGTATAGCATGATGATGTATAACAGGTATTAAGATGATACAATTGATGATAATTATTTGTATACTTGAGATGCCTGTATGCTGGTGATTTAATGTGAAAACCAATGTGTATTATACTTCTGAGTTGGTGAACTCGTACTTTCACTGATGTAGAAGTGGCTGACACCATGACAGTGTAGATGCTAATGCTTTGGCTGCAAGTACCGCAGACGTCGATGAGGACTCTGTGGCACTATACTTGGGATACTACGATTGAAGCTCTTCGCTTGGGTCGTAGATGTGTTGGACACAGATAGTCCACTTTTGTTGATATCTTTTGTTTACGGCTTGTGTCGCATGTGACACGTGTTTTGTATAGCCATTCTTTTGTGTAATTAATAGTATGATTAAGCCGTAAACAGATAGACAATTAAAGGGTTCTGTTGTTGTAATTAAGGCTATTTAGTTTATGAGATTTAATTTCTGCTGCATAGATGTTATCTTTGATATATCAGGTACACATTATGGGATGTGTACTGTGAGTTGGCTGGGTGACTAATCGTCATGCCATTGTGCGATTCCATTTTGTATATATATAAAAAAAGGGTCATCACAACCACCTCCTTTGCCACATATTTAATTCCTTTTGGGTAAAGAAATACTTCAAGCTCTTGTGGTCCGTAAAAATCTTACACTTTTCACTAGACAAATAATGCCTCCAAATCTTTAGGGTCAAAAACGACGGCAGCGAGCTCCATATCGTGGGTTGAGTAATTTTGCTCGTATTCCTTTAGTTGGCGTGAAGTGTAAGTGATCACCTTATCGTTCTGCATTGTTAGTATTTTGGCCCCAATCTGTGTTTGGACAAAATCACTTATGTGTAAAGATGTTGTAAACAGGGATTCCACTTGTCAGAGCATTTTCAGAAGACTCTGCACTGCGAAAAATATAGAATATTTCAGTTTCCCTGTCAGCCGTCCGGACAACGTGTCATCTCGTCCGGACGCCCATCTGTCCATTGTTCCATCCGTCCGGACGACGTGTTCATCCCGACCGGACGCCAGACAGACTAGCATCATCCATCCGGACGATGTATCTTTTCCGTCCGGACCCTACACTGTATTGAGAAGCTTCTGTTCCAGCTTGCATCCGTCCGGACATCTCAGCAGCCCGTCCGAACGCATATCAGTACTCGAACAGTCTCAGATTCTTTCCAAGTTCCAATAAAGGGAAGATCGATCAACCGTCCGGACGATGTGGTATCCCGTCCAGACGCGCGTCTCCTTAAGGCAAGAATCGCAATTCAAATATCACCGTCCGGACATTAGTCAGCCTTGGTCCGGACACGCGCTCATCAGTTAAGGAAATTGCCGATTCGACTTCAACCGTCCGGACGTCTACCTCTCTTGGTCCGGACGCACACATAGCAGATATGGAAAGTGCGTGTTGAAGAATTACCGTCTGGACGTTCATCCTTCTTGGTCCGGACGCGCTAAGCCTTATATGGAAATTACTTGTAGCGGACGTGCGACCGTCCGGACGTTAGTGTCTCACCGTCCGGACGCAGGTCTTAAATAGGAAAGATTTTCAGCAAAAATTTTGGAAAATCCTGTCGCACAGTTGTCTGTCCAGACGGCCAAAGTTCACCGTCCGGACGGCGTCCGTACATATTACAGCAGTCGCCCATTTTGCACCTCAGCGTATAAATAGAGGCCCCTGGGCATTGAGAACTGCAAGAATTCGGTATTGAATTCCACAAGAGCTTAGAGAAGTTCAAGATCCCTCTAAAGCCGTTTCAAGTGTGCTGCGCTACAACTGAAGTCTATCTTAGAGGTCTGCTCTAAGGTAATGAATTCCATTGAAGACCCCTTCAGGTAGGAGACCTGGTTGGGAAGCGTTCGTGTTGGGTTACACGTCAGAGAGCAAGGTACGACCACTGCATCGGTACATGTGAGTGTTACTATCTTGTATCTAGCTTCGTCTTCTGAATAGTGAAATTCTTGGGTTTGGCTACCCCGGAATGGTTTTTCTCTTAATTGAGTTTCCACTTCGTTAACAAAAACTATGTGTCTTTTATTTTCCGTTGTGCTTGATTTTTGTTGACACTTGTTGCACACACTTTATTTTTAGAAGTCAATTTCAATTTCCAATTGGTATCAGAGCAGGTACACTCTGTTTAGGATTTATTTCCTGAGTGTGATCCTCATCTCTTTGTGACTTCAATTTTTTGATTACACATTTTATCATGAATTCTTCTCAGTTATCTAATGAAGATTCTGATATTAAGCTCTTTAAGGTTTTTAATAAATTGAAGAATGCTCAACATTCTAAAATTTCACATAAAGAGCTTAAAGGGTGAAGCAAGAAAAAGAGTCATTAATTATGAAATTGTCTGAATCACATGCTTTGGTTGACTCTTTGAGATCTGAAAATACCATGCTGTTTGACATTATTGATAAACTTGAGAATAAATTAAAAGAATCTGAAGATCTCTTGAAAAAATTCTCTAGTGATAATTTGAAGAGCATGCTTTGTATTCATTCAGATGTTCCTAACAAGCCTGGTTTAATTGTTGATGATTTGAGTACTTCTACGTCACATGCTTCTGATTTTGAATTAGATTCCACTATTATTAAGCCTGTGATAGTAGACACTACTTGTTTGGATAATTCTTGCTTGAATAATTGTGTGATGCCCAAGCCCAAGGAATCAGGAACACAAGGTAAGTTTGTTCCTACTTGTCATAATTGTGGAAAAATTGGTCATATTAGGCCAAATTGTTATTTGTTGAAATCCCACAGGCCTTGGATTAAGCAGGATGCTATGAGGAAAAGTAAAGTTGATGATTCTTCCTCATCAAAATATGTCTCTCCGCATAGGAGACATATAAAAGGTAAGGGCAATGTTATTTGTAAGAATGCTAACCATAATTTTGCAGAGAATGTCAAGAAGCATTCAAACAAAAGAAGCTTGCCCACCTGTCATCATTGCGGCATCACCGGTCACATCCGATCCAAATGTCCACAGCTCCAGAAGTTGAAGGTTCAGAGGAAGCTGCCAACAAGAGCTACATCAGGCACTCTACCTCCTATGGCACTTCAGGCTTCACGGCATTAGCAGCAGTTTGTTCCTGCCTATCAGAGTGGCAAATCAAAGAAGAACAAACCAAAGTGCTACAAGAGGAAGCCGCAGAAGCCCACTAGCAACCATGGCTATGAAGGGTTGCTGAGCCTGATGCAAGATATGCTAAGGAGTATGGCCAATATGGACATGACCCGCAAACCATCTCCACGGGTGAAGCAGGTATGGGTCAAGAAGGATGAGACCATTCACCCCATGAGGGGGAATGAATGCACCTAGCAGGAGAAGGTGTTCATGCCTAGGATTCGGTTCCTAATCCTAAGGCATCAGGTTTGATTGCTCAGTTTACTTGACATATTGTTATATGCAATCTAGGAACTTGTTATGTTTGCCCCCTATGTTTCTTGAGAGAACTGTGCATGTATTTTTTTTTGGGGAATACAGAAAAAGCAGGCCGAGGGACTGTTTTTTTGTAGTGGCATCATTGAGCGTATACAGGTTTGATCTTGCCTTTGCATATGATGTCATTTCCATATTGATTTTTTTTTTTTTTTTTTTTTTAAAAAAAAAAAAAAAAAAAAAAATTGTAGCATGTTGGTCCCTTCTAAGGTATGACAGCTCTCTCATGCATTTTACTTGGTTTATTAGTTCACTATGCATGGATGAATTTTTCTTACATATGGTTGAGAACACAAATTTGACATATGCAAAGGTTTCCTGCTCACTTGCTTTGATTGATAGCTACATGCGATGAAAAATGTGCACTATCTACGACTCTCCTATAAGGTACATCTTTCATTCTCTGACCTTTTTGTTTCTAGAAATTCTGGATAAGAGAAGAAGTTTTTGATACGATGACCAAATTGACCTCATGCTAGTTGAACCTAGAGCCTATAAACTCTGGCACTCCCTATAGTTTGCAGCACCATAAGAAACAAGCAGTTAATCGTATGAAATCTATGCTTTACAGTATATATTCTCTCCTTATGTGCTACATTTGCGTTATGCCTTGCCCTTTATGTGCAAGTAAAACATTTACGTTGTCCTTCATGGTACAAGTAAATCACTTAGGTGTTGCATCGCAGGGGGAGTGTATCAGATGAGGGTGGCTAGGCCCTAGTAAAGTTTGACTTTTGGCTTATCTTCCATTTATTTTCTCTTCTGTCTAAAAAAATCTGGTTGCTATTGGTCAAAATATTGAAATTCATACCTTATGGGTAAAGGTCTTCACACACCCATACATTGCATGAGCAAATAATGCTACTTTCCGTACTCGAGTTGCAAGGGACTCTGTGCCTATCTTATTTTTGTCTATCAACTATATGTTTTAATAATTTTGACATGCTTTGTGTCTAATTTCTCAAGACAGGGATACATGCGCGTGCTTTTATACTTGTGAAGGACCTATCCATGCTGTTTTTTTTTCTTCTTTCCATTCAGCTTGATTTTTTCCTTCCTTTTTGGTTGTAAAACTGGTTGACTTATATTACTCTGTTTCTCGGGTCCTTCTGAAACCGTTAGGGGGAGTAATTTTTATGACAGTTGGTTTTTATTACTCTATTTTACCTTTTGTCCTTTTGTGACAAAAATGGGGAGTAATTTTAATTTTTGGACTGGGAATGTATTTCCAAACCGGTCAAGTGATTTTTGTCCTAGAATGGCCAAATGGGGAGTTTGTTAGTATTTTGGCCCCATTCTGTGTTTGGACAAAATCACTTATGTGTAAAGATGCTGCAAACATGGATTCCACTTGTCAGAGCATTTTCAGAAGACTCTGCACTGCGAAAAAGATAGAAGATTTCAGTTTCCCTGTCAGCCGTTCGGACGACGTGTTCATCCCGACCGGACGCCAGACAGACCAGCATCATCCGTCCGCACGACGTATCTTTTTCGTCCGGACCCTACACTGTATCGAGAAGCTTCTGTTCCAGCTTGCATCCGTCCGGACATCTCAGTAGCCCGTCCGGACGTATATCAGTACTCGAACAGTCTCCGATTCTTTCCAAGTTCCAATAAAGGGAAGATCGATCAACCGTCCAGACGATGTGGTATCCTGTCCGGACGCGCGTCTCCTTAAGGCAAGAATCGCAATTCAAATATCACCGTCCGGACGTCAGTCAACCTTGGTCCGGACACGCACTCATCAGTTAAGGAAATTGCCGATTCGACTTCAACCGTCCGGACGTTCATCCTCCTTGGTCCGGACGCGCTAAGCCTTATATGGAAATTACTTGCAGCGGACGTGCGACCGTCCAGACGTCAGTGTCTCATCGTCCGGACACAGGTCTTAACAGGAAAGATTTTCAGCGAAATTTTCAGAAAATCCTATTGCACAGTTGTCCGTCTGGACGACCCAAGTTCACCGTCCGGACGGCTTCCGTACATATTACAGCAGTCGCCCATTCTGCACCTCAGCATATAAATAGAGGCCCCTGGGCATTGAGAACTGCAAGAATTCGGTATTGAATTCCACAAGAGCTCAGAGAAGTTCAAGATCCCTCTGAAGCTGTTTCAAGTGTGTTGCGCTACGACTGAAGCCTATCTTAGAGGTAGGCTCTGAGGTAAGGAATTCCATTGAAGACCCCTTCAAGTAGGAGACCTGGTTAGGAAGCGTTCGTGTTAGGTTACACGTCAGAGAGCAAGGTACGACCACTGCATCGGTACATGTGAGTGTTACTATTTTGTATCTAGCTTCGTCTTCTGAATAGTGGAATTCCTGGGTTTGGCTGCCCCAGAGTGGTTTTTCTCTTAATTGAGTTTCCACTTCGTCAACAAAAACTATGTGTCTTTTATTTTCCGCTGTGCTTGATTTTTGTTGACACTTGTTGCACACACTTTATTTTTAGAAGTCAATTTCAATTTTCATGCATGAGTACACTTCCTAGTCCTTTCTTTGAGGCATCGATGTACACTACAAAATTCTCAGATTCTGTATCTAGTGTTAGAATAGGTGCTGACACTAACCGCCTCTTCAACTCTTGGAAACTTTCTTTGCAAGTTTCGTCCATAAGTTGAGAGTGTTCTTCCTTGTGAGGGTAGTCACAGGTCCTGACAGTTTGGAAAACCCTTCAATGAAGCGATGGTAATAGCCAGCCAATCCAAGAAAACTCCGAATTTTGTGGACACTAGTTGTCCTTCTCCATTCTACTACTGCCTTCACCTTCTCGGGATCCATCGATACTCCTTGATGGGAATGGTGGGCTGAATCTTAAAGATCCCTTGCAAGTTCCAGATTGGCCAATCACAAGGTCAAGAGCTAAGAAGATTAAGGAAGCAATGCAAGGATTGGTGCAATACACTTGGGCCGAGTTTGCAAATTTATCAAGCAAGACCCTAACATTCAAGTTGGGCTTGAAAGAAGAAGAACCAACTTTAATCCATGTGGTTTAGTGGACTCTTTATTTCATTAAGTATACGCTTGTAGGCCTATTTTTATGTTTCTATGGTTGCAGGCATTTTGACCTTTTTAATTCATTAAGTGGACTTCTTTTATTAGCTATAGGCTTTTAGTTTAGGTTGTTTTGGGCCTGAAGATGTTCAGCCCATGTCTTTTAATTTATGAAGGCCTTAGTAGGCCTTAGGGTTTCTTGAAGATGTTTAAAAAGACTTGTAGCCACACTTTGAAAAAAAAAAGTTGAATTTGAATGAAGTTTTTCTTCATAGAAAACTTTTCAGTTTTCTCTACTAGTTCTTGATTGAACTATGAACTTATCAAAGGCAAACCCTTTGTGGCGTTCGCACCAAATCTAGGTTCTTGGACAAGATTTCAACGGGTCTAGATCGATTTTCTTGATTTGATTCTAGGTTCTTGGAACGGGATTTCAACGGGTCTAGATTTTCTTGACTTGATTCTTGGCTTTCTTGGGTAGGTTTCAATTTGATTGTGGGTTCAAAAGGGAGTTCGATCCCACGGGTGCACATCATTCCTTTACTAGAGATCATGTGCCCAAGGAAGGACATGTTATCCAATCAAAACTCACACTTCTTGAGCTTGGCGTAGAGTTGCTCCCGTTGTAAGTCTTTCCAACATCTTTCGCAAGTGCAACGCGTGATGCTTTTGATTCTTGGAGTAGATTAGAATATCATTGATAAAGACTACTATGAATTGGTCTAGGTGATCATGAAAAACCTGGTTCATAGTTCCCATGAATATTGTGGGGGCATTGGTAAGTCTCAAACGACATTACCAAGAACTCGTAATGCCCGTAACGCTTATGAAACGCCGTCTTGGGGATATCTCTTCCTTCACCCTAACTTGGGGATAACCTAATCGTAGATCGATCTTCGAAAACGTTGGCGCCTTGCAGTTGATCCAAAAAATCGCCGAACTTGAGCAATGGATACTTGTTCTTGACCGTGAGTTTGTTCAGCTTCTGATAGTCGATGTACATCCTCATCGATCCATCCTTCTTCTTCACGAACAAAACGGGTGCTCCCCATGGTGATAAACTTGGGTGAATAAAACTCTTGTCTAATAACTCCTGCAGTTGGGCCTTCAGCTCTATCGGCGCTATCCTATACGGTGCCTTAGATATGGGTCCCATTCCCGGAACGCATTCTATTCCGAATTCGACCACCCTTTTCGAGTGGTAATTTAGAAAAGTCCATTGAGAAGATGTCTAGAAAATTGTGTACTACAGGGATTTCTTGTATGTCAATCCCCTTCTTTGTGACTTCGATGATGAATGCTAAGTACGTTTGGCCTCCATTGATGATGGGCTCCCTTGCTTGAGCGGCAGAAACCACTGGAGGTAGAGGCTTAACTTACGATCCTATGAATGTAATTTCTGCCACTCCCCAAGGTTTAAGCGTTACTAGTTTACGTGCACAGTCTATACTAGCGAAATATTTAGCTAACAAATTCATTCCTAGGAGGTCATACCCGTGCAAAGCTAATACTACTAGGTTAGCTAGAAGAATCCTCTCGTTGATGTTTATAGGACATCCAAGTGCTATTCTACTACACGTTACCGTTTTCCCTACTGAAGTTGCTACGGCAAAACCAACTTCTAGAGTTCTAACGAAGAGTCTAGACGGTGTTACAAACATGCTAGATAAAAAGGAGTGGGTCTTGAATCAAATAAAACCGATGCCTTAAATCCAAATATGGGGATAGTACCTATCACCACATTCGTATCTCTTTCTGGCTCTCCAGGAATAAGCGAATAGACTCGTGCTGCAACCAACGATCTCGTTGCATTTCCTAGTGGTGGGGCTCCTACCTTGCCCTACAATCCTTGCTGAAATGACAAAACTGGCCACACCGATAACAGGTGCCTAACCCTACTCTAAAAAGTTCCCAGTGAACTTTGTTGCACTTTTGGCACAAACTTGGTTGCCTGACTCCTTTGGGACTGCTGGGGCTGGTTCTGTGGAACAGCTAGAACGCGTCCTTAAAAGTTTTATTGAAAGGGCTGACTTCCTATAGCCGCCCTCTTACTAGGTCCGACCCCTTTATAGGAAACTCCCTGAACAAATGTCCTATCCCTTTGCCCTGAAGGGCCGCTACATTTTCTTTCAAGCTCTCCTCGAAAATCAAGGCACGATCCATCAACTAAGAAAAGTTGCGGATGTCAAAGCACATCATTATGGTCTTAACGCGTGGGCTAAGGCCTGTCTTGAACTTCTTGGCCTTCTTTTCCTCATCTGGAATGAGGTATACATCAAACCTTGATAACTATATGAACTTAGTCGCGTACTCTATTACCGACATGCTCCCTTGAACTAAGTCCATGAACTTCTTGTCCTTTGCCTCCTACACCACTCCAGTAAAGAATTGCTTGTGGAACTCATCCCTACAGATTTCCCAAGTGATGGCATGTTCTGATCCCAATTCCAGGATAAGTAGGTCCTTCTTTGATTGCCACCATCTCTTCGCCTCACCAATTAGTCTATGAGTGGCATACCTCACCTTCTACTCCATGGTGCAGTCGATCGTATCCAAAAGCTCCTCGATGTCATTCAGCTAATTCTCTATGTTGAAGTGATCACCACTCCCATCAAAGTTATCGGAGTGGTGACTTTAAAAGTCCTTCAGGGTACAACCCCGTCATTCAGCAGGATACCTAGCCTCTTGGCCCTGTGCCATTGTCATGACTAGTTGGGAAATTGCTATCATGAGTTGTGTCGACTCTGGGTTGATAGCCCCATGAACCAGTATGTCCACGGGCTCAAGGTGGGTGTCCTTTCCATTATTCCCCAATTCTAGTGCGTTAAGCCTGGTCACTAGATTCCTTCGGAGTGTCATTATCTGCAATAAGCAGCAGAGTCAAAACCGACTCAAATCCAGTAACACTTAAGGCATAATTCTAAAGGATAACTATCCTAAGCTTTAGCATGATAATCTCCTTAGGGCTATCTTTGTAAGTCCAATAGTCTTTCAAAGCCTATCGCTCCGGTACCAACTGAAATGCCCTAGTGAAATTAACTAACTGGTAGTTAACTTCATGGTTCGTTTCTCAGTCTTATTCCAGCAGAACAAGACCACATGGATCTCGTCCTCTCTGAAAAGAGTCTGTAGCAGAAGACTTTCACTTAAAGGAATAAAGATAGAACTCTAAAATCCACAATCACGTCAAGAATAGCCAGAGTAAACTAAAACATCATCATAACATAGATAGCCAAAACTTTCAAAGTACTGTCAAGAGATCAGTCATCAAAATAGTAGAGATCCAAGCCAAAGGTCTAAGAGTCATCAACATCAAGAAGATACAACATAAAGATAATATCTATCAAATCACGGTAGGATTCACTAGGTCCTCTCCATATCGGCGCCAACCAAATGGGATCTAACTCCTCAAATATGATCCTAAGCACTCCCTCTTGTAGGACCAAATGTGCTCCGAACCCGTCATCACAAAAACTATCTATAAAACAATACATGTTTCATAAGTGGAAAAGATACAAGTGTAAGTTCACGACTTAGTGAGTAATAATATGCATGATACACAGGTTATCATTTGGTGAACTCAGTTTAAGTTTAAATCACATGCAAGAGAGTATTATTTCATTGTATAAGATGATGATGTATGCAATATAGATAGAGTATATGCTTATAACAATTGTCATGTCATAGTTCAGTTCCATATGCTTTACCTAAGATATTAACCCATTCCCAGCAGGGTGGCGCTATCTCAAGGGACTTGTAATACAATATTGATGTCTCTGATATGTACGCATACCATCATATACTAGCAGCCTGACCAAGTCTGACCTCGGAAGGCCTATGTGAAAATAAATAATGACTTCTAAATTACCAAGTGTGTGTTCGTGTGTAGCCAAATATCTTAAATGCGGAAAATAAAATAGACAAGATATTTATGACGAAGTGGAAACTCTATGAAGAGAAAAACCACTCTGGGCAGCTAAACCCAGGATATCCACTATACCGAAGACAAATCTAATTACAAGACACTTGTACTCACATACCTCTGATGCAGTAATCATACTTTTAACTCTGATATGAAACTCATCGTGAACGCTTCCCGACCAAGTCTCTTACATGAATGGGTCTTCAATGGAATCCTTTACCTTATGGCCGACCCCTAAGATAGACTTCACACGAAACAAAGAGCACACACCGGCAACGGTTAGAGAGCAAGCGGATCTTCAATTCTCTCTAAACACCATCTCTAAGCTCTATGGAATTCTATATTGAATTCTTACAAATTACAAGCCTAGAGCCATCTATTTATAGGCTTCAGAAAACCTAATTCTAGACAAATTCGAACTCTGGATGTGGAGCGTCCGGACGAAAGTTAGCCTCATCCGGACGGTCTTCTACGACCGCCTTTCCAGAATAGCACAACTCTTCCCAAAACAAGACCACGTCTGGATAGCTTGGCCGAGCGTCCGGATGGTCTTCACTGTCACTCCTTTTCGGGTCCGTAAAGGAAACGCGAAATATTTTGGAACGCAGGGTAGCATCCGGACTTGTTGCCACGTCGCTCGGACATCTTGCAGAAACTTCCTAAATAGTGTCGACTGAAACCCAACTCCGTGTAGAAATTGGATAAGCTTGACCTAGCGTCCGGATGGTGTTCCTCTGACATTCAGACGTCTTCAATGCTGAAACTTCTAGACACTGCGGGGCGTTCGGACGCCTTCAAAGGCCCGTCCGGACAGTTGCACAGGAACCGGTTGATTTGACTTGGAAATTGCATGGAATCTTCATGGACATCTTCTAGAAACTTGTGACCAATCACATGGCTTGAAACGAACGCTATCCATATAACTTGAAGACTTTAAATAAAACCGATAAACCTGTTTAAAAAGCAACCGTTTATAAAGTATTTTTGTCAACCAAAATGTTGCCAGCATAAAATACTAGCACTATGCTTCTAGCAAAACCGTAATCGTGACCCTCATTCAAGCATTGTGTGCCTGTCACAAAACAACCATTGGATCCAATCCCAACCATTACACATTATAGACTTTTGACCATAAAGAATAACCCGTATAATAGTATGCTCATGGCCATTTTTTCACATGAGACGGTGTACCATGTCATACGATGCAATTTAGTCTTCACCGTATTTTACATGCATGCTTTCATAATTTCATTATTTCATTATCTTGGCATTAATCACACATTTTCACAAAAATAGAATTTACTGTAATAAAATGGCATTTAATACGAGTTGTAAACATGCATGTTTTGATACACAAAGTATTTGCGCTATGCGAAAAAATAATAAGTATCCATGTGAGTTTTACTCACTTGTATTGCACGGCTCCTCCAATCTCCTTGAGGCTCCACAACCTCGAAATTTGAGAAAAACCTAACATCAGCCTTAAACTCGAGATAAAACAGGTCTAAAATCCTAATTAGCTCAAATTAGGCTTTCTGCCCGAATGACGATCGTTTGTCCAATGAATGGCGAACGTTCATCTCAGACAACGTTGTTCGTCTAGCGAATGGCAAACATTCGGCATTTGGGCAGAATCCTAAATTTGAACCTAAAAGCCATAAAATTGGTTCTAAGCAAGTTCTAGGGTCTTAACATGATTTCTAACAAAGTCCTAACCTCAATAACAACTCCATGCAGTACTAAGATGTTAAACCTACTAATCAAGCACTAATCTAGGAATAAAACCGAAAACTAAGAAAGGATGTAAAACTAGCTAGAGATATATTATCAAAACAATAAACTAGGCTATGAACACTAACTAATCAGTGCAAGGACAGCATAAGAAATGAGTTAGGTTAAGGAGGTTACTTCTCTTGAAGATCAAAGATTAAGAGAGCTCATTCTTTCTCCAAAACACCTCCAAGACACTCTTACTCTCCCTCAAGGGTTTATTGATGAAATGGGCAGAAATGAGGTGAAGAGGGCAAGGGTGGAGGATGTTTATAGGTGAAGAGATCGAAGTGGATAAGAATCAACTGATCTGGCTTTTGGTGAACGTTTGCCAAACGTATCGTGGACATTCGTGAAAAGCCTAGGGTTAGACGATCGTTCGGCATACAGCCATGATCGTTCTTGGTACGGTCTGACACACGTTGAAGGCGTGGGATGTACTGTCTGACACACAGTACAACACGTTAACGATTGTTCGTGATGGGGACCACGATCGTTCCTGAGGGAAAACCATGAACGTTCCTGGTGGGAACCACAAACGTTCTTAGTGGAACCACGAGCGTTCTTGGTGGAACTGCAAACATTCCTAGTGGAACTGCGAACGTTCCTGGTTCGGTCAACTCAAGAAAAAATAAAAAAGATCCCAATTTCCTATTTAGGACCTAATTTTCCTTGATAATTATTTGGGGCACTGCATAAAAAGTATGCACTTATTTATGGATTAATCTTGTCCAAGTTGTTTCAAAATTATATTGCTCAACCCAAAAATATGGGGGTAATTAAAATTTGCATTAAAAAAAATGCGCAACTTATCTTATCACCCATAGAATTATCCAAGGAAAAAATAACAGTTTAACACTACATGTCAGTTAATCCCCTTAACTCGCATATGTTAGCCTCTTAGTTTCATTGTGATAAAATATTTTTTGCTATTTTTGTGTTTTAAGCATCTTTAGAAATATAAAGGAAAAACACAAGTAATCCCTTGGTCTTAAAGCTTCAAATCCAGAAAAAGCAAATTCAGCAATTTTGCAAGGCAACACGCTCGAGCGCACATCAGTAAGGCTCGAGCGCATAAGAGTGCATTAGGAGCTTGAGCGTAGCAAGAATGCTTGCGCATAGGGAACCACCAACACATTGAGCTCGAGTGCAACCCGAGCTCGAACGCAGCAAGAATTGGGCTCGAGTGCATTTGAAGGCGACGTAATAGACAGCAAGGCAAAACTTGAAAAGGAAAGAAGTTTTACTTTTGATACTCGGACTGTGTGTTCTAGAAGGCCACGAAATCAACTAGGGTTGCTCTTGTATTCATGCATTAGAGAGACAACACATTACATAATATAAATTAATAGGGTTAGTGGCTAGATTTTGGGAGAAAAGTGCAGAATTTGCAGCAGCTTCTAGGGATGGAATGTTCATCAACAAAGGCGATTTTTAGCACCTCCATGAGCGGCTAAATCATCCATTCGGTATTGATGTAGACCTTTCCAAGTAATAATGGTGTAATTGTATTTTTCTTTGGGAATTCTATGAACGATGGTCGTTCAATCTTGAGATTATGCTTTTAATAAACCTTTTATCTTGTTTTAGAAAGTTGTTTATTTCTATTGAACTCAAGCTTCGTATTTTCTGTGATGTATAAAGGATGGTTTTACAACGATTTTAATAGACACGAAATCAAGAGGGTTTGATAGGCCATGCCTAAGAGGGATGAATTGTTCTACACCCTAATTAGTTTAATTTAGGTAGAACAATTCATGATTGCCGAAAGATGAGTTATACTTATCCATTGATTACGTGTATGCCAATAGATTTGATAACTCATACCTAGGGAAGGCGGATCATACTAAATCTTAATGGTTAGGTGGACGATCCATACTACCCAAAGATGAGTTATTCTTATTTCTTAATAAAAGAAATTTCTTGATGATATCATTGAGAACTTGACAAACAAACACGGGTCATATCATTCATGTAAATGAAATTCCCATGTCAAATACAATTTACCATTATTATGAGGGTAGCAGTGAAATCAATCCACTATATGAGTCCAACTTATTTTACTTCTACTTTTACTTCTTAATTAATTTCAATTGCAATACAAAAATCAAACATCTTTTCTAAATTAGATTAGAGTTAATTTCAGTAACTTAACAACGACGAACAGTCTATGAGGTTTGATACTCTCACATAGACTTATCCTATAAAGATTCGTTTTATTGCGAGTGATTATTTTTTTATTGATACATTTAACACCACATCAGTGATCTAACTTTAACAAGCATCATCCTCTGTTTTCAGTAATTGCTCAGGGATGAGATTAATGCGCCATTGCATACCAAATCTCTAGGGTTTCTAATTCATCTAGGTTATCTCAACATCACTACAATATGCATAGTAAGATTATACTAAATACACACATTTTATTTGCAGCATTAACCTAAACTAAACAATGATAATCTCTTACAAGTTGTGAGATCGAAAATTTAGCTAAGTTCATATCATCTCCCAAACCACAAGTAGTACGTTACCAATTCTATTTATTAAACGCACAAATTGTGTATGTGAGGAGACTACAAAATGTACTCAACCATACTCCCACGAAGTCCAACAAATACTATGTAATTTTAGGCATACCAATTTCTTCCCCAACAACATGGAATAAATTATGAATAGATATATTAAGATCATACTCTATTTCTCATAAAGAATTATATGGATCATAATATGCATCTCCAAAAAATATAAACATAGGCATATATCTCAAAAAAATATAATTTTAAACACATTGGATTTAAACACAATAATTCCAATTATTATAAAATATGCCAACCATATTTATGCATTTTATTAGATGGAATAATCACACAAAAAATCCAAATCATAAACTCATATGGAATAATTACACATAAAATTCCATTCAAATTCACTTTAGGCCAATAATATTAATTTCCTAAATATAAAATAATGGCAAATAATAGCACAAGTGCTATAGTAATGGCCTAACGGTGAAGGTGTGGTCAATGAATCATGAGGCAGGTAAGAATTTCCTCAAATCCAGTCTATAAATTTGCCATGTCTCCCTTAGTATATGAAAAGCATATGGTTTTTAAATAGTTATATTAAAATCATATGGTCTATAAATTTATCATATATCCCTTAACATATTAGAAGCACATAATTTTTTTTATTAGTTCTATTTAAAAATCACGCGATTCTCATATGTTCAAAGAATACATAGCAATTTTATAAAGTGGGTTAGATGAAAATTTTCCAACCCACTTGGAAGGAAATTTTTGTCTAGGCGTGGGCGCCCATAAATTGTTTTTTTAGCGGGTCAACAAGGTCGGGTTGGGAGTCAAATGCGAGCTAACATTCCCACGGATCCCAATGGTCCACTTGAGCAAGACTAGCCCAAATAGTTTAGCCCACCTCTCTCTCTCTCTAAAATAAGAATTTGGGCCAGTCCAAATGGGTTGCAAACCCTACCCGTTAGCCCAATAATTTGACTTGAAAAAAAAAAATAATTCTTTCACCCATTGCGGGCCAGGGCTGGCAAAACGGGTACCCGACACGACCCGTTAAGACTCGCGACCCATTTAAGCTAGACCCAGATACGACCCGTTTATGTTAACGGGTCGGGGCTCCAGACACGACACGACACGGCTATTTCACGGGTCACCTAACACGACCTGTGAAACCCATTTAACATAACGGGTCATATCAGGTCGGCATGACCCGTTTAGCATAACGGGTCATATCGGGTCGACACGACCCGTTTAGCATAACGGGTCATATCGGGTCGACACGACCCGTTTAACCCTTTTAAAAATAAAATAAAATTAGGATTCAGTGAATGCTTGTGAAACAGTTAATTCTTGGTGTCCTGCGGCTGATCTCGAAAAGTATTCACTGAATGGGGAATTGCATCCTTCAACAAAGGTTGCCGAGAAACAAAGCAAAAAATCCTCTGTTATGTGCAAGGTTCATGAAGTCTTGCTGCCAATTCTAGCATAATGGGTCGTATGGGTCGACACGACCCGTTTATAAGACAAAAACTATGATCAAGAATCATCAAGCAACAGAACCAAAATCAAACACTCTTCCAACTTCCAAGTACTAAAACCAAAGAGAAAGGAAAGTAAAAACAATGAAACTAGATGAGATTGAAGATGACCGAGAGTTTTTCCTCATTGCTTCAGCTCATCCATTAATTAGTAATTACAAAGCATTTACACTAACAAGTGAAGTTCGAACACATACCGCACGCCCTTGGTGGACTCGCCGGCGCAGGCGTCTCTGCCAAGCCTTCCAAAACCCTAACCCCGATCTAGATTTCCGGCAAAAACCCCCTAATTGGTTTGCAAACTTTGCAAAGATCATCATCTTGCGGCAAAGAGAACCCTAGGCCCACTTCTTGCGCCTGAGACCCAGCCAAGAAACCCGTGATCCGGCAAGTGCCTCGTGTCGACAAGGCCGCCGCCTCCACCGTGGCGGTGGATCTCGGGAACGACAGCGACACACGAGTCCGGTGGTCCACGTCGTCGGCGCCGAGAGGTAGGACCGTAGGAACCCTAGCCCTTCTGAGTTGAATAGGGTTTTCTCGGATCGGAGGGTTTTGGTGGGTGCAACCGTGCGAGTGCTGGGGGTAAAGGGATTGGAGAGTGGAAACTGGAAAGCAGAGGAAAGGGTTTAGGGATTCCGGTGTGAAAGGGAGTGAACTGTGAAGACACTGAAGGGAAGTCGAATGGGGTTAGGGCTTTTAGGGATCGTAGAAAAGGAGTGGGACATCTAATCAGACTAATCCCATTTCTTCTTCTTCTTCTTCTTCTTCTTTTAAATTTTTATAATAATAATAATAATAATAATAATTAAAAAAAAAAAAAAAGGTAATCGTGTCTGGTGAGTCACCCGCGGATGACCCGTGACATGACTCGTTTAACTGAGATAAACGGGTAGACCCGTTTATGACCCAAACCCGTTTAAAGTAGACCCAAATCCGCTAATTTCGTGTCGTGTTCGTGTCGGGTTGTCGTGTCGTGTCAAAATTGCCAGCCCTAATTGCGGCCACCCCTATACCCAACACACGACAACCATCGCTGCCTCGTTATCATCGAACACCACCATGGAGTGCAGCAAGCGATTGCGTAGGGGCCACTGCCTTTCGTGACGAAAGCCACCTCTATTGCAGCGACAATTCACTCCACCGCCCCATATAGATATGCTCCAGCTCCACCATTAAGAAGCATAAATCTACCGCTCCATCGCAATGACCATGAGGCAGCACACGAAACTCATGTAGCTCATATAATGCTTCTGTGCAGTGCGTGCACCGCCGCACCTGCTACAGGGCTACTGTGCACCCACAGTTCTATCGTTGCGCTGAGCTGCTCAAGCAGTGCTGCTGCTACTGCAGCTACGCATGGGTGGTGCTCCTGCTGCAGTACTTCTACATGGATGTTGCGTGTGTAGTGTTGCTGCTAAGTGAGCAATGCTACTGCCGCCGCTGCATGAGCAGCGCTGCTGCCACTGCACGAGCAGCGCTGCTGCCACTGCACGTGGTTCTGCTGCCATGACATTGTTGCCAGTTGCTGTGCGCATGCAGCATTCTATGGCAGGTCGTGCAGTGTGTGGGGTTGTGCAGCAAGTGGTACACAATGATCACAATCAAAAAACAGATGCAGGGCTCGCAAATACAACCGCTAATTTTATTTTTATTTTTTTAAAAAAAACACAATTCTTTATAACCATATTTCCATCAATTTCTTTCATACAGCATCATCAGAAACAAAAAGAATGAAGCTACAAATTTTCAAAGAATCATGTATTATCCCTTTTCTGACTTGCTTAAAGAATGTACGAGTATTTTTTGAATACTTCTGTGGAGGACAAGTAACCTATTTATCCCTTTTCTGATGTTGCAATGCAATTTTCAGTATACCTTGATTCTGAGAGATTTATTAGATCAATTATGGATTAATGTGAATGCTCTTCTAAAGTTCCAGAAACAGATTGCCAACTCCGTTCTCCAGATGGCACAGGCAGTGTTTGTACTGATTCCTCAAAGCTAAAACGAATTTGCATGTATTTCTTGTCCTACTTGAAGCAACGACTCAGGTTCTTGCTCTACTCCATCATCAATCTCATATCTCAGTAGTATCCCAAATAAAATCTTCCCCTGCTTCCATGAAACTTCTAGTGTTATATGCACTCAGAATAGAAATCAGCCAATAAAGAATCAAAATTCAAAGGAGTCTATTTTGGCGGACCTTTGATCTCCTATATGATGCTAAAGTAGCCAAAGGTTCATTTGACTTCTGCACTTGTCCAGCTTTGTGCACAAGATTGATCATCTGGCAACGGTTGCATCCACCCAGCGACTGAGAAAGAAAGCAGAGATGACCCATGAAAAGTTGATCAGGAAAAGTGCACAGATTCTCAGACCTTTCTGTCCTCAAGTATATATGATATTAAATCCAACTATTTTGGCTTCATAAATTTCCAAATATTCAATTAAGAAGTACGGATATACTTGGCAATGAAAGATGTAAATTAACAAAAAACTTTAGTTTCCTATACTCAACGCATCTCAAAACCAATGCAAGAAGATTATTCACATCTCCCAGATTTTCGCCCATACATCAGCTAGGGGGATAACAAAATCCGGACAGAACATTAGCTACAAATAAAATTTTAAAGGGTTTGCATCAATTTGTAATGATGAAGGTAACAAGAACTAGACTGAATTGAATCATTTTGCAGTTATGTATGCAACAGACATTATAGTTGAAAGGGATGCAACTACTTTGTGATGATGTATGAAGCAAGCATTATGGTTATGGAAAATTTTCATTACATCTGTAAAACTGTACAACATCACGAGGCTAAAGTTTTGTTAGTGTCAGGAATTAGCCAAAGCTTGTTGTTCTTTTGTGTTTTGACGCTGAATAGAAGCTGTTATCATTCCCATTCAAAGTTTAATGAACTTACTGTAAATTTGTTATCCCCAATTTTAAGATTTCTCCATCCATCTTCTGCATATGGTTCGCCTCCAGATATGACAAGGTTGGGGCGAAATGTCATTGGACTGGCTTCAACTGGCACTCCAAAAGAACCCTTCTTTACATCTGCTATCATCAATTAATAGTTTGCATACATTTTACAATTCAAAACATTTTCAGAACAAATGATACAAAAGTTGGAATGATAGCCAAAGGGGGAAAAAAAAATCCAGCTATAAGAAAAAATGGCTTGAATCTGTACTATTCTTTTATTTTATTTATTCTAAAGGAACACTATGCCTGATGTTAATCTAGAGCTTGTTTCAATGCATCCAAATATGTTTTTTGGGAAGCCAACTTCTGACTCAAACAAGCCCTCGATTACACACCTCTTGGCTGTGTCCTAACCATAGATCAAGTTACTTAGTATACCTTTAATTTTTAGTAAGCAACTTGACGCTCTATAAAGGTCAAGGTGCAATGATTTTTAAGTGAATGACTAATTCAATATTGCAAAGGGAAGGTCCAAGTTTATACACACCCTCAAGTAATTCCTTAGTATCCTAGATGTAGCAAAAAAGAAAAAATAGCCATTTCCATAAGAACTGAAAATTAACAAATTTCATTTAACTCAAACAAAACTGAATACAGTACGAGAACATACTTGAACTTAATCTGTTATTTAGGTCAGATACGCTCTCCTTGGATATTAATAAGAACTGAGCTTCATTGGAAAAATTCAATCTGCTCTGCCCATCCCTACACATTCCCACACTTCTGCTCTTATTCAAGTAATAACTGGTGGACATCGAACACCGCAACAAACAGCAAGGTTGCCCGACTGCATGGCTAAACCAAATATTGACTTCATTGTTGTAACCCTGGCCTTCATATCTACGCAACAAATAACAATTTGATTGCAACTTTGAGAGTTTAATATGATGAAGATAATGTATAAAGAATAAAAAGCATTTTCTATTTCATTTGATAGTTTGAATATAAAAAGTGATTCTTCCAGAGTTTTGAAAATTGTTATTTTAAACGTGTTAGACATTGTAACATTGTTCATAAAGCAGACTGTCTAAAATTGCTAACTCAAGAAGCCTTTCATCTGCCTAGTACAATCCCAAAAAACATCAGCATTCTTGTAAAAGACTCAAAGTTAATGAGGTCAGGTACATCTAGCAAGATGAACCATTATTAAATTGGCGTCTAAGAAAGAAGGTGAACGCATTTTTTATCTCATGGGAAATAAAACAAACCCTTTCTTGTATAATGTGGTCAAATGTATAAATCGATAATAAAGCACCTCTTGGTTAAAGTAGCTTAAATCTTTATATTTCTCAGAATTGGTAGTTGTGAAGAAGTTTGTAATTAAATGGAAAATGAAAGAAAAATAGATGAGGAAATAGAGAACATGGAAACAAAGATTTTCAAGTGGTTTGGTGATAAATACCTACGTCCACCACTAGGAAAAGCCTGATCGGGCTATATTATTTGATTACTATCACTCCTGCCTACAATCATTCCTAGAAGGTAATTATCCTATAAAAAGTATATACCTAATATGGAATCATATTATATATTCTAACATCCCCTTTCAAACTCAAGGTGAAAGATTTTGAAAACTTGAGTTTCAAAAGAAGGGCGTTTTTTTTTTTAATTTTAATTTTTTTATATTTTTTGCTGATTGGAATCTAATGTGGCAAGCATCAAAAACTGACTATGAGCTCAACCAACAACACCGTTGGATGAAGTTGATAAGATGATGAAAGCGATAACAATCCTGTGTAGTAGCAGCAAAAGGTTCGATGTGAGCTCAACTAGAGCAATAATCAAGTATGATGCGCAGAAGAATCTGATCGTAAACTCGATTTGATAGATGGTGGCTTACGCCCTACAACCCACCTGTACCAGCGATTCTGCCCCGCCCCGCTCTGACCCATGACTTGTGGAAATCACATGCAAAATTGTGGAATCTAATGTGGGCCTTTTTTTGGCTGACCTGCGGGGCGGCTTGTGGAAATTGGTTTCCCGCAAACCCCCACCACTCCGAACATACTAGTATATAACATATCTTTCTGCCTTTATGCCCCCAAAATGAATACCCTAAAAGTTCAGAAACGAAGCATCTCTCCCTACCCAGCCAGCCTGCAACTCTACTCCAATTCTGTTAGTTCATTGATCTTCAAGGCAATATCCATAGATTTCATTAATGGCTCCACAAATGTACTTCAGTCACAGACTGGTACTCTTATTTTATCTTACTCTGTTCCTCTTTGGTACTTCTCTTCTCTTCTGTGCCTGCTCAGAATCTCAGCTTCAAAGCAAACACTTCCATGCTAGAAGAAGGATGTTAGAAGTAAAAAAAGAACACTAGCCGAAGAAGAAGACCACCAGCCTATCAACCAAGATCCAGACCAAGCTTATCAAGCCACCTATCCTCCAAAAACCAAACCAAACTCTTCAAAACTAGTTTGTCCAGCAAAAACCAGACCAAGCTCGCCAAACCCATTTTGTCTTTGTCTAGTAAAAACCAAACCAAGTTCACCAAACCCGCCTCGCCCCATGAGAAACAATATAATTGCAGGTTGCGAATCACGGTTTTCAAACCCGTGACTTGCGGGCCAGGTCTATGAAAAACAGAAAAACAGGCCTGATCTGGTTAGTGCCCACCCCTGTACACAACGGCGGAAAGTTGTCGGAGGTGGGGCCCGAAAGGTGGACGGTGACGGCAGCCGAAGATGGTAGTGGCAAGAAGGTGGCCGAAGGTTGTGGAGGCTAGCAACAGTGGCCGGAGATAGGCTGAAAATTGGGCCAACAACAATAGGCTGATTATGGGCCACAACACACCAAACAACTTGGGCGAAAAATAAGGCCAACTATGGACCAAAGAATAGGGCTGACTTGGGCAAATAAATAGACCAACTTTGGGCCGAATATACCCTATGCCAACAATAGGCTGAATGACTGGGACAACAAACATGGCCAAAATATGGGCTGCATGGGCCAAATATAGGCTGTTTGGGCCTTTCATTTAGGGGTCATATCTGTTTAACCACCTAAACAACTTGTCGTTTAGAACAATTTATTTTGAGATTTGTTTTTTAGCAGTAGCTAAACGACCTATTGTTTAAGGGTCAAATATGTTGACACAACAGAGAAGGATGATGGGTTACCATTGCATGGTGGAGGGTGGCATGGTTGGCACAATCTTCTGGCGGCGCGTGTGAAACCTCCGTTGGGGCTGATTTTTGTGGCATTGTGTAGATTGGTCAATGAGCTTTCGAATGATGTGTTCAAAGATTTATTGGATGCTCAAAAGATAGAGATGCAAGACAAAAAGGATGTTGAACAACGGTGAGAGTCCTGAGAGAGCCGCCGCCGAAAACAAGGGAGGAAACAAAGGTTGGAGTCCACAAGGCCATTTTGGGTCAAAGATTGGCATTAGCTGATGGGTCTGATACTATGAAGAAACTCATAATGAAATGGAAAATAAAGAAAATAGCAAAGGAATAGAGAAAATAGAGACAGGGATTTTCGGGTAGTTCAGTGTTGCACACCTACATCCACCATTAGAGAAGAGCCTGATAGGGATACATTATGCTCTTAATTATTTGATGATATTTACATTACAAATTACTCCAATTTATAGGAGAATTGGGATAGGTGAAGATAAAGATAAGTATGGTAATCAAATCATTGATTTGATTACCGTCCAATTTGATTACAATCAATCCTAAAAGGTAATTATCCAATAAGGAATATATACCTCATATGGAATCATATCATATATTCTAACAAGTTGCAGTGGACCAGATATCAAAAAAGTGACCAAGCTTTTCATGTTGACCCAAGTTTACTCTAAGTTGCCTGACATATCATCGATCCTGATGTGAAGTTTGTTGCCAACTTTTTTTCTTCTCTGATAGTTACATAGCAATGTTATATTCATTGCTGTTGTCATCCTCATTACATCGTTGTTGCACAAGTTATGATCCTTAACCTAAAGATAGTATGCTAGTGCCAATCGATATCCCATTTTCTATCGCTGATAGATTTCATCTTTCTTTGCTAGCCAAGCAAATAAACAAGTAATTAGCAAATATAACTAGCATGTGCATTATATCTCACCTCTGGCCACGAAAACAAATTTCTTCTCCACTACCATTATAAGAGTCTGACTTAAGGTTGATCTGCAGCCTCTCTTTGCAACGTGGTGACTCTACAAATAGTATTCCTTGATGGAGGTCAATATAAGTACTTATAAGGCACATTTCTGGAACCTACAAAACCAAGTCATACAGATAAAAATTGAATTTGAAAAATATCCAAGAATGAATAAAGAGTATCTACTCATTTACATAATCAATACGTCAACCGAAAAATACTCCCACATAACACTTACATACATAATTGAATCATCTATGTTACCTAGAACCTTTCACTTTAACTTCACAGAGCCATGTTGACATGACATGGATAAGAGTATGGCCATTAGATACTGCTAAATTGTATAAAGTCTTTGGAAAACAAACTTCAATCCTGAACACGATATTAAACAAAATGAGACCTTTAATCTAAAACAAGGTCATCAGTGCTTTGCTGATAAGTTGAATCAGCAAAAAAAAGGTCAAGGACAGCCCATCCATGAGCAGAAGTGTAATAGATATGGCATAATAAACATGGCAAAAAAAGAGACAAACTGGTTGAAGGAACAAGTGGACTTTATCATAAATGCAGTATAAGAAATTGGGGAAATATGCCATTTCATTTTGTCGATTCACTAGCCTGCCATGACAAAATAGTGATCAACAATGCAAGAACCTAACCTCCTAATACACTCCTAGCACATACCTACACTATTAGAGGGTAAACACACTTGTTCTCAGCAATTACATTGAAGGCGGTTTAAGCAAGTTAAGAATCAAGGGATCATTGGCTAGTTGGATGATTTTGACATAAGTATTATCCTTACAAACAAGAGTTATAATTCCTATTGAAAGATCACATAAATTTATAACAGTATTGTCAAAGGCGAGCCGGGCGCTTGCCTAGGCACCTTGCCAAGACAATGGTCAAAAAGTTCTGGGCCAGGTACCATTAGTGAGGTATTCACCTTTGACACTTAGCGGAGCACCGTGCAAGAAGTCTTAGGCGCTTGAGGCAAGTGCCACGGTAAAATTTCCTACATTTGCAGCTGGACAAAATAGTTTGATGAGCATTGAATATTGCATTTTCAAGCTCCTTAATTCGTATATGTTAGGCCCTTAGTTTAGTTGTGATATGATGCTTTGCATTGTTTTTATGTAAAGATCATTCTCAAGACCTAACTGAAAAACACAAGTACTTCTTTGGTTTTTAAGCTTCAAAAGCAGCAAAAGCAAAATCCAACATTCTGCAAGGCAAAGGGCTCAAGCACCGCATCTAGCTTAATGAGCTCGAGTGCAATTTACGCTGAACTCGAGCACATTACCCAAAACATCAAGTTCGAGCGCACATCAGGAACCTCGAGCACAGACCTCAATCCACATCCTACGCTAAAGCGCACCTCAGGATGGGCTCGAGCGCAACCTGAGCTTGAGCGCCAATCTAAATGGGATTGGGCGCAGTCGTGCAGCAGAAGCTGACAGCAAGGCAAAATCAGAAAAGGAAAGAAGTTTCACTTCTCCTACTTGGACTAGAAGTCCTAGAAGACCACGAATTGAACTAGAGTTGCTCTTGTACTCTATAAATAGACCTCTAATTCGTGCTTTAAGGGTAAACCATATTACATAGAAGAAATCAATAGGATTAGTGGCTAAGTTTTAGGAGAAAAGTGCTTCAAAGTTCCAGCAACTTCTTGGGATGAAATTCTCCTCAACAAAGGCGATTTCTAGCATCTCCATGAGCGGCTAATTCATCCAAAGGGTATTGATATAGCCCTTTCCAAGTAATTATGGTGTAATTGTGGTTTTCTTTGGGAATTCTATGAACATGAATGATGGTTGTTTAATCTTGAGATTGTTTTTAATGTCTAAATTCGATTTTAATAAACGTTTTATCTTGTCTTAGAAAATTGTTTATTTTTATTGAACTCAACGTTCATATTTTATGTGATTATGTGAACGATGGTTTTACAACGGTTTTAATGGACACGGAATCAAGAGGGTTTGATAGCCATGCCTAGGAGGGATGAATTGTTCTACACCCTAATTAGTTTTAATTTAGGTAAATCAATTTATGTTTGCCGAAAGATGAGTTATTCTTATCCCTTGATTATGTGTCAACTAATTAGGATATTTGACAACCCATGCCTATAAAGGATGAATTGTTCTATACCTTAGTTTAGGTAGAGCATTCATACCTTGCTGAAAGATGAGTTATGCTTATTTCTTAATAAAGAAATTTCTTAACGACATCGTTAAGTGCTTGACAAACACACACGAGTCATATTATTCACGTAAGTAAAATTCTCATGTTAAATGCAATTTACCATTATTATGAGGTTAGTGGTGAAATCAATCTCCTATATCTTTTCCATACTATCTTGCTTTTATGTTTTTATTTAATTTCAATTAAAAACCAAAACCAAGTATTTTTTCTGAATTAGATTAGAGTTAATTTCAATAACTTAGCAACAACCCACAGTCCTTGAGGTTTGACACCCTCACATAGACCATATCCCATAAAGATTCATTCTATTGCGAATGGTTTATTTTATTATTGGTACGCTCACGACCACATCATAGTCCCCTTAAAGAAATGGTTGTTTAGACTTCAATAGGAGGACAATTTCGTTCACTTGTTTCTTTTGTTTTGTCTTAAGTAATAGAAAAGGCTTGGGGCAGCAAAATAAACAAAGGTATATCAGAAAGCGGGGTTGGATGGGTCCGATCAAATAAGTGAAAGGCAGAAAACAATTAGCCAAAAAATCGTATCAAAGACTGAAGCTTCAGGAGCCCATCTTGTTGGGACCACACAACCAGGAAACTACCTCTTGTTTTTTTCTTTTTCTTCTTTCAGTTTTTTAGTCTCTCTCCCTCTCTCCGCACCAAGAACACAGAACAACTGATCTTTCATTTTTTTAGGGACATCCATATCTCTCTCTTTGCTCTAAAAGAATTTTTACTTTTGTTTTCTTTTTTCAGTTATACTTAAGACTCTCTATCCATTGCAAATACTTTCTCTCTACCCCCCTAAATCTTTTCTTTTTCGACTTCAAAATCTTCTGGTACAAGTTAATGGCATTTATTTTCAAAATCTTTTGTTCTGTTAGGTAAATGGTTTTGGTGCTATGGGCTCGAGAGAAAGGCTTGGTAGAGAGTGGTGGTGGATTCTAAATATGAGAGTTCATGGGGCGTATGAGGTGGTGTTCTAGTGAGCTAGTTGGGGCGAATGTGGTAGGGTTATGGAAGAATATTAGGAGGGGTTGGAGAGAAGTTTCCAAGTCATTCCAGATTTGAGGTGGGAGATGACTCCAAGGTTAGAATTTTGGCATGATCTATGGTGTGGGGATATGGCCCTTAAGGAAACCTTTCTAGATTTATTTGGTATTGCTTGCGCAAAGAATGCTTCTGTTGCGGCTCACTTGAAACTTTCTGGAGGTTCCATTTAGTGGAATGTGAGCTTTGCTAGAGCGACTCATAATTGAGAGGTGGATATCTTTGCACAGTTCCTTAGGGTGTTGTATTTAGTGAGATTGAGACGGGAAGTTGAGGACAAACTGTAGTGGGTCCCTTCCAAAAGAGGTTTGTTTAGTGTTAAATCAATTTACAGTGTCATGGGTTATAATGATGGCTTCTATTTCCCTTGGAAGAGCGTTTGGCGGACTTAGGAAGATGGCATTTTTTGCTTGGTCGGAGGCCATAGAAAAGATCCTTACTATGGACAATCTCCAAAAGCGGCGCGTAATTGTGGTCGATAGGTGTTGCATGTGTAAAAAAAATGAGGAGTTCGTGAACTAACTTCTTCTCCATTGTAAGGTTGTTTGTGCCATTTGAAATGTTTTCTTCAATCGATTTGGGCTATCTTACGTTATGCCTAAATGAGTAGTCGACTTGTATGCATGTTGGTAGACAGCCTGCAACACTCAAAGTGCTGCTGTGTAGAAGATGGTGCTTTCGTGCCTTTTGTGGTGTCTATGGAGGAAAATGAAATACATAAGTTATAAGGACTGTGAAAGAATTTTGGAGGAAATTAAGTCTTTATTTTTCACCTATATCTTTGGACAATTGTTTTCGTTTCTCCTTTGGTGATTAGTTATCATTGTTTTTTTGTTCTTTTGCTCCTACTAGCTAAGTAGTTTCTCTTGAATACTCTTTGTATACCTGGGGGCACCTTACGTTTTTAATGATATCTCGATTACTTGTTTAAAAAAAAATTTCCATGGAAATTTCGGTCCTTTTCATAGTCTAAAACATATATAAATTATAAATAACTTATTTTTTCTACTTCAATTAAAATGGAAATCTTTTACTTAAAAAATATTTGTTTTGTTATTCTGTTTTGTTAGAATAGTAGTTTAATCTTATTTGACCGTTTTAGCAATCTATCTTGTTTAGAAGTTGTGACAAAACGTATCTTGTTGATAGACATTTTGTTAATCTTGAAGTATAATCTCGAGGCAAGTTTGAAAAGAGCTTTAATGCTACTTTTGTCTCTTTGATTCCTAAGAAGACTAGTGCCATGGATGTGAGAGATTTTCGCCCTATTAGTTTGGTAGGGGGGATTTACAAGATTATTTCAAAGGTCCTTGGGCAAGATTATCTCCAACACTCAGAATGCGTTTATTGGTGGTCGACAAATATTAGACTCTGTGCTTATTGCAAATGAATGTGTGGATAGTCAAATTCGATCAGGGGACCCTGGGCTGTTGTGTAAGTTGGATTTGGATAAGGCTTATGATCATGTGAATTGGGATTTTTTGCTATATTTGTTGCAACGTTGTGGTTTTGGGGAAAAATGGAGGGCTTGGATATGTTTTTGTATTTCTACGGTGAGATTTTCTATTCTTGTGAATGGAACCCCGTCGGGTTTTCTTAAAAGCTCTCGTGGTTTGCGACAAGGAGATCCTCTTTCTCCATTTTTGTTTGTCGTGGTTATGGAGGCTTTGAGCCGGATGTTGATTGCCGCCTTGGATTAGGGCAATTTGACAGGGTTTTCAGTGGGATCCAGGGAGTCCGAGTCTTTAGTCGTGAATCATTTACTGTTCGCTGATGGCACGTTGATTTTTTGTGGTGTGCAAGAAGAACAGATTCGACATCTGAGGTGTATTTTTCTATGCTTTGAGGCAGTTTCGGGCTTAAGGATTAACTTAGGAAAATTAGAAGTTGTTCCTATTGGTGCGGTAGAGGATGTCGATAGGTTGGCTCACCTACTTGGATGTCGGGTCGCTTCTTTGCCTTGACATACTTGGGTTTGCCATTGGGAGCTTCTTACAAATCCGTGTCCATTTGGAATGGTGTTGTTGAGAAAATGGAAAGGAGGTTGGCTGGATGAAAGCGTATGTATTTGTCTAAGGGTGGGCAGCTGACTCTTATTAAAAGTACGCTCTCCAATCTTCCTACATATGTCTTGTTGCTATTTCCTATTCCAGTGAGGGTGGCTAATCGTCTTGATAACATTCATAAGGCTTTTCTTTGGGGTGGTATTGGAGATGAGGCCAAATTTCATTTAGTGAAATGGAACAGGATTTGTACTCCTTTGCATTCAGATGGGTTGGGAGTTCATAACTTCATCCAGTTTAATCAAGCTCTTCTGGCTAAATGGTTGTGGAGATATGGTAGGGAGAGAGAGGTTTTATGGAGATTGGTGATTGACGCAAAATTTGAGAGCCTAAAGGGTGGGTGGTGTTCGAAAGAGGTGTCGGGTTCCTATGGAGTGGGTGTGTGGAAACATATTAGGAGGGGATGGGAGAAGTTTTATAATTTTGTTCGTTTTGAGGTGGCGGATGGGTCACTTATTAGTTTCTGACATGATTGGTGGTGTGGGGATAGTTCTTTGAAGCAGTGCTTTCCAATTTTGTCTAGTATTGCGAGGAATAAAGATGCGATGGTGGATGATAACTTGGTCATTCATAACGGAGTTATTCAATGGAATGTTCTTTTTACGAGGCAAATCCAGGATTGGGAGATAGAGATGGTTCTTTCTTTCTTCGATCGGATTTACTCCTCTTAAGTTCGATATGGAGAGGGCGACAGGTTAGTTTGGAACCCTTCTAAAAAGGGTTTTTCTGAGGTGAGCTCCTATTATGAAGTACTGATTAGAAGAAATGGCCCATCTTTTCTGTGGAAGAGTATTTGGCGTGTTAAGGCTCTGACTAGGGTGGCTTGTTTTTGTATGGTCAGCAGCTTTGGGTAAAATTTTGACGCATGATATCTTGCATAAGAGGAATGCCGTAGTGATTGAGTGGTGTTGCATGTGTAAGAAGAATGAGGAGTCTATTGATCATTTGTTGCTTCACTGCGAAGTCGCTCATGATCTTTGAAATTACATCCTTGTCCTATTTGGGGTAGAGTGGGTGATACCACGAACGGTGTTAGAGTTGTTGACTAGTTGGGGTGCGTCGGTTGGGTATGGTCGTGATAAAGAAGCTTGGCGGGAACGGAATGCGCGGCTCTTTGAAGATGTAGAGACATCAATGGTGGAGTTAAGGAAGCGTTTGCTTAATATGTTGTATATTTGGATAGCGCCCCATCATTGCTTGAATGCTTTTACTTTTATACTTTTTAAATTTATTCTCCTCTCGTCTCATTCAGGGGCTCTCTTGTATACTTCCCGTGTATAAGGGTTGCGCCCCTCTACGCTTTTAATGAACTGAGTTACAATTACTTATCAAAAAAAAAAAAAAAGTTGTGACAAAACGTATCTTGTTGATAGACATTTTGTTAATCTTGAAGTATAATCTCCTCTATAAATAATAAACGAAAGTGTGGTATCCTATGTGAAAATTAACCCACCATTTATTTTTTCAACATGGTATCAGAGCACGTTGGAGCAGGATCCACCAACAAAGAAGAAGCAGGTGGTATCGGTTTATCACAACGAAAGTATACTTTAGACCTTATGCAAGATACAAGATTCTTGGAGTCCAAACCAGTTGATAAGGCAATGGATCCAAATCAAAAACTAATGATTAATCAAGGAGAGCCTCTTGAGCATCCAAAAATGCATAGAAGAATGGTCGCAAAGTTGAACTATCTTCCCACTAGTCCGGATATTACTTTTGCAATGTGTGGTTAGTCAATTTCTTGAAAAGCCAAGAATGCCCAATTGGGTTGCAGTTCAACGTATTCTTAGATATCTAAAAGGATCACCAAGACGTGAATTATCATATAAAGCTAATGGACACTCATGTATTGGGGGTTATACTAATGTAGATTGGGCTTGCTCATCCTCAGATAGAAGGTTTGCCACAAGTTACTTGTACCTTTCTAGGAGGTAATTTAGCGACGTGGAAAAGCAAGAAGCAAATAGTGGTTGCCAAGTCTAGTGCAGAAGCTGAATACTGAGTAGTCTAACACTACTTGTGAGCTTATTTTTCTTTTGATGAATACTTGTGAGCCTATTAGTTAAGAAACTTTCTTCAAGAAATCGGTTTTAAAGTAGGAACACCTATGACACAGATTTGTGATAATCAGGGAGCAATCAACATAGCCACTAGTTCACTTTTCCATGAACATACTAAGCATATTGAAGTGGACTGTCATTTTGTTTGTGACAAGTTAGTCAATGAAGAGACCATTAGAAAATCAGAAGATCAAATGGCAAATTTATTCACCAAAGCTCTTGGTCACGGACGAGTTGCATATATTGTTTAGTAGTTTAATCTTATCTGGCTGGTTTAGTAGTCTATACTGGTTAGGAGTTGTTATAAAATGTATCTTGTTGATAGACTTTGCGTTACTCTTGAAGTGGAATCTCCTCTATAAATAATAAATGAAAGTGTGAGTATCCTATGTGAAAATTAACCCCCCTTTCGTTTCTCAACATCTTTAAAAAAGTAAAAAGTCGTTTAACTTTATCAAAATATCTTAGCACCCAAATATTATTTTCTTTTAAAAAATATGTATCAAAATACCCTTTTTTTTTTGTTTTTGTTTTTTTTTTTTTGGTTTTTTGTCTTTTGCTTTTGCTTTTGTTTTTGTTTTTTGTTTTTGGTTTTTGGTTTTTGGTTTTTTGTTTTTTGGTTTTTTGTTTTTTGTTTTTTGTTTTTTGGTTTTTATTTTTATTTATTTATGTTTATTTATTTATTTTTATCTGTCTTGTTCCATTGACATTTTTAAAATTATTATAAAGACAGTTCATTGTTTGTCAGAAAAATAATTTCCTATTTATGTGGTAATTTGAGTCCTACGTTTACATATCTTATTATTTTTTTTTTTGATAAGAAATCACCTAAGTGATCGCCTTTTTAGCATGTAATGCCTCAGACAACACAAGGACTTGGCACCTGGAGGTTGCCATTCGCCTTTGACAACACTGCTTTAAGACCAACACTACTATCTACATAACAATTTACCCATTTAAAGAAAAAAGTTCACCTTCTTCTGTGTAAGAATTTCACCAGTTAAGCTTTTAAGAAGCCACTCACGATCATATCCCAGACCTGCTCAAAATTCACAAATATATAACGTAAAATATTGCTCAAATCAATGACATGGTAATTCATTAACACTCGGGGACATCAAAACCATAGTGCTCATTACCAATCATGACATGTAGAAACATGATAAAAATGCGTTGATACAATGAATCCTAAAAAAATAGAATACAGATATGGTTAGAATATGAATCATGCATGACATCTTGTTTATTCATTGAAAAAGAGCATCATTCACCCAGAAAGGGTCAAATCCATGTCATAAACCCTTACAATGTCCATCCTTGCTTATGTTCATAGTCTACACTTTATAATGTCATATATACCAAGGCTTAAGGTGTGCCTGTTACATGTTTAAAAAAGGAAGAGAAAAATAGCATTTTGGATTCTCAAATACATTTAATAACCTATCAAATATGTACCAGAGTATATCCGAGATGTATACCTGCTACTCAGATCTCAAACAACAAAAAGCAATGACAAAAGAATCTAATCTCCTGTATCTCAACCATAGAAATACACTAGTGTAGGTGAAATGCACGTAACATGGTCAGGTGAAACACAACCTGTTAAAGTATGGGAAGAGATCGCTGACCTAATAATTGGATAATCATTCAATTTAAAATGAGATCAATATGGTCTTAAAAATCTGCTAGCACTTTGTTATATTACTACTCTATTCCATTCTTATTAGGTCAAAGGCTAGGCCACTTTGGAACTCAAAATCTTTCGAAGAGTTTGCAGAGCCATCCTATAAGGCTATATCTCTCACTTCTAATATTGTTACTCTCACGGAGGAGGAGGAGGTTGAGGAAGGTATAGTGCAGTTCTATGAGGACTCGTATAATCAACCAGAAGAGTGGAAACCAAACTGGAATCCAACTCTCTTCTATTGATTCTGAATGCAGTGGCTGGTTGGAGAGGCCATTGGATAAACATGGTGTTTGGGGGGCACTGAAAGAAATGAATGGGGAAAAAGCTCGTCAGGATGGTTTCCATACAAGATTCTCCAATCTTTGTAGGAGAGTGGTGTGAGAGGAGGTTATGAGCTATAACAGTATACCTATCTCACATCTCATCAGAAACAATGACAAGAAAAGAAGGTTCAAAACCAGCAACAAAAGAATGTATACTGCAATTATAAATGCGCAATATTTATTTTCCAGCAAAATATTTAAAATACAGAATCACAGAGAGATTATACTGCATGATTTCAATCAATTCGCAAGGTAAAGCTTCATGAGCATTGGGAGCTTTCACTGTCAGAACCGACAAACTGCACAGTGATTTGAATAATTGATATATAATTGGAAATAAAATCATATCATCATTGATATAATATTTGACATTTCACCTAACAATATGCATTAGTAAAACATGGTATTATCCCCAACAAACTAATGATGTTATATGCTCATCCAAGCATACAAAAATGTAATGTGTACATGACTTTGGATAATGCTGGCATTTATGGTGCTGACAGAGTCACTCAAGAGTATTACCAAAAGGACGCAAACATTTATAAAATGGCTACCATACTATGACAAAAGGAACAAGTGCACAGCCCTGTCAACAAACCGAGAATTACTAGAATTTAATGAGTGATGACTCATAATTCATCAAACCAAGACCAATTACAATGTCTAATACCAGTATTACTCAGAGGCCAACTTTCTGTACTGAATCCTGCACATGATTTTATTGGGTAGATGGTAATGGAGTTAAGGTAGAAACTACCAGCCAAGAGTCTGCTTCCAAGACCTGCAGTTTATTAACAGTTCAGATGCCAGATACAACAGAAAATGCATTATGTAAAGTGATGTTTCTGTCTAGCACAAGCACCATTGAGAGTACAAAATAATGCTGCATGGTTGCCTACTTTTAGTTTTACCACGGAAACTAAGCACCAGTTACGAGCAGAAGAATTGAGAAGTAAGATGATGAGAAGGAATCAACAGTGCAAACATGATAACAGCACAAACAAGTGACAACAAAGAAGAAGATTTCATTATATAAAAACTAAAATAGAATGAATCAGGACACAACCAAAGTTGTAATCCCTCCTTCCCACAATATTATTCCCTTCTTTCCCAAAATAGATGTCCCAGCTGCAAGGTCAAATTTTGAATTTTATATTTTCTAAACTTTTACCATTTCAAAGGAAAATTTTGAGACCCTTTTATAAACAAATCACTGAATAAGTTTTCAATTTTTGAGGGCTAGTTTTCTCACTTTTACTCCAAAGGAATGTGAATTAAATGCAAGATCTTTTCAAAAGTTGGAATCCCAAATTGAATTTGTTGAAGATGGAAACTTATGATATGCTGATATGTGTTACGGACCTCCGTAACAAGGGATGAACAATGGTAAATTGGATAGTAGGTGTGTGTGAATAGTGTGATAGTAGGGTATTCGAGGTACCCTGGGCCTCCTAATGTTACGATTATTTGAGGAGCCCTAAAAAACTCCCAAGCAACTACAAGAGTTGTCTAATAATTTTCTTCTTTATATTATTTCATTCTTCAATACCCTATTTATAGGGTTACAAAGCTGAAAATACGGAAATGATAAATAAATAAATATTACTAAACCTAATGGGATAATTAATTCCCTTATTTCCTTCCTAATAGAAAACCTAACATAATGGGATATAATTCCCTTAAATTAGGGATTCTTGCTTTATGAGCAAGAATCCAAATCCCTAAATATATTTTATTTGGTCATTGAGGCATAATATATAATTCCATGAATGCCCTTCTCACATAACCCTAGCCCCTAGGTACATAACAATATGATTCTCCATGATTTGATTGCTTGATTTTATTCCTATATGTGATCTGCAAAAAGTATCTTTCCATAATAGTTTCTAGTACTTTTCAATTTAAACAAATGTAAGAGCATCCCTAGTGAGCTCTCCATTTCAAATTTTTCACCACAATTTGGTGAAAAACTCAAAAAAATCTACTTCAACAAACTCTATAATTTCTCTATTTTGGCTATTGTCAGAATTTAACTCCAAATTTGGCTCACAAATTTCAAGAGTAATTGGATATTTAATCATTTCTCTCTCATTTACTTCACTTTTCACTTTTCCCCTCTCCTCATTTGTTAGGAGTGGTCCCTTAAAACCAATAAAAAATTAATATCTAGTTGAAATAGAGAAATATTTAGAGAGTTTGATGTAGGAAGTTTGTTAAAAGTAGTGGTTAAAATAACAAAAGTAGATTTTTTAACTAAAATTTGGAGAAAATTTTTGAGAGCTCACTAAGGATTCTCTAAGCATATGAAGTATCATCGAAGAACAAGTCAATATTCTTTTCTTCTTCTTTCAACTTGGGATCAGAGCACATTTGGTCCCTACAAAAAAAAAAAAAAAAATCAAATTTTTAGCTTTTTCGTTTTGTGTCTGTCCTGCTCAGATTGGTGATTTTAAAACTACGCTCAGTCTGCGCTTGTTGCCACAGCAGACTCACGTTCAAGATCCTTTGGGAAAGTCTAAAACGTTTCGGGCGAGTCTTTCCCGCCAGCACACCTGTGCCGATCGAAACTCTTCATTCTCGATCAGTGTGGTTGCGTGAAGGATCTATGTGGGCGAGGAACAACTGCACAGCCCTGTCAACTATATCGTCTGGTCCAAACCCAAACAATAGGTCGTTCAGCTATAGGCAAACAACAAGTCTCCCTAAAAGACAGGTCGTTTAGAGCAAGCAAAAAAAAAAAGAAAAAAGAAAAAGAAAATGAAGAAAAAATGCTGCTGAATTTTTGTTTCTTATAGACTATCTTATGCATGTTGCCAAGTTTATTTTTAAATATTTTGTTGAGTCCCGTTTTTGTGTAGTGGAACAATTATACTTGGTGTCTGATTTAAAATTGTCAAAGATAAATCAGATCTCAGATACTCACAAAAAGGGGTAGAGGGTTAGGTGATCTCCCATAGTGAAAATCTCACTCTCTAAATCACAATTGTGAAATTGGACGGGCTCAACTATCTTGTTTGGTCATAGTCTTCTCTTTCATATATTAAGAGTAGAGGAAAAATGGGATAATTGAATGGTAAAATCAAAGAACCAAAATTAGACAACACTGCGTATGACAAATGTGAAGCAGAAAATTCTACCATTAGGTCATAGTTGTTGCATTCAATGCAACGAAAGATTAGTCAGGCATAATTGTTTCTCAGTACGGTAAAGAAATTTGGGAAGTAGCAGCTCAAACCTATTCCAAAATTGGGAATGCAGCACAAATCTACGAATTAAAATGTCAGACTCATGGAACGACTCAAGAAGAGTGGTCTGTTGCAACCGATTTTCACTGGACTCGTGAATTCTCGTAGGAACTGGATCAATGCCAAAACTTCTAGACTGCATATGTTGCTGATGCTATGAAAATTTAGAAAATTATTGAAGAAGGTCGTAACTATGAATTTCTTGTAGGATTGAACACTAAATATGATTAAGTGCTTATTGTTAATGAATGCCTGGATAGTCCAATTAGATCAGGGAATTTGGGGTGTTGTGGAAGCTAGATCTGGACAAGGCGTATGATCATGTCAATTGGGAACTTTGCTCTATTTGCTTCAGCGTTGTAGTTTTGGGGAGAAATGGCTGGCTTGAATAGAGTATTGTATTTCTACGGTGAGATTTTCTATACTTGTGAATGGAACACCATCTGACTTTTTTAATAGTTCTCGTAGGTTGCGATAGGTGGATCCACTTTCACCTTTCTTATTTGTGGTGGTTATAGAGGCTTTGAGTCGGATGCTAATTGAGGTAATGGATCAAAGTCTCTTGACAGGGTTCTCAGTGGGGTCCAGGGATAATGATGCTTTAGTAGTGAATCATTTATTGTTGCTGATGACACACTGATTTTTTGTGGTGCACAGTCAGAACAAATTCGACATATGCTATATATCTTCCTATGCTTTGAGGCAGCTTCAGGGTTGCAGATGAACTTAGGAAAATCAGAAATTGTTCCTATAGGCAACGTGGAAGATGTCAAAGATTTTGCTCAACTCCTTGGATGTCAGGTCGCTTCATTGCCAATGACATATTTGGGTTTGCAGTTGGGTGCTTCTTATAAGGCCACCTCTATTTGTTTTCTTTGATAAGGAATAAACCAATCCTATTAAAAATGTAAGACGCCCCTTAGTACACTGGATTACAGAAAAGGAAATGCTTAACTTGAGAAACAAACTAGAAAATCATTTAAATTAAAAGATAAGGGGGACACAAGCCGTAGTCCAAAGCTATAAAATGTGATAAAAAGAGGATGAAATCTTCTCTAAGGTCTTCTCCAAATCCTCAAAGCGCCGATTATTTCTTTCCCTCCATAAGCATCAAAAGAGGCAAGTACGCCTCATTTTCCACACTGTAGCAATCCTTGGCCTACCCAACAACCACCAGCAAGCAAGTAGATCGATAACCCGTCAAGGCATAACCCAAGACATCCCAAAGAGACTGAAAAGAGTATTCGACAAAACAGAAGGCACATCACAATGGAGAAAAAGATGGTCCATGGACTCCTCAGCCTTCTTACACATGCAAAATTTGTTTATCATGATAACATGCGCTTCCTAAGATTGGCCAAGGTTAGGATCTTTCCAAGAGTCACCGACCACCAAAAAAAGGCAGCCTGAAGGAGCTTTGGTTAGCCACACACACTTCCAAGGAAAGCGAGTACCTTCAGAACAAGCCAAGGAGTGGAAGAAAGACTTGACCTTGAATAAGCCTTTTTAAGAAGTGACCCACCAAAGCTTGTCTTCACATCCTCTTCTAACTATAACTGAATGCAACACCTAGAAGAAAGAAGCAAAAACATCTACCTCCCAATCATAGGCCTCTCTAGCAAAGCTCACGTTTCACTGGTTGGAACAGCCCAAGAACTCCAAATTATTCTCAACAGAGGCGTCCTTCGCAGAGGCTATATCAAAACAGCTAGTAAAAGCTACCTTGAGAGTCGTATCCCCACACCACAATTCATGCCAAAAGCTAATCCTGGTCCCATTCCCCACTTCAAATCTAGTGTAGTCTGAGAAAGTCTCCCAACCTTTTCTAACATTCTTCCACAACCCCACCCTAAAGGCTCTTGCGGGCTCAAGGGAGCATCACACGCCCCGTAAACTGCCATATTTAGAGTCCACCACAATTCTCCACCAAGCATCTCTCTCAATTCCATAGCACCACAATCATTTACCTAAAAGAGCGCGGTTGAACATCCTCAAGTTACGGATACCCAACCCTCCCTCAGAGATCGGAGAGCAAACCTTAGCCCAACTAACTAGGTGAAATTTAAATTCTTCACCTATCCCTCTCCATAAAAAGTCTCATTGAAGCTTTTCAATACGATTAGCCACACTAACAGGGATGGGGAAGAGGGACAATAAGTACGTAGGTAGGTTGGGAAGTGTGCTGGTGACCCTGCAACCCTTGGACAAATACATCATTTTCCAACTAACCAACCGGCGTTCCAGCTTTTCCACAATGCCATCCCAAATAGACTTTGCCTTGAAAGAAGCCCCTAGCGGAATACCAAGATACTTCAAGGACAGAGAGGAAGTCCCACAACCCAAGATGCCAACCAACTCATCCACGTTATCCACATTAGCCACAGGAACCAAAACAAACTTGGCCAGAGTAACCTTTAAACCAGAAATAGCTTCAAAAAACAAAAGTAGAACACAGAGATAGCGAAGATGATTAGGGTTGACCTCACAAAAATCCAAAGTATCATCCACGAACAACTAGTGTGAGATATTTACGGGAAGAGGCCTAGATCGCACAAAGAAGCCTAAGAGAAGACCTCTATCAACAGTAGCAGTAATCATTTTGCTCAAAGCCTCCACGACTATTACAAAAAGAAAAGGAGACAGAGGATCGCCTTGCCTCAACCCACGAGAGCTACTGAAAAAACCAACTAGAGAGCCATTTACCAAGACGAAGAAACGAACTGAAGAAATGCAATGCGCTAACCAAGAACACCATTTCTCTCCAAAACCACATCTCCTCAACATGTACAAAAGGAATTTCCAGTTGATGTGGTCAAAAGCCTTCTCAATATCCAGCTTGCAAAGCAACCGAGGTTCGCCAGACTTGATACGACTGTCCAAACATTCACTAGCAATGAGGACCAAATCTAGAATTTGGAATTGGAACAGGATCTGTACTTCAATAAAATCAGAGGTGAGTTGGGAGTTCATAATTTTATTTAGTTTAATCGAACTCTTTTGGGAAAATGGTTGTGGAGGTATACTAGGGAGGGAGAGGCATTATGAAGATTGGTGATTAAAGCAAAATTTGAGAGTCTGAGTGGTGTTTGGTGCTCAAAAGAGGTTTTGGGGACTTTTGGAGTGGGCGTGTGGAAACATATCAAAAGGGGGTGGGATAAGTTTAACAACTTTGTTCGATTTGAGGCGGGGCTTGGGCCTATAGTAAGTTTCTGTCATGATCTTTGGTGTGGGGATAGATCGCTGAAGCTATGCTATCCGGTTTTGTTTAGTGTTTCTAGGCATAAAGATGCAAGGGTGGTGGATAATTTGTTTATTCAAGATGGAGTTACCTAACGGAATGTCATCTTTACGCGATCAGTCCGAGATTGGGAGGTGGAGATGGTACTCTCTTTCTTCGAGCAGATGTATTCTATTCAGGTTGAAAATGGAGAGGATTGGTTAGTTTGGAGTCCCTCCAAGAGGGGTCAATTTGAAGTGAAGTCTTTTTATGGTGTTAATTAGATAAGATGGCCCCTCATTTTACTTATATAAAAAAAAAAAAGATGGCCCCTCATTTCCTTGGAAGAGTATTTGGAGTGTCAAGGCTCTGTCGAGGGTGGCATTTTTTTTTTATGGATAGGAGCATTATGAAAAAATTTGACACATTATAATCTATGAAAGAGGAATGCTGTGGTGGTTGAGTGGTATTGTATGTGTAAGAAGAGTGGGGAGTCCATTGAACATCTATTACTTCATTGCGAAGTTGCACGTGATCTATGGAGTTACATTCTTACTTTTTTTGGGGGAGAGTGGATTATGCCGCGAAGGGTGCTGGAATTGTTGACTACCTAGGGCAATTCGTTTGTGTGTGTCCAACTAAGGAAGTTTGGCGATTAGTTCCGTTGTATTTAATGTGATGTTTTTGGCGTGAGAGGAATGCTCGGAAGCTTTTGCTTAACATGTTCAATGGACAGCGACACATCATAGCTTGAGTGTTTTTCACTTATGCAGATTTTTTGTATTTATTTTATATTCTTTCCTATTAGGGGTTCTCTTGTATACTCCTTGTGTATTAGAGTTGTACCCCTCTGCGCCTTATTAATGAAATGACATTACTTATCAAAAACAAAAATATGGTTAAGTTAGAGTTCAGATCTTGGGAAAGGATCCTCTTCCATCAAGCATTTGGCTATGTTCAGAATGAGGAGAGTTGCAGCGGTGCCATGTTCCACTCTTCTTCCCAAGAAAGATGGTCAGTCTTGGTTATTGCATCTCACCGCACTCTGGAAAAGGGGAATTCTAAGAGTCATGATAACAGAAAAGCAATGGATGCTACTTAGGATGAGAAGGATAAGTTGTTTCATGATTACATACTTGAGAGACTTGTTTGCGACTTCGTGGTCGCCCAAATCGGGGTAGAGGAGGTTGTTCTGGTGGTATTACTTGACCTTATGCTAATCACTCTTCAACCATTGATCAAACACCTGCTCCAAGATCTCCTAGTCCTAACAGTGTGGCGCTAAGCAAGGAAGAACTGGAAACCTTCCATCAGTTGATTTCAAAACTAGAACCACCTAACACTGCATCCTCCGCACATTCAAGTACTTCAAAGCTTCATGGTCAGAATGAAGTATAAATTCTCTGGAGAGTAGATAATGACTCCAATGCTCCAAGGCACGAACAAGAGCATAGAATTATTTGTCATAGGTGGAATACTTCTTTCGGGAGTCATTGAGCTTTTCACCGAAAAAGGCAATTGGCTTGCCTTCTTGGTTGAGAACACCACCAATTCCCAGATTAGAAGCACCACAATCAACTTCAAACAATTTGGAGAAATTTGGAAGCATAAGGGTGGGTGCCTCCGTTATTTTCTGCTTGAGAAGTTCAAAGCTCTTTTGGGCTTCTTTCGTCTACTTAAACATCCCTCCCTTAAGGCATTTTGTGATGGGAGCAATAATGGTGCTGCAGGTCATAAAAAACTTGCAAATTTTAAGCAGGAGTCTACTTGAAACCACAGGATTCAAAGCCCACCTTCCATAAAAACTACTTTAATATTAAAAGGTCATAAACTACTCGTACACGTTTTGTCTAACTAATGTCAGCTTTTACCACTGCAAATTCTAGATTAAGCATTTTACTTGTGTGAGTGGAAGTGTGCATGTGTACGAGATGATTCGTACTTACAAGTTCAGTAAAACAGTACCTAAAATGTGATCAAATCCATAAGCCAAACATGAATCAAATTATTAAAACTTCAATAGCTTCTATATTGTTCTGGTTTTATACTGTACATAGGAATATGAAGTCGTCACCAGAGTGAAGCCAAAAAATATTTCTAGTGTTGGGGGTAAGGGGAAACACTATACGTTGATATCAGAAATACCAGCACAAGTGGCAACGCAGCATACATCACAAGGTGGCCCAACTCATGCATGCAGAGTATGAAGTTGGTGCATGTGTGTGACCAAGTTACCCGATAAAGAGCATTAGATTTTCACCTCATTGATATATGGTTTTTCAAGTTTACAAATTTACAAACTATTCAAACTTGTATCAACAGTGACATCAATGACATAATATGAATGATAAAAGGTCAATTACCCATTGCCTGGTACTTGAAGCTGCGCATGGCAGCCCAAAACTTCACAATATGATTAATTTTTTTTTATTATTATTATTTTTTTAATAAGTAAAGATTTTATTAAAAGCACAGAGGGGCTCAATACTAGTACATAGGAAATATTCTGGAGAAGGCGAAGTCTGTCTAGTTACAGGTGCACTCTGTCCCATATCCAGGATAAGGCTATCCCTAGCTCCAGTCGTGTTGTTCCAGAATAGGATATCCACGGTTTAGTTTGGTCCGGTCCAGAACTTTACTGCCAGTTCCGTCCAGTTCATGCCCTTTTGATTTAGTTAGCTTCCGGTTCAGTTCAGCTTTGTTTATTTCGTCCGGTTCAGTATGTTTTAAGACTGGTGAGTCGTTTTTAGACCGGTTCAAGTGTGTTTAAGACCGGTTTAGTGTGTTCCAGGTTCAATTCAGTGTGGTTTCAGACCAGTCATTGGTGTTTTGTCCGGTTCAATTTGTTTTAAAACAGGTTCAATAGTTTTCTTCCAGGTTCAGACGGTTTGGAGATCAGTTCAGTATTTTTTTTTTTTTATAAGTAAGAAAACTTTATTAATAAAAGCGTAAGGTGTCCCGAAGTACATAGGAAGTATACACAGGAACAACCAATGCTAATCCGCAAAACCCACAAAACCTAAACCCCATAAGCCAAAAAAACACCCAAAAGAAAACTACAAAAGGGCCCAACTAAGATACAAGGCAACCCACCACCCGCCAAGGCACACCAACCTGCGCCATGTGTGCCTTGCCTTTCCGCAGTTCAGTTTTTAACAGCCGGTTCAATTGGTCTTTGTCTGGTTTAATTTTTGACCCATTCAGTAACTTTTCGCCTGGTTCAGTGTGTTTTTCACTCGGTTTAGTGGTTTTCTTTCCGGTTCAGCACATTCAGTGGTTGGTTCTTGCTATTTCTTGACTGGATTAGATGGTTTTTCAGCCGATTCAATTGTTTTTCGACCCGTTCAAGTGGTTTCTTCATCAGTTCAAGTGGTAGCACGATTAGGCTAGATGGAGCACCCATCGGGTTTGTTGCTCAAGTGGAGCAGTTCCCGTTCAAGTTTTCATTGTTGTTGGTTGTTTGTTATTGAGATCCAACCGGCCTTAGTGTTTTGCGGTGAGATCTGATTAAATCTTGGTTGTTGGTTGTTGGTTATCGAGATCTGACCGGCCTTGGCATTTTGCAGTGGGATCCGATCGGCCAAAGTGTTTTGCGATATCTGACCGGCCTAGGTGTTTTGCGGTGGTTTCGGACCAGTACGGTGGTTTCGGACCAGTAAGGTGGTTTTCGGTGAGATTCTATCAGCCCTGGTGTTTTGCGGTGAGATCCGACCGGCCTTGGTGTTTAACAGTGGTTTCCGACCGGTTTTTCGTGTTTTTCGGTGACATTCTACTAGCCTTGGTGTTTTGCGGCTAGATCCGGCCGGCCTTGATCTTTTGTGTTGAGATTCGACTGGCCTAGGTGTTTTGCGGTGGTTTCTAACCAATTAGTTGTTTTGCGGTGAGATTTGATTTACTTTTGGTGTTTTGCAGTGAGATCTAACTAGCCTTGGTGTTTTGTGGTGGGTTCCAACCAGTCGGCCTTGGTGTTTTGCGGTGAGATTTGATTTACTTTTGGTGTTTTGCAGTGAGATCTAACTAGCCTTGGTGTTTTGTGGTGGGTTCCAACCAGTCCTTCGTACTTTCCGACAAGATCCTACTAGCCTTGATGTTTTTTGGCGAGATCCGACCGCATGTTGTAGTTTTCCGATGAGTTCTCGACCGGCGTTGAAGCTTTTAGCGAATTTACCTGTTATATTTATTTTTATCAGTCTTTGTATTGTTTGCTCTAAGCTGTTCCAGCTCGAGGGGGAGTGTTAAGAGTACGTTTTTCCAGGTGTTTTTTCGTTTGCTTGTTTCTTCCAAGCTAAGCGTATATGATATATATGCTCCAGCTTGAGGGGGACTGTTAGAAGAGTCATTAGGGTTTGGGAGTATTTTGGTAATTGTAATGTTCCCCTAAACTTATATTACAAGATGTGTGTGTAGGCTACAAAACAAGTTGAATACAATAAGTTGAATAGCCTTCACCTTTTTCATCTAAATCGTTCAAACAAACTACAACAGGGTTGAAGCCGACGGCGATACATGACTACCTTCCTTGGGCCAAGAAAACACTCTCATTTTGAAAATAAATGGGCCTCCACATCCTCTTTCCCATTAGGCTTCATCACCTTAAGCCCTCTGGGTTGAAAATAACTCAAGCCCAAGAACCCAATGGCATGATTTAACATTACCTTCACCTTCCAACAAAACAATTGAAGCCTTCTCTCTCAGGTCCTTAAGATTGGCCTCTGTTGGGCTTTCAATCTCGGGCCCAAATACATCGAAGCCCATCTCTAATTTATCCAACCATTGATCTACTTCTTATTTAAGTGAAATCAAGAAATTCTCCGGGCAATGTCTATGCCTCTTTCCTTCCAAAACCTTCCAAACCCTTCAATGTTTGTATCCCTGAATTGCCCACAATACCCCTGATCGTAGTCTCTATTTCCTATAAGCGTCCCTTCCTACCAAAGCATCCACATATGACCGCCATCCATCCACCGCCGACTCCTAACTCCAAACTCCTTTCTGCTCAAAATACTTCACCACCTTCCTCATCTGTGAAAGCAATTGCCCCACTAGTACCTTCTCAGCCCTCCGAGATTATAATGAAGCTACGCCGCCCTCCTACACCGTATTCTGAAAGCTGTAAGAACCTTCCTTGCCTATTTGCTTGCGTCTATGCAACATACTCGAAGAGTCCTACATAAATCTCAATTTATCTGCTTTAAACAATTTCGCCACTGTATTAAACAACCATACCACGCTCAGCTTGCCCAACATCACCGCTTAATAAGCTCCTCTACTCCTCTCGGCAAATCGGACTCCACCGTTCCCAACTTTTGATAGAATCTCAAACAACTTAGCTTCGCCGTAAAAATAGCCCAAATAACCCATCGATAGTCGACGAAAACAAAAACTACAAAACTACGATGGCAATCCGCGTCATATTATTCTAACTACAAAATGCTAGAAACTGAATTTTCACAACTATCCTACAATGCTGACATTGCAATTCCAACCAACTCTTGGATTAGACATTGTTAAAAGTAAAATAAAAAATTTTAGGGGTTAGACGAGACTTTCACGTCAACATTGTGAGTTACACGTCACCAATGGTCAACACTTATGACAACCATTCTTCACTTACATCATAGATGACAACATAATGATGACTCCAAATTGACATTAGCAATAGATCAGGGGTGATTTGCAAGAATCTTATCACACCTTCCACATTTATGGGACTAACTAAGATTAATTATTACTTTTAATACAAAGGGTATACAATGCTAGTGCTTAATGTGGCAGCTTGTCCGAATGGAACCCTAATACCAACTACAGAGTAGTTAGAGGTGTTAAAACCACAACTTATCCCAAAAGCTTAAGCTAGTAGGAATGATGAATTTAATCATTTAATTTATATTTTAACACTTCCCTTCACGTGTGGACTCAAACTGCCCCTTAATAAATGAAGTCTAACACGTAAAAGATTTAATTGAAATATGAGGTAAATGACAGAGACATGGTTCAAACTCAGAACCGCTGTCTCTAATACCATGTTAAATCACCACTTATCCCATAAGCTTAGCTGATAAGAAATGGTAAATTTAATCATTTAATTTATATTCTAACAATGAGAGAAACAGAGAGAGATATCTCTCCACCTTGGTGCTATAATGTGTTGAAAAGTCTCAAAACTGCCTATGTTATACTACATCATAAAGCTTTTCTTTTTCTTTTTTTTAATTTTTTTTTTTTTAAAAAAAAACTTTTCCAGACTAACATTGTGGATAGGATATGGCAACCCATATTTCAGCTTGTACTAATAATGTTATAGTGTTAAGTGTCACCTTCAAGAACCAAAAGACACAAAATGCCTTCGAGTTGTATGTACATCCTAAAAGATGCTTCATCCCAGTTAGGAACTTTGGCAGAATAAGCTTGACTCTAGAATAATTGTGACGTGACATGTAGGGAATAAGCATGACCAGAATGGCCATAAAACCTGCAAACGATTTCTTATCTGCATAAGAGCGCCCATAGTGTGGCAACATAATTAAATATATAGATTTGGACTTATTGATAATGAAAGAACAGTGGAACTTGGGTGGAGAAGATGGTTAGGATTTGAATTAAATTTCAATTCATACAGAGCAAAGTATGAAGCAGCATGAAAAGGTAACCTTCGTCTGGAAAGGGGATGGACATTTCTCTAAAGTGATACCCACATCCAGTTTGATTTGGCAATGATACAAAGGAACTTCTCACGAAATCAATAAATTTCTGCATATATAACAAGAACGAAAAATAAGACAGAAAAAGAAAGATCCAACAAAATATTTTAAAAATTTATGATTTATTCACCTACATCTACAATATGTAATCTAACAATCGAAATTTTATTTGACAAAAAAAAAAAGAAAAAAGAAAAAAAGAAAAAAGTGAGCTATCTATGAAATTTCAAAGAAACTTATGCTAATTGGATGAAACTTGAAATATGCTCGGTATAATTTACCTAGAATATGTTCATGACATCATGAAAATGAAAGGAAATGCAGAACCATGAGAAAGGGTTCTTTAAAATTCGAGCATAGGCTTCGGGATAGCAAAATCTACCTTGGCATCTTCATATGTTGACATATAACCAAAGGACACTCTTACAGCTCCCGTTGGTTTTCCATTAACTACATCATAGTCATCCCAGCAAACATGGCCAGCCTAAACTCAAAAGTGGAATTGTTAGGCCAGGAAACCTTTATTATCATATAAAGATGAGCAGATATGAGCCACAAATACCTCAACATTTGAAAGAAGATCTGAGTGAGACAAGTCAAGATATTTTGCACATGCTCCAGGATTGCAAAAGCATCCTGTCTACACAGGGAAAGCATGCAAAAGATACCAATCAGCATTTTGTCAAAAAATGAGATGTTAAACCACTTATCTTCATTTTGCGCATCTGAGGTCATCAAGAACTAATACAAAGGCGTAAAAAAATTCAACAATATAAAATGCACATGTCTTAGGGCAAGTGGAAACATCCAACAAATTATGCTTAAGGCTTGACAATGTGAGCACAAAAGAAAAGGTTTTTAAATGTAATCTTACAACCAATCATTTTGGTCCACATACTAAGATACAAAAAGACCAATTAACAGAAAAGGTAAATTAAATACCACATGATGCCAATGCCAGATTTGCTTTCTCTCCCAGATGGCGGGAGTCGATTTCTCCCAGTGGCTGCACTTGGTAGCGGGAACCCAAGTGAATATTAAAAAAAAAAAAAAAAAAAAAGTTCCTCTTAACCAGTGGTTACACAGCTCTAAGAATGGGTCTGGCAGGTGTATGCTCAATTCTCCAGTGGACACTGTCGTAGAAGACCGAACCCTTCAGTCCAAGTTCTGTGGTCCCTTCCTCTGGTGTCCTTTGTATTAGTCCTGAGGTTTCCACTTTCAAATCCTCAACCTTTTGAGTGCGCCAAATTGAGTGCTCAAAATGGATCAAGAGACAAATGTATGGGCTAGAAAAACTCTTGGGGGTTTCATATGAACGTTTTGAATAGGATATTTCGGAGTTGTTCTCTGAAATTGAATCAGATGGAAGACTCAAGGAAGGGGACACTCACAAGAGGCCATCTGGAAAGTTATTAATGTGCTTTTAATGTAGAGCATTTGGAGAGGAAGAAATTGACTCTTCCTTTTTTTTTTTTTTTTTTTTTTTTTTTTTTTTTCTGATAAGTGAGTGCAGATTTTATAAATAACAGCGTAAGGCGCCCCTAGTATACACGGAGTATACAAGAAACAAATGCATCAACACCGACACGACCCAAGCAAAATCCACGTGAAACCCAAATCCCAAAAAATAGTAGAAGCCCCCGTCGAACACCCAAACCAGCTCCGAAAGCACCCCAACCTAACAAACCCCCCAAAACGCACCAGAAACCCCGAACACCCCTAAAAAAAAAACCAACAAACCCAAAACCCGAGCTGACATAAGCCGACAAAAAAAAATTACAAAAGAAATGCCAGAAATAAAGGGGAGAAAAAAAAAAAAAAAAAATTAGAGATGGTGGATTGTGGCGCCACACTCGCCGGCGCGGCACGGAGCCAGTGGGAGAAACCAACGGAACAGCGCGGATCGACTCCTCTTTGAGGACTGTAAGTCCAATGTGCTCTATTTAAAATCCTCCTTTTTGAAATCTCTCTTAGACTGGGCTCTAGGCAATAGAGAATTAAGAAGGTTAGTTTGCTCCATAAACTATGATGCGAACAGTGGCGGTGCTAGCCGAGGTAGAGTTAAGGGGAGAGTTGCTAGTTTTTTACAAAACCCAAGTTGTTATCACCTTCTAGAGGGGCTTCCGGTGGCATATTGGTTATGTGGGATATGTGGGTGGTGGAGAAAATCAAAGAGTGTGTTAGGGAGTACACTACAGCTTGCTCCTTCAGAAATGTCAAAGTTTCTCTTGCACTTCTTTTTTTTCTAGGCAATGTAATTTATTAAAAAGCGTAAGGCACCCCTAAGTAGGCAATATATACAAGAGACTCCAAAAAAGCAGAAGAAACCCTAACGATATAGCAAGAACACCCAAAAATCCCACACCTGAAAAGCCCTCAAACCCTAAACCCACAAAACAACAAAGTCCAAAAACCCCCCGAGGCACTCAATGCTAGAAAGCGTGAGTCTTACCTTTCCCCCACCTAGAGGGTGCTCCATTGGCATCATTGTTGATGGAGCATTCTAAGTTCAGAAGCTCCCTTCTACCCTTTTCCTTTTGAGGGGTAACATCTAAGCTGACATCGATCCCCTCACATGGATCCCCCATAAAAGCCCAATCCAAACGGCTGGCTGGGGGGAAATCACCCAAAGAGTAAGGAAAATCATTATGTTCCCTACCCCAGAAATCTCTGTCCACCTCTCACTATCCACCAACACCGAAGATGGACTGAATCCAATTGGCCACTTTTGGGATTGAACCAAGCCTGTCACCTTACCAAAAGAGAGAAGTGGGGCACAGAACACTGGCACTACCTTGGCGATCAAGCTATCACTTAACGGGTTTAGAGGTCAGCAAAGATGGCGACCCTAAATCAACAGCCCCAAGCCCTCCCAGAGCCAACCCTAGTATTCAAGTCTACATCAGAGACCCTAATTGTAGGAGTGGATGGAGGAGGGGCCACACCCGAAGCTTCCTTGCTCGAACCCATAATTAACCGACAGGGACAAAGGATTGAGAAAGCCATGTCGCAGAAGACTCTTCGCCGGTTTAGGTTTCCCTCCATCACTGGGCTGATCCACCATAGTAGACGATGCCAAAATCTGATATTCCAGAGTACTCTAGATGAACATTGACGACGACCTTGTCATCCAGGGAACATCGGCGACACCAGAACTTGTCGGGGCAGACCCAATAGAGACCCCTGCCAAAATCTATGGGACCAGACAAACCATTAGAGGAGCCTCCATCAAAGTCTTCGACATCCCCGAGACCTGTCACTGGTATTTTTCTGAAGCAAAGCTGAGAATGGAAGTATGAGAAAGAACCGAAGAGTGTGGAAGCTTGGAGAAGCTGAGGATAAGGTTGTCGGCTTAAGGGAGATACGTGGCAGAATATTGGCGGTAGCTCATGTGTGGGAGACAGCTAGGTCTCACTCACACGGGTGAAACGGTTCCATTTGGGAGCTTGAAGGCTTCAGGCTTTTTATGTAGATAAGCTAGTTGTTTTGATCAAATAATCAGCCTAGTCATTTTTGGGCCATTTCATGCGTTTTGTAAGGAACCGAGTTTAGACGGTATATAAGCTCAACCGGTAGGAATATTACCTAACTTTTGAATTGTGTTTTGGAGGTATTGGCATCCTCGAACTTCCTTCTTCCATTTGAATTTCCTTCTTCCAATTCCATCTAGTTCTTCTCTAAATTTCCAATAAACCAGAAAACCTGTTACAAATACCGAGAACATTTCCCGAATACTCTGGAATTGAGTCTCCTTCAACTTCTGCATTTTCTGCGTATCAGCTTGCAAACTTTGGATCTATGCAGCAGTCTGTTTGTTCACCTCATCCTGATGAAAATCGTGAGCCTGCAAAACTCCCGCCAACTCCTCACGAGTAATCAAATCAATACGAGATTGCAATGCAAGTTCTTTGGCCATAGTGGTAGATTGAGTTTTCATAGACAGTGGATCAAAGGCTTTGATACCAATTTGTAACAGGTTTTCTGGTTTGACAAAATATTGACAAAATATTATGTGAATGGCTGAGTTTAGCCTTGAGTTCTGTTTATTATATAGACGTTACATGAATACTATACATGGAAAAATAAAGTCCTGCATGATTCTAGCCTTCTACGTACAAACTATACAAAATAAGAGACGGAGAAATAAGGAAAGAATAAGGAGAAATAAGGAAAGAAATAATGGACAATTATGGACAGCTGTCCATTGACAGCCCCCCTCAAATTGATGCAGGGTGATCAACAAGCATCAATTTGCCACTTAGGAAGCAATGTCGATGACGAGTGAGCGCCTTGGTGAAAATATCTGCAATTTGGAGATCAGTGGAAATATGTGGAAGAGTGATAATCCTAGCTTCAAAGGCTTCCCGGATAGAGTGACAGTCCACTTCAATATGCTTGGTGCGCTCATGATAGACAGGATTGGCCGTGATCTGAATAGCACTGGTATTATCGGCATGTAGAGGTGTAGCATCAGTCTCAATAAAATCTAATTCAGCAAGCAAACCACGAAGCCAAATAATTTCTGAGCAAGCAAGAGACATAGCGCGGTACTCAGATTCCGTAGATGACTTAGAGACTCTGTCTTGCTTTTTACTTTTCCAGGAGATCAAGGCATCACCTAAGAACACACACCAACCAGTGATAGAGCGACGAGTATCCGCACAACCAGCCCAATCAGCATCACTATAAGCGGCAAGACGAGGAGAATTGCCGGCAGGAAAGAATAAACCACGGGTAGAAGTACCACGAACATAGCGTATAATTCTTCGGACAGCAGTCAAATGTAGATGACGAGGAGCCTGAAGAAACTGACTGACTTGCTGAACAGCAAAGGAAATGTCCGGTCTAGTAATGGTGAGATAAACGAGGCTTCCCACCAACTGCCGGTATAGGCTGGGATCAGCAAGTCACCCTCCTCTTTGCGAAGCTTGACATTTAATTCCATGGGAGTATCGACGGGAGGAGCCTCTTGAAGACCAGCTGTTGCCACCAAGTCACTAGCATACTTATGTTGATTGAGAGAAATGCCGGAGGGACCACGATGCACCTCAAGACCAAGAAAATATGTGAGAGACCCAAGATCTTTCATATGAAAGGACCCCGAGAGATGAGTCTTGAGCTGGTCAAGTAAAATAGAATCGGAACCAGTGATCACAATATCATCAACATAAACCAATAGAAGAACAATACCCATGTCCGATTTCCGAAGAAACAAAGAGGTGTCATACTTGCTCTGCTTGAATGAAAATTGCAATAAAGTGGTGCGAAATTTATCAAACCAGGCCCTCGGAGCCTGTTTGAGACCATAAAGGGAGCGACGAAGCTTACACACATGTGAAGTCGGAGAAGAAAACAAGCCTGGAGGTGGCTTCATGTAAATACATTCTTTCAGATCCCCATGGAGAAAAGCATTCTTAACATCCATTTGATGTAGGGGCCAATCATTAGAAGCAGCAAGGGCAAGAATCGTACGAACAGTTGTCATTTTAGCCACTGGAGCAAAAGTTTCTTCATAATTGACACCATACTCCTGATTATTTCCAAGAGCAACAAGCCTAGCCTTGTAACGGTCCAAACTTCCATCAGATCGAACTTTGACTGAGTAAACCCATTTGCATCCCAGGGGCACAACAGTAGGAGGACAAGGCTCAATGTCCCAGGTGTGATTGGCTTCTAGAGCAGCAATCTCTTCCTGCATAGCCTGTCGCCAACAATCATGCTTGGCAGCATGTGAGTAACAGTTGGGAATATCAAAAGTGGCCAATGTAGCAATAAGGGCTGAAATAGAACTGTCAGCATTGGAAGAAGAAAAACCATACCTATCCGGAGGTACAGACACTCGAGAAGAGCGACGAACCAAAGGCTCAGGAGATGTTGCCACGGACTGAATCTGGAGCGCGGTAGGATCAGATACCGGGTGAGCAACTGGAAGAGGCTGTGGGCGGGAGCGTCTTGTATACACAATACCTGGTTTAAATCGGGAACTGACAGGAGGAAGATCAGAGAGCCACTCCTCAAAGGAGGGAAGAACCACAGTAGAGGACGATGACAGAAAGGACACAGGAAAGAAATGTTGGTTTTCAAAGAAAATAACATTCCTAGAAATACGAGTACGACGTAAGATAGGATCATAGCAAACAAATCCCTTTTGACACACATTATATCCCAAGAAAGCACAACGGACAGATTGAGCTGATAATTTATGTCGCTCATGAGGAGGTAAATGAACAAAGCATACACAACCAAAAGTACGAAGATTATCATAACTAGGTTGCTTAGCAAATAAGCGGAAATAGGGAGACTCCATATGTAGAACTTGAGAAGGTAAACGGTTAATCAAGTGAGTAGCAGTTTTCATAGCCTCGACCCAAAACATGGACGGAACAGAAGATTCTAACAAGAGAGTACGTACCACATCAAGAAGATGACGATTTTTACGTTCGGCAACTCCATTTTGTTGAGGAGTAGAGGGACATGAACGTTGATGAAGAATACCCTTAGATGCCAAGAAAGCCTGAAACTCAGTAGACAAATATTCACCACCAGAATCGGTGCGTAATGTTTTAATAGAAGAAGAAAATTGATTGGCAACATATGCAAAGAATTCAGTAAAAATACGAAAGACCTCAGATTTAGAGCGAAGAAAATAGACCCAAGTAAATCTGCTATGATCATCAATGAACGTCACATAGTATTTAAATTTTTCATGTGAACTTACGGGAGAAGGACCCCAAACATCACTATGGATAAGTTCAAAACAGTGAGATGCCCGACTAGCATGCAAAGGAAAGGGAAGAATTTTGCTTTTACCAAGTTTGCAAGAAGCACACTCAAGAGAGAAAGAAGAACCATTTTTATTACCAAGCAAACCAAAATTCAATACATGAGATAAAATCTGAATATTGGGATGGCCCAAACGACGATGCCACACCATACTAAGATCGGAAACATTATTACAAGCAAAAGACTTAATAGAAGAAACTGGAGACGAAACTGGAACAGGTAAAAATAGTGGAAACAAGCGCCCCACTTTAGGTCCCTTCGCGATCTGCTCCCCCATTACCTGGTCCTGCACAACACAACCATCACCAGAAAATTTAACATCACAATTGTTTTCAACTAATTGACCAACCGAAATAAGATTTGTGGAAAGCTGAGGAGCAAGAAACACATCGGTGAGCGTAGGAGAGACATCTCCTACAGCAGCTATAGGCAGAGAACTGCCATTGGCAGTCTGAATAACAGAGTTACCAGCATAGGGTCGAACATGGCGCATAGCGGTGGGAGTAGGAGTCATGTGATTAGAAGCGGCCGAGTCCACATACCAGAGTTTAGGGGAATGTTTACCTTGAAACCCCATTGTAGATAAGGCTGAGATCAGAATCTGTTGTACCATTTCTGGGGTGCAAAAATCTGGTGGAGGGGCAGCAGGAACAGCAGTGGGCGCAGCAAGAACTGAAGTCTGAAATGCCTGGGCTGGACGATTTGAGGGACGAATACGACATTCCTTGATAATGTGACCCTTCTTCTTGCAATAAGAGCAGAATTTCTTATGACAATTAATAGCAATATGCCCAGACTCCTTGCAGCAAAAACACTGCAACGGTCGAGAATGCATAGGCGGTCCACGGCCTTGGGCAGAGAAGGCCACAGTGGCAGCCCCCGAACTGCCATGAGATTGCGCCAAAATAACTTGAGTACTAAGACGTTGTTCTTCACGAAGTAACTCACCAAAACAAACATCAAGAGAGGGAACCGGAGAGCGATTCAGCAAAGAGGAGCGAACAGGTTCATATTCTGGGCAAAGTTTCATAAGAAACTGATCACGCTGTGTAGTGGCGTGAAGAGTTTGAATAGCAGAAAGAGCGGCAGTAGGAACGTCCGCAGTAACCAAGGCCGCATATTCGTGCCAAAGAGTCAAAAAACCCGAGTAATAATCTTGGATGGAAAGGCTATTATGCTGAAACATGGCAATTTCATGTTCCAACTGAAAGCGACGAGCATCATTGACTTGATGATAAACCTGCTTCAAATAAGCCCACATGGCTTGAGCAGAGCGATGAGGCCGCAGGTGAGTGACAATATGAGGCTCCACCGAACCAAGAAGCCAGGACATGATACGGGCATCAAGCACAGCCCAGGACGGAGAAGACCCGTCAGCCTTAGATTTTTCAGAAGTTGACGATGAGTCAACATCCGTGCCATCAATATGAACCCAAAGCGCCTTGCCCTTGAGAAAGAACTCAAACTGAAATGCCCAGGTAGCATAATTGGTGCCGGTAAACTTAACACACACAGGAGCTGAATCCATAGGGAAGAAAAAAAAGAGACTCTGCAGAGAAGAGAAAGTCTGCCGAGAACGTCACTGAGAGGGACAACCCACACTGTTGCCCAGAGAAGTGCCGAGAAAACCACCGAGAACCACACAGAGACTGCCGAAACTACCAACCCAAGCTGCAGAAAACGATTTCGAGAGACTGAGGCCGAGAACCACCGAGAAACCGAGAAGCCACCGAGAAACCAAAAACTGCTGGGAAACCGAGAAACCACCGAGAAGCCACGAACCGAAAAAATCAGGAAGCAGAAAAATTTAGTAATTGTGCTCTGATACCATGACAAAATATTGACAAAATATTATGTGAATGGCTGAGTTTAGCCTTGAGTTCTGTTTATTATATAGACGTTACATGAATGCTATACATGGAAAAATAAAGTCCCGCATGATTCTAGCCTTCTACGTACAAACTATACAAAATAAGAGATGGAGAAATAAGGAAAGAATAAGGAGAAATAAGGAAAGAAATAATGGACAATTATGGACAGCTGTCCATTGACATGGTTTAATTGGAAATTTAGAGAACAACTAGATGGAAATGGAAGAAGGAAGTTCAAATGGATTGATCTGAAATTGAAAAGACTGAAAAGAGGCAAGTTCGAGGATGCCAATCCCTCCAAAACACAATTCAACACAATTCAAAAGTTAGGTAAAATTCCTACCGGATGAGCTTATAGACTGCCCAAACTTGGTTCCTTACAAAACGCATGAAATAGCCCAACAATGACTAGGCTGTTTATTTGATCAAAACGACTAGCTTATCTACATAAAACGCCTGAAGCCTTCAAGCTCCCAAACGGCACCGTTTCACCCATATGAGTGAGACCCAGCTGTCTCCCACACACATGAACTACCGCCAATATTCTGCCACGTATCTCCCTTAAGCCGACAACCTTATCCTTAGCTTCTCCAAGCTTCCACGCTCTTTGGTTCTTTCTCACACTTCCGTTCTCAGCTTTGCTTCAGGAAAATACTTGTGACAGGACCATACCAACCGTCGGTGGAACCTCCGGCATATTCTTCATCAAAATCTCCGACGTCTCTGGAACCAGGTTGGACCTTGGCATGGTTATGGAACTAGGCTTAAGAGGCCCTTTGGAATAAAACAGGAGCTTGGACTTGGACTTACGAATGGGATAAGGCTTGGGCTTGTGCGATTGCCTAAAGGCCCAAGGACCCATCTTACACCCAATAGGCTTATGACTCATCCCAAGCTTCACCATCCCAGCCAAAATCGAAGCCATCACCCCTAGCACCTTCTCGAAGCTGCCCTTCCACGCCCAAAGGAGAGAAAATAGATCCTCCTTTTTGCTTTGCACAACCCTACTCCCATTAGCAGCATCACGTGATGAAATGTCTGCGGCATGACTGGTTCCATCTATTGTGCTGGACCTTCTCGACCAGATTCTCTTGTGGTGTCTCTGGAGGGAACATAATAATAAAAGTTTCAAGGGCAACAAGAGGACATTGGCAAAGTTATGTCTTTATTATTTAATACTCGGTATATTTGGACAGCTGCGTTTTTAGCTCCTTTTGTGCTCAACTTTCATGATTTCCTCGTTCTTTTTTCCCCTTCTATCTAAGTGTACCCAAGTTGCGCCTTTCACTTTTAATGATTTCTGATAAACAATCGGCATATATCATTAAAATCATAAGGCGTCCCTAAGTATACAGAAAATATACAAAATGAAGCACCTACCTAGCTAGAAGGAGCAAAGAGAACAAGAAACTCACTATAACTAATCATTAAAGGAGACAGATAAAAAGTTGTCCACAGATACAAAGTTTTGAAAAATATGGACTTGATCTCCTCCAAAGTCCACTTGCAATCCTCAAAACTTCTGTCATTATAATGATATTTCCATTACTTATTAAAAAATAATAATAATTCTCCTCTTTGAATCTTGTAGATCTTCTCAACTTTTTTGAGTTCAAACGTTTTTAGGGTAGCTGTCACTCTTGTATAGTTTCTGTGCGAGGACTTTGCCTTTTTCTTTTAACAAATTAGTATTCATAAAAAAATGATACCAATGGAAAGAACCAAAAAAGATCATTAATTACTAAATATACACATAGTTTATGGAAAAAATCAGGAAATGACTACAAGATGCTTGCTTAGTGCCACTGGTATACACATGGAAATCTACAATTAAATGGCATGACCAGCATACTAAACAGGAGAGGCCATAGTCAGCATGCTACATGGATTGGTGGAAACTACTGAGAATAAATTATTGAGAGCAATCAATTAAATGTTGAAGTAGTTCAAAGAAATTGGTGTCCCTTTTATTTCAATTTTTTGCTAAGCATTAATCAATTTTGAATACATTTATTCTTTTCAGGGAGCCATCTATGTCTTCCATTTTGGGGACCTTTATTACTTTTAAGGAGATATTTGTAGCCAATGGTCTGCTGACTTTTCAGCTAGGACTACTCATCCTTCTTCATCTTTTCCCTATCTCTCTTTTTTTAAGTTGCAGAAAACTACTGTTGATCAAAGATCATACTAGCCTCTCTAATTTTGTGAACATATCGCATAATCAGTTTGCCCTTTTTCTTTATGCATAATAAAAAATTTATTAACAAAGAAAAAAGCAAATCCCTTGTACACGAAGAGTATACAAGAGAGTCGAGGCCTTAGCTGCTGCTACAATCTAGAACACAAATCAGATCTACCAGATTCCCTAAGGAAAAAGCACATTGGCTTCGTTATCCTCAAAGAGTCAACGATTCCTTTCTCTCCAAATGGTCCACAATAAAAGAGTGGGAATAACTTTCCAGATAGCCTCTTTAGGATGTCCCCACCCTAGAAATTTCCAGTAATGGAGAAGCTGAAGGATGTTACTAGGCTTGACCCAAGAGACCCCGAAGCTGTTAAGAACTAAGTGCCAGATATCAGGGGTATACTCACAATGAAGATGATCAATAGTTTCTTCATCCGTTTTACAGAGGCAACACCAGTTAACTAGTTGGATTAATCTTACCCTGAGATCATATTCCAAATTAAGCAGATTTGTTTCTTCAAGCACCTATCATCCTCCTGTTCAAATTGCATCAGATTTTTACTCATCACGCCCCCTCCATTTTTTGCTCAGTCCTGATCTGCCACATCTCTCTTGCCATAAAATTTGGAAGGCCTTATCATGTTTTAATGAATTTTGCTAATGAAGAAAAATTGGCAACTATCATTAAAGGGGATATGACTTCGGATACACACACACACACACACACACACAGAGACTAGACCTATATGACTTTGGGTGATAAACACAATGGATGTCATGTACCGATCATGCACTGTCAGGTATAAACTTAAAGGTCCTGTCTAGAAGTTGAAAACTCAATTAAATGTCGAAGGCCATAGTCAAACAATTGGTGGATATAGCATATCGGGATGGTGTTCCATGGATGGATGATTTTTGGCTGTCGGTTCCTAGGATTGAAACTAGTAAGGCATTTAATTTATGACTATTGACCTAGTTAAGCAGCAAGCCTGCAACTAATTTGCTGAAATTTTTAACGTGTAAATTTCAGAAAGTTTGGAGTCTTAATAAACCTGCTCTCGGACTTATCCTTAACATCAACTTTGGTGATGTTAAGTGATCCTCAACTTAAAATAGAAGCTACTTGAGAAAATCAACTAACCACTCTTAATGGAATAAAAACATGAAATCAACAATTTCTTATGCAGCAAAAGTCAAATACACAAATAAAATAACAAAATCAAAATGAAAACAGTTGATGTAAGCATCGGTTGATTTATCAATGTAAACGAATAAAACATAAATGTGCATGGGCATTTCACAAAAGATTTATCAATGTAAACGAATAAAACATAAATGTGCATGGGCATTTCACAAAATTTACCCGTAACTGAATTTCAGATAAAGATGCCAGTTTTTCCACTTCACGGTATCCAAACCAAGAACGATCTGGCCTTTTCAAGTTGAATGAGACTATAGGACCCCACTCATGACATGATACCTAACAGAAATGCCATAACTCAAATCAGATCCTTTTCTACAATCCGGAACAAGTTAGAAGGAAAAAGATGCATATCCATCTAGCGTCATAATTACTTGATTTATCCAAAAGTAAATAACTAAACTAATCACTTTATATGAACAATAACATTTAGGGACTCCAAAAGAGTGTCATGATCCAAGTTGCATGCACAGCTCAAGCTAAAAACGAAAATGATATAAAGCGTTACTTCTTAAAAGAATGTTCACAACCAAAAACACAAAAGGGAGGAAGCCTGCATTCTGGAAAAATTAAGGCATCCTTGTTCCCCAAGAGTAGGGCGCTTTTGGCCTTCACCCAATCATTTTTTTTTTTAATAAATAATTTATTTCATTAAAAAGAAAAAAGGGGCACAATCTTAGTACACAAGATGTGTATACAAAGAAAGTCCCCCTTCAATGCTAAAAGAAAAACAAAAATCCACAAATTCAGAAAAATTAGAAAACCGAGAGATATATGCGCCACAGTCCAACTAAAAAGCGATTTGACCAGGTTGTTCTTAAGCTCTTCCCTTCTCTTCTCACAATCTTCAAAACATCTAGCATCCCGCTCTCTCCATGTACTCCATATTAAGCACAACGGTACTATCCTCCACAAATATAGAACTGAAAGTCTACCCCCTGCCCTCACCAACAATCTAACACTTGTACGACCCTTGCAGTCATCACCCAATGGACTCCAAATAGGGTGAAGATCGCACTCCACAATTCTATTGCAACTTCGCAATGGAGTAAAAGATGATCAATAGATTTTCCGACCCTCTTACACATCCAACACCATTCCACCACTAATACTCCTCTCTTTCTTAGATTATCCAATGTTAAAATCTTCTCATGAGCTGCCGTCCAAAAAAAAAAAAAAAAAAAAAAAAAGAAAAAAAAAAAAAAAGAACCACCTAAACTCTCTCAAAGGGACTTTAACTTTCCAAACATTCCTCCATGGAAAAAAAAACCCCCCAGCTAGATAACTCATAACTCATGAAAAAACGACCTCACCTTAAATTTCTTCCTCTTTGAAGGAATCCATCGAATACAATCTTCACTACCTTGTCTCCATCTAATTGAAACTTTTTTTTTCTTTTGATAAATAATTGTAATTTATAAAAATAGTGCAGAGGGGCGCAACCCTTATACACAGGAAGTATACAAGAGAGCCCCTAAAAGGGACGAACAAAGAATAATTTTAAAAAGTCTACATAAGTAAAGACACTCAAGCTATGATGGAACGCTATCCAAATATATAACGTATTGAGCAACCGCTTCCGTAGCTCCACCATAGATGTCTCTACATCTTCAAAGAGCTACGAATTCCGCTCCCTCCAAATACACCACAATAAGCACAAAGGAGCTAACCGCCAAGCTTCTTTAGCACGACCACACCCAATCGCCGCCCCCCAACTATTCAACAACTCCAACACCGTTCGTGGCATAACCCACTATACCCCAAATAAAATAAGAATGTAGCTCCAAAGATCCCGAGCGATATCACAGTGAAGCAACAAATGATCAATAGACTCCCCACTCTTCTTACACAAACAACACTACTCAATCACTATAACATTCCTCTTACGCAAGTTATCATGTGTCAATATTTTGCCCAAAGTAGTTGACCAAACGAAGAAAGCCACCCTTGTTGGAGCCTTAACACGCCATAATTCTTCCAGGGAAAAGAAGGAAAAGGTGGAACATCTTTCTTAATAAGCTCTTCATAGAAGGATCTCACCTCAAATAAACCTTTTTTAGAGGGATTCCACACTAACCTGTCACCCTCTCCATGTCGAGCCGAAATGGAGTATAGTCAATCGAAGAAAGAAAGGACCATATCCATCTCCCAATCCTGGATTTGTCGCGTAAAAAGAACATTCCACTGAATTACACCATTATGAACAGCCAAATTATCCCCCACCATCGCATCTTTGTTCCTCACTATACTAAAAAGAACTGGAGAGCATTGTTTCAATGATCTATCCCCACACCACCAATCATGCCAAAAACTAATATTTGATTCATTCCCCACTTCAAAACGAACAAAATTGCGAAACTTCTCCCACCCCCTCCTAATATGTTTCCATACACCCACTCCAAAAGAGCCCGACACCTCTTTCGAGCACCACCCACCCTTTAGACTCTCAAATTTGGCATTAATCACCAATCGCCATAAAGCCTCTCTCTCCCTACCATATCTCCACAACCACTTACCCAAGAGTGCTCCATCTAATTGAATATAACACACACAAAAATGCAAGCACGAAACCTACCTCCCAATCTTGTACTGATCTGACAAATGACACATTCCACTAAAGAAGGCCATTGGAAGACATCATATTGTCCACAACTCACGCCTCCTTACAACAAGCAATACTAAATAACTCCAGAAGAGCTTCCTTCAATGGCTGATCCCCACACCAAGCATCATACCCTGAACAATATTAGTTCCATCACCCACTTCATAACTAATATATCTCAAAAACACATCCCACCCCTCCTAATATGTTTCCACACTTAACACCAAAAGGCCCCGCTACCTCTTAGAACACCAACCACCACTCAAACTATCATATTTTGATTGGACAACCACCCGCCATAACGCCTCCCTCTCCGTAGCAAAACGCCATTACAATTTACCCAACAATGCTTGATTGAACCTAACCAAATTTCTTACTCCCAAACCACCATATTGCATAGAATAACAAATCATCGACTAATTAACTAGATGGAATTTAAACTCCTCCTTAATACCTCCCCATAAAAAATCTCTTTGCAGTTTCTCAATCCTATTTGCCACACCCATATGATAGGAAACAAAGATAGATAATAATAAGTGGGTAAATCGGATAAAGTACTTTTGATCAATGTCATCCTCCCTCCCTTCGACAAATATAGCCTCTTCCAGGCCACCAATCGCCTTTCCATCTTTTCTACAATATCATTCCATATAGTAGCTGAATTGTATGGCGCCCCAAAAGGAAGTCCTAGATATTTCATTGGTAGCACCACCACCCTACACCCAAATATCCCAGCCAACCTTTCTACATCATTCACCTAGTTCTCAATATCGTCTTATCAAGACCAAGATTTTGAAAATGGACAATTAATTATTTTCTATCACTATAAAGGAAAACAGATTGGAGCATAGATACATCACGATGACACTATAATAGATGCAGTACAGCTCTAAACCAGAACAGAGACAAGGCAGCCACTAAGAACAAAATAATCGATGCTTCTGGCACCAAATGTGGTGCATTGATGAAGCACTTACTGCCATCTGTTGCAAGGTCTTTAAAATTCATCACTAAAACAACCAAGAAGGATAAAGTTTTCTTTTAAACTAATATGTGTTTAAAATGCATGTAATTTTCACATGCATGTTTAATAGACCATGTGAGAATTATTGGAAAATGCATGTGTTCACATGCATTTTGGACACATGTCAGTTGAATAGATTGGGTTGGCGGAAACCCAGTTAGAGGAAAACTTTATCCAACCAGGAAAAGTTAAGGCCCTTTGAGGCTGAAGCTGGTTTGAAGGCAAAAATTAGGATAAGGCTAAAAGGTGATCCTCTGAGTTGCACTTGCAGGTTTGATTATAAAACCAAAATTTGATTACAAATAGATAGGAAAGAAGGGAAAAGAAAGAAAAAAGGAACCCAGAATCGCACTACGGACTCTAAGAGAGCATCACACCAAAGAAAAGATGCCTTAACATCCAGCAAAGCAACGAATTTTTCCATATCCTTCATGAGCATCAGAAAAATATTGCTACATAGCAAAAATAAGTGGCCACCATCAAAACTTGTGGACCAAGTTACCAAGTCAATATGCTTGGATCAAACGCAAACCCAAAAGTGAAAAAAGCCACAAAACTCACCCACCAGGCACATATTAGCCAAGAACAAAATCTTAAACCAACTAACAAGATGCTGGGAAAAACTTAAAAGAATCACAATTCCCTAAGTCACCAAACCTCAAAATTTTTCAAGTGGCCGACTGAACAGGCTTTACCCTTGTTTCAGACATACTGATACTGAAGATCCATATTGAATAATAATTAAAGAAATCCTCTGCAGCTTTAAATCAGAGTGATACTCAACAAATTCCATTTCTTCTAAGTAAGATCTTTTGGGCAGCCTTTCAAATTTGCATCACACTTTCAAGGTGGAATCAAGGAACTTAAGTAGTTTTTTCAAAAAAAATCTTTAAGCTTTTCGATTATTGATTGTACAACATCTAGTCATTCTATCGAAGAAAGGCATCTCAACTTGTAACCAATTGGAAAGTCCTTTTATTATGTAACTAGTTGGATGAGACCTTAATGGGAGTAAAATCCTACCCAAGAATTTGGTTTGCAACAACTTTTGCAGGAGTAGGGGACCAGAGTAACAGATAATTTAAGAATACAAGGAATCATTTCCAAGTAATCATGTTGAACAAGGAGGCTTAGTAATGGTCTGGGCTTCTTTTAGTGTAGAAGAGAGGTTGAAGTGAACTATTTCTATTCTGAATAGAAACAGCCAAATAGCAGAGTTAAAACTTCGTGAATTTATTCATGTTATTGGAAGGAATTTGAATCCCCATGCAGATAAAGCTTTGATAACTTCACCTCAGTTAATTGTAACACTAAGCTTTAAGTCATGAGCACTGAAATTGTGAAGAGTTCTCTGTCGGCTGACTGTTGTAGTAGATAAGGTGGTGCAGAATGTGGCATCTTTAAAAGAGTAACGTCAGCTATTAATTAACAAAATTCACCTTTAAACTGTCACTTCCGTATACTGTGCACACACTGGCTCCATTGTCATGCCTTAAGGCCAAAAGCGTCTTCCTCACATACATAGTAAGTGATGCTGTATGCCTGAAAGGTAATAGTGAAGTGCACTTTAGAACGTTGCGTGTTAAACTAAAACATGAATATTCAATCAAAAGAGAAAGGAAAACAAACTGCAAGGAGAACGTGTCAAATTGAACTGAATAATAACTGAAATAATAACAGAAGCAAGCGAGAAAAGAGACAGAGAATTTACGTGGTTCGGTTTATGACCTACGTCCACAGGGTAAAGCCCAAAGGGCTACATTGTGCTCTTATTAACTTGCATTGTCTACAATACAAAGATCCCTATTTATAGGGTTTAGAGTAAATACTAATATGGTAATCAAATCCCCATGATTTGATTACAATTCAACATAAATAGAAAATATTACAATATCAACCAAATAAGGAATATACGGAAAATATAATATATTTTCCATATATTCTAACATCCCCCCTCAAACTCAAGATGGAAGATTCTGAAATCTTGAGTTTGATTATTCTTCTTTCTCTGAAAACCTTGAACGGGAACTACTCCCCCTGAAAACCTTGAATGGGAATTACTACCCCTGAAAACCTAGAATCACCAATCAGAACCGGATCATACCCAGAATCGGCCGCTCAGATGGCCCCCTGAAAACCAGGAATCACCGATCAGAATCGGATCATACCCAGAATCACTGATAGGAATCGGCTACTACCCAAAATCAGCCGCTCACATAGAATCGGCCGCACTAAAAAGGGGACTTCCTCATTCGGAACCTGTCCACGCCAACGGATTCCACAACCGTGGAATGACACCACACCAAGGGACCGCATCAGAAACGGCCAACCACACAGAAGAGAGGAGCACCCACTGGAAACCCACTCTCTGATTCACTCGAAATACTACTTCAGAACTTTTTTTCTTTTCTTTTTCTTTTCTTTTTTAAACTCCCGGAAAAAAACACACCACACGTCGCACAAAACACACTGCACCACACACTGCCCCCTCCACGTTCACCGAGAACCGCACAACAACCGAAAACGAAAGCACAAGAACCAAACCCTCCACAGATGAATATTAAGTCAGCAACCGAACCCCACAGGATAGAACCGAGAACACCAGCAGAATAGCTGATCAGCAACCACCGATCACCAAAAAATTTAGAACCACGGGACCCAGCCTTCCAAAAAAAATTCACCGCACCTCAGCTTTCCACAAAAAAAAAAAAATTCAGAACACCGAATCGCCGAACAGGATTTCTCATCATGAAGAACACTAGAAGCGCCGAACAGGTCCGTGAAGAACCTGCCAGAAATTCACACGACCAGAAATTCACACCAAAAATCCACACCCAGGACACTGACACTCACCAAGGAATGAATAACACACTGATTTCACCCGTCCTCGTTCACCAGAAATTCACAGTAGGCCACGGGAGGCCACTCCAGAAATTCACGACACCCACGAGAATAACACGCCAAACAGAAATTCTCACAGGAGTTCACGACAAACTCCTTCAAAGAAACACAAAACCTACCTTTTTTTTTTCCGCAACCAAACAGGCTAAACAACACCCCTTCTTCCCCAAATAAACATAATCAAAACATATCCACCGAAAAAAACAGCTCGCGAGCCCGAGCCCGAGCCTCCAGTTCCAGCTCTCTCCCTTTTTACACCAGCGCTGGAACAGGATGAGAAACAATGCAAACCTCCGGAACCGGTTAAAACCAGAAAACCCAGCTATCCTTATCCAGGATAGGGGACAGCAAACAACCAGAACCAAACAGTGACAGTCTTCTCCAACCAACTTGCTGGGAACCAGCCGGGACTACCAGAACTCCCTGGAAACGCCACTAAACACAACAGAAGTCCCCGGAAAACTAAAAAAAAACATACGATGAAATCCACAGAACTCACCTCACCACCCGAACCTTCAAAAACAATTGCCCAGACCAGATTGGCTAGGCACAGTACTCGTCCGACAGCACACCCACCGCCGAACACCAGACCAGCACAACCTCTTAACCAGAGATCCCACCAGACTCGGCTAACAGCCACCAAACCAGAGACGACCGAGAACTCCAAAAGCAGAGAACCACCGCACCCCCGAGAGACCACCGAGAACTCAACAGAGACGGCCGACTCCTTCACCAAGACCGGCCGGGTTCACCAGAAACGGCTGAGAATTCCACAGAAACAGCCGACTTGCCGAGAGACCAAGAGACTGACCGGAAACGGTTGAGAATTCCACAGGAACAGCCGACTTGCTGCTACCCAGGAACGGCCGACCAAACACCACCGGAAAAAGGGCACAGCCGAACCACCAGGGACATAATCAAACAAAACACCAAAGGAACACGTCGAAAATCATCGGAAATCACACCAGGACCATCCGACACCGTCAACAACCAAAAAATTGAAAAACTAGAAGAACCCTAATTTAGATGATTTTGGCTCTGATACCATGTCAAATTGAACTGAATAATAACTGAAATAATAACAGAAGCAAGCGAGAAAAGAGACAGAGAATTTACGTGGTTCGGTCTATGACCTACGTCCACAGGGTAAAGCCCAAAGGGCTACATTGTGCTCTTATTAACTTGCATTGTCTACAATACAAAGGTCCCTATTTATAGGGTTTAGAGTAAATACTAATATGGTAATCAAATCCCCATGATTTGATTACAATTCAACGTAAATAGAAAATATTACAATATCAACCAAATAAGGAATATACGGAAAATATAATATATTTTCCATATATTCTAACAGAATGTACTCTCTTCAACAATCATGAGATTATAACAACGCATACTCATGTTAAAAAGAAATACTCAAAAGTTGGCAGGCATTTTTTTCTTCACCATTGATGACAGATATGAGAACAAGCTATGTGAATTTACATAAAGGAGAAGCATCTAACAGTATTTTTGTTATTAATTAAAATCCAGTTGCAAGAAGTAGCTTCATTTATAACAGAAAACTAAGAGTCACTCTATACGTCAACACAAGGCACATCTTCCTTTCCAGAACTTTGAAAAGCTACATATGGAAAGCATTAAATGATTGGTCTATAAACTAAATCCTTGAACTCATATCAGTCATTTTTTCCCAGTCTGAATAACCATATGGACTATGAATTGTCTTATACTCTCAATCAAATAGATGAACTATGACTAGATAGGAAAGAACTGTCCAACAAACATTTGATCCTTTTGCTGCTACCAGTTCATCAGACATGGTCCTCTTGTTCCCCCAACTAATATTACTTAGGAGAAACTACACTAACCCTTAAACTTACACCCAAATTGAAATATCCTGCCCAAATGATTTAGCCCTTTTACTGAACCCCCTTCGTTAGGGTTTTTTGTTAAATCCAATGGAAAATGAAAATGACAATAATAATCTCATGCATATTATGGGAGTGGAGCTGGCCTGAAATAAAATATTATATTTCGGAATAAAGTAACCTCATCCACGGCTGGGACACCCATGAGAGTGGAGCCGAAAGAGACCCACGGAGAGGAGGGTTACGGCCAAGGAATTGTTTTACAATTTTTTAATTCAAGGGAATAATTGTGTTAGAATATCATATTACGGCCAAATATGGAAATTTAGGGGGCGTAAACGAGTTGAGCTTGAGCGAGTAGTGCTTCTTCGAGCTCAGCTCGTCTCAGTTTTTCTCGAGTACGAGCTTGAGCTTGTGATGAGCCCCATTTTTGTGATCAAGCTCGGCTCGCCAAGAGCTAAACCCCATGCGAGCTCGAGTACTTGGCTTGAGAAAGATGAAAGGCTGGAATGCCCCCACCGCCTGAAATTTTTCTCTCCAACAGATTCTAGGATAGATTCCAAGATTTGAAACACGGTAGCTTAAGGGTAGGCATTTTCGTTGATTTGACCAAACCAAACCAATTTCTCACCACTAAAGCTCAAGGGTAGGCACTAATCAAGAATGGCGAGTAGTTCATGGAGCGGAAGCTCAAGATGGGAGCTATACAGTTTACTTTCAAGTAATTTATCTCAATATGGTGCATGTGATCAGAAAAGGAAAAATTAAAAAAAAAAATAAAAATAAAAATAAAAAAATAAGTTGATGTTCAAGTTTGGGAAGAGTACTATGGAAAATATCACTTACCCCTTTGGTACTTTTGCTTACAGAAGAATGCCATCTGGACTTTGTAATGCTCCGGCTACCTTCCCAAGATGCTTGCTTAGTATTTTTTCTCACATAGTTGAACGATTTTTGGAGGTATTTATGGATGACTTCTCTGTTATTGGTTCATCATTTGATAACTGCTTATCTAATTGAAATTGGTTTTAACTAGATGTGAGGAAAAGCTCCAGCTGAAGGTGGGAATGAGATCTTGAGAATGGCCAACGGAAGGTGGGTGTGAGGAAGAAACTGTCATGATGTCACAAGTGTATTATGTTGGACATACCGTTGCACTACTACGGCCAACGGACATGTTGAAAGAAGAAAGGATTTGAAATCTTTTTCAGTAGCAGAAGATAGAAGACGCATTGGGAGATTGAAGGCTTGAAATCAGGCATGGTCTCAAGGAGCCATCTTTGTGAAAGAATTGGTCTTTCCAAGGCGTGGTGGCAAAGTGCAAGTAGAAGTGGTAAACAGTTGGAGAGCAATTAATCTTCTAAAATGTCCTGCGTTTTATTCTAAGAATAGGTGTTTTGGGGTGAGTGCGTTTTATATGCAGTTTCTTGCGTTTTGGGTATAACAGTGTAGTTGGTTTTATGTTATGGGATGCTGTAGTCTAAAAGACCTTGCTAACAAACACATTGGGCTTTTCAAACTATAACTAGACTATTATAAAAGAATCCAAGAAAGAGAGAAAGGTATCAAAAGAATAGACACAAATCAAATTTTATTTATGATAATATACTATATATAGATACATATGTATGCTGGTGCAGATTTGAAGAATGGCTCCATTGTGTTTGATGTGGTGTATATGGAGAGAACGGAATTCAAGCAATTTTGACGATTGTGAGAATGGCTTGCTTAAATTGAAGTTGGTGCTACAAACCTTGTATACGTGGAGAGTGTTGTTGACTACTTTGTCTGATTCTACTTTTTCTGATTTTTTAGATTTGAGTTTTTCTTTTTCTACGGATTAGGAGTTTCATGTATACATCATGTGTACTTTGGGTTGCGCCCTATAGGATTGCAATGTGCTTGCTAATCTGCCTGCTTCAATGTATGGTAGTATGCTTATATATATAGAGAACCAAAACATCTAGATAATCACTAGATGTGATTTACATCAATAGGACTTGTAGCAGCAACTATCTAACCTTATCCCATGATTATAGAAACCTAGTTTGTTACAACTCAACTAGTCTAACGTTTATCTAAAGAGGATGCTTCTTGATCTCACTTTACCACTTTAACTTTATCGTGAGTAGATGAGTAGTGTGATCCAATACGGCCCCTAATCTCGACGTGGTTAATTGAATGTTGAGGTTGGACTTGAGTATGAGGAAGCGTGCAGTAGCCAATGGCTTTGTGAGAATGTCAGCCAGCTGGTCTTTTCCTGAAATGAATCGTACATCAAGAGTCTTTGAGGCAACCATATCTCTTACAAAATGATAATCAATTTCTATATGCTTTGTGCGAGCATGATAGAGTGGATTTGATGTGAGATATGTAGCTCCAATGTTATCACAATGCAAGATGGGTGGTTGTGGTGATGTGACACCAAGTTCACCGAGAAGAGTCTGAATCCATACTAACTCAGCTGCAACATTTTGCAATGGCTTTATACTCGAATTCAGTGCTTGATCAAGATACTGTTGGCTGCTTCTCGAAACTCCATGAGAGAATGTTTTGGCCGAGAAGAACGCAATAGCCTGAGGTGGAACACCTGTCATCAGCGCAGCTAGCCCAATCGGAATCCAAGAAGGCAGTGATTTGACAGGAGGAGTGCTTGTAGATGCAAAATGTATGATTAATTGTGGACTTCAAGTAGTGCAAGATGCGCTTTATTGTAGACCAGTGAGAGTGCCTCGAGTCTTGCATGAATTGTGAAACCTTGTTGACCGCAAAGGCAATATCAAGACAAGGGATAAATATTGTAGTGATCCCACTATGCTACAGTAGAGAGTGTTGTCTATAATAGTAGAACCTTCAAAACTACTAAGAGTTGCAGAGGCCAACATTGGAGTGGAAACAGGCTTGGCAAGCACCATATTAGTCTTCGTGAGGATATCATGAATATATCTTTGTTGAGAAAGATGTAGGCCATCAGATTGCCAAGTAGCTTCAACTCCTAGGAAAAAGTGTAGAGGTCCTAGGTCTTTGAGAGCAAAGGAAGAGTGTAGATCACTTATAAGTTGAGAGATAGCTCCTGTGTTTGAACTTGTGATGATGATATCATCGACATATATCAACACAAAGATAATGGTGCCATGAGCTTTGTAAATAAACAAGGAAGAATCCGACTTGGAGCTTTTGAATTTCAGTTCAAGTAATCTGGCACTGAGACACGAAAACCATGCATGTAGGGCCTGTTTTAAGCCATATATGACTTTGTGCAGCTTGCAGACTGCCATAGGGTATGTAGGATGCTGAAACCCGGGAGGTTGACCCATATAAACTGTTTCTTGAAGAAGGCCATGTAGAAAGGCATTGCTAACATCGACTTGACGGACTGCCCAACCTGCAGATACAGCAATGAAGAGCACAGTTCTAATAGTGATAGGTTTAACTACTAGGCTATAGGTTCAGCAAAATCAATCCCAGGTTGTTGATGGAACCCTTTGGCTACTAAACGAGCCTTGTACCTTTCGATTTGCCCATCAGCCTTCCTTTTAATTCGAAAAACCCATTTGGAGCCAACTATGTTCATGGCTGGTGAAGGTAGGACAAGAGACCAGGTTCCATTTTTTAGAAGAGCATCAAACTCTTCATTCATTGTTGTGCGCCATTCAGCATGTTTGTTGGCTTGAGTGAAGCAGGTAGGCTCATCTTCCTGTAAGGCTAGGGAGGCCATGAGTGCTTGAGGAGTTGGATACTTGACCCGTCCATCATTAAACTTTGAAGGTTGGAAGATCAGATTCTGAGACCTTGTGGTCATGGCATGGACTCGGGTAGGAGCAGTTGACTCGGAATCAGTTTGAGATACCAAGGGAATTAGAGCATGAGTTGTGTCATTATCTGTGGGATATGATGCACTAGGAGAGGACTCTAGGAATGGAAGAGAGGGAGTATTATCATGATGCTGTGAGTTTGGAATGTTTGATGGAGCAACCAGTGGAACAGACACAGAGCTAGGTATGGGAGGAGTGGAGGGTCTGCTAGGATTGGAATTCATAAATGGAAATTTGTACTTATTGAAGACAAACATGACGTGTGATGTAGATTTTGCTAGAGGGAATGTGAAGACATTTATACCCAAGATGATTGTTGCTATATCCAATGAATACGCATGATTTTGATCGAAAAGCAAGTTTGGTGGAATTGTAAGAACAGAGGAATGGCCAACATTCACATCCAAAGATCTTTAGAAATTGATAATTAGGTGATATGTGAAATAAGCATTCATAAGGAGATTTGTGCTTTGTTACTTTTGATGGAAGTCTACTTATAAGATAAGTAGCAGCTTCAAAGGCCGAGTCCCATAGGTTTAAGGGAACACTGACAGTAGCCAGAAGAGTGAGTCCAGTTTCAACAATATGGCCATGTTTTTTTCTACAGAACCCATTTGATGATGGGTATGTGGACAGCTTAGACGATAAGAAACTCCCAAAGCATTTAGAGAGGTTTGAAGTGGTTGAAATTCACCACCATTGTCACTTTGGACACAGAGAATTTTGGTTCCAAAATAAGTTTCAACAAGTTGTTTCAACGAAGAAAAATAGCACAAACATCAGACTTTAATTCAAGAGAATAGAACCAAGTGTATTTGCTAAAATCATTCACAATACTTAAATAAAACCGATTGTTGTTACAGAATTTATTGGACCTGGGCCCCATACATTGAGAAAAGGCAACTGTAAAGGTTTGCTTGAAGTAGAAGGACTGATGCTGAAATGAAGACGATGACTCTTGCCCTGTTGACATGAAGAATGGAGGAGATCTTGGAGGAAAACACAGGCAGATTATTTGATCTAACAATTGGAGACGCTGGATGACCCAACTGAAGATGTCATTGATCCAAGGACACTTCCTCACCAATGAAGGCAGCAAGAGACTTGGAGGAAGAAGCATGAGAGGAGGGCCATAGATAGAGGCCGAATTTACTCAGGCCTTGGAAGAAAGCAGCTGGCGGGTTTGGAGGTCCATAACACAGAAAAAAGTTAGATGAAATTCAATGAAAACATGATTGTCACGAGTGAATTGGTTTACAAAGATGAGGTTTTTCTGGATTTGAGGTACATGTAAGAGTAAGAACAAATGAAAATTATGTGAAGGAGTAGGTAAGATACCATGACCAAAGTGTAAGATGTGCAAACCTTGGCCATTTCCTACTCAAATTTGGTTTGTGCCAGTGTAGTCCTCAGCATGCATGTTGAGGTTGGATAGATCATTGGTGAGGTGCACATTGGAGCCGGTGTCCGGATACCATGAAGAATCGGAGGCAGAAGTGGCTGAGGCCATGTCGGCATGCATTGAAGATGAGTCAACCTGGTAGCTTTGCTCATACCTGAACTAGCATGTGGCTGCTATGTGTGACACACTTGACATGTCGAGCATTGGGATGGGCTGGGACCAGATGAAGGGAATTGCTAAGGTGGTCCCTTACCGCGGCCACGGCCCCTGCAACAAGAAAAGTTGGTGTTACGATACCCGAAGTTGTATCCACGGTTGTTCTTTGGATAGGATGGACTTTGGCGTTGGGCTGTGTTAGCAATGGAAATATTCAAATCAATGGCTGATTTGTGTTGCTCTAAACACAACTCATATGATAGCATATAACCATAGAGATTATTAAGAGAGATGGAATCTTGCCTTGTAGTCACAGATGTGACAAGAGGATCATACTCGGCACCAAGGCTAGCAAGGATGTGAGAGACCAATTCGGAATCTTCAATGAGCTTGCCAACAGCAACTAATAAATGGGAGAATCCCTGCACTTTCTTAAAATAAGCGGAGATTGTTTGAGCCCCTTTCTTTAAGGTGGACAATTATTGTTTAAGTTGCATGATTCGGAATTGAGATTGAGCGGAGAAGAGTGTCTCCAATGTGAGCCATACATCACGGGAAGTAGAGAGGCCAACATGGGGTAAGGCTTCTACGGATAGCATGGAGATGATGGCATTGAAGATCAACCTATCTTGATGATACCAGGATTGATAGCCAAGATTTCCAACTAGAAGACCAAATGTGGTGTCTGGAATGAGCTGAGGGGGTCATAGAGTTTTTTTCATCGACATACCCGAACAGATTTTGGCCTTCTAAGAAGGGGACCATGAGAAACTGTCAAAGGATGTAGTTTTTGAGTGAGTTTCTTGGAGATGTGATGATGCACATTTTTGGATTTGTGTTGGTGTGGCGGAAGAGGGAAGGATGGTGGAGACAGGGGGTGAAGTTTGTGTGGATTCAGTTTCAAATGTGGGAGTAGCCATAGACGTTAGTCTTGAGATGGCTCTAATACAACATATGATTGTAACGTGTTTGCTAATCTGCCTGCTTCAACGTATGGCAGTATGCTTGTATATATATTGAATCGAAACATCTAGATAATCACTAGATGTGATTTACATCAATAGGACTTGTGGCAGCAACTATCTAACCTTATCCCATGATTATAGAAATATATATATATATATATATATATATACGAGTCGAGCCCTAACAAGCGAGTAGATCCTTATACGAGCAGGTTCACGAACATTAATCGAGTTGAGCCGAGTGTTTATATGAGTATGTATCATTTAATAATCGAACCTAGTTTCGTGTTCACGAACAACCCGTTTAATAATCGAGTTGAGTACGAGTTGAGTTTAATCGAGCCGATCCCGAATAAGCTCGCGAATAGCTCAACTCATTTACACCCATATATGGAATAATACACCATCGTTACGGTTACAACAAGTAACTTTTAAGTTTTTTATTCATGTTAGAATATCTTCGACTCCACTCTATTCTTTTGTTTCGTTGAGTGGTCCTTTGTTCGGCGATGTAGTTTGTTGAGGGGGTCGGATTAGTTTTGGTTGTGTCGCAGATGGATAAGAGTTTCATAGTGGAGTCGAAGTCCTTCACCTTCTTGGTCTTGGGTGGGGCGTCGACGTTGAGGGTGGAGGAGAAGAGGAGAAATTTCCTGGGTGTCGTCATCTTGAGTTCGCAGAGCTCCGAGTGGCTTGCGTCCACGTTGGATGGGTTGTTGGGTATCCCAGCAGAGCAAGATTTTGTTAAATCGTTCAGAGAAGGTTCGAAGGTTCTAATAGCTCGAAGAGGTGGGAATAAAGCTGGGAATTACTTAGAGGCAACAACGTTCGGGTTGGGCGGTCGGAAAGGGTCTATTTTTATCCTAGAGGGCCATGAAGGATGGGGATGGCTTAAAAATTCCGACGAGCTGAGAAAGATTGTAGAATTTTTCTCTGTCTCGGAGGGTTGCGGGCTTGGTTCTTCATCTTCGTCGGAGAAGAAGACTGTGAAGGATGTTTGGCCGACTCTAGGCTTGGCTCCAAAGTGGACGGGGCCTTCTTTCGCGGAGGTGTTGAGATCGGGCTCGACCTCTGCTGCGAAGACGATGGCCATAGTGGGTGATGGTCATTCCAGAATAAGGGCTTCGGTGGCGACACCTTGCGATTTTGATCTTCTTCCGACGGTGTGGCATGCTGAGGCTGATCCGAGAACGGCGGTGGATTGTTTCTCAATGGAGTCTCACACGCTTGATCTGCTGGACAAAGACCAGATTGTACGTCCACAGGGAAAGCATACTCGTTTGAATTTTGAAAATTCGAGATTGTGGACGTGGCGTAAGTCGGGACACGCTTTTTATTTGGCGTTGGGCCGGGCTGTGAGGAGAGTTTTGACCCGTTTTGTCGGGTCGGGGCTGCTTCGGAAACCCTTAGGTTTTCGCGTGGCCCGTCTCAAGCGGAAACCTAAAGTTTCCTGTCCGCCGCCTTCCTCGCCGGAGACGACATCGGAGGGATATTCTGGGTTGATTTTGAATCGGTTTCCTCCTGGGGGTTCGGAGGTTACAGCATTGGGAGCCAAAGAGGGCGCGAGTCCAGCTTCATCGGCCTTTGTTGGGGGCTCCTCTAGGTCGGAGCCCACGTCGGCAGCTGACACTGAGACTGTTACAGGTACAGAGCCTTTGTTCGGGGGGAAGTTGAGTTGCTCCCAGGTGTTTCCGGGTTTTTCTTGCCGGACTCAAGCCTCTAATCTGTTTGGTTTTCCCCCTTCTCCGGCAACGGATTTGGGTTTTCCAGCGGATCCGGCTACCTATCCTTCTAGGGTGCGGTCTGACTCTGTCTTGGTGAGGTCGGGTTTTGAGGACTATCAGGTTGGAAAGCATGGTGTCTCGTCTGGCGGTGGTGGGCTTGCAGAGTCTGGGCGTCCTTCGGTAGGCAGCGTTGAATGTGGCTCTCCTTCAGATTCTCTCCTTCGGCAGGCAGTGGTGCATTCGGATGCCCCTGCCTGGGTAAGGATTATTGGTGGGGGTCCTCATCTTGGGAAGTTTGGAGGTTCTCATGAGGTCTCGGCTCCTCTTTTTCAGTGGGTTGTGTTTCCTCCGTGGCCAAGGCCGTTCTCCCCTATGTATGGCTGTACCCAGTTTGTGTCGTCTGAAGTTTTTGAGGTGGGAGAATCTTCAAAGGGGGCCGGTCAGGAGGAAAGAGATGCGGTTTACCCCAGGGTTGTGCAGCATGCCAGTTCGTGTTTTCGCACGATGGGGGTTTCGTTCTTGGGAACTGATGAAAAGGGTTTTTTGGACTTCTTGACTTCGACTGAGAACCAGCGCTATGACTCTAATTCCCCTCCTAAGAAGGACAAGTTAAATAGGAAAAAGGGGAAAAGAGAGGTCAAGAATTTAGAATGCTCGATTAATTTCGATGCTAGGGGTGTGGGTTCCAGTCGGGTTCGAGGCAAGAAGTTGGGGTTTTGATGTAACTTTTCTTCTGTTTTTGGGTTTTTCGGGTGCTCTTCTTTTGCTTTTTTGTTTTTCTTTTGTTTTGGTGTCCTTTTTGTATACTTCCTGTATGCTTAGGGGCACCTTTATGCTTTTTTAATGCAATTTGTTTACCTATAAAAAAATAAAAAAAAAAATAAAAAAAAATAAAAAAAAAAATAAAAAATCGGAAAAAAATTATGATTATTACTGTTAGAATATTAATTAAATGATTAATTTCACTATTTCCTATTAGCTTAAACTTTTTGGATAACTGGTGATTTAACATAGTATCAAAGCAGAAGTTATAAGTTTGAATCCCAACTCCACAATTTACCCCCATTTCTGTTAAATATTCAAGCCTCACTTGTAGAGTGGGAGTTTGAGCATATACACGAGGAGAAGTGTTAGAATATTAATTTAAATGATTAAGTCCACAATTTCCTATCAGCTCAAGCTTTTGGGACAACTAATGATTTAACAATCATAAATAATTTTTCCTACACCGCATAAACACACATAAATGTTAAACAAATACATATACTTCCAAATTTTTCATCAGTAGAAGCAATATGCATACTACGAAGGAAGCCAATTCTACATACCGGGATATTGAAGATATGGTTAGGGAATTCAGAATTTTAAACCCATGACGAAGAGATGCTATGCTCAAGAATGAAGTGGTGCCATCCTCAAACAGTTCCTCAACCCCTTCTCTTCTTTTAACAAAGTCAATGTCAGCAATTGAGGCAGCAACTGTGCCTGTAAAGCTGTTATGGTAAAACAATCTGACAACCATGATGAGCACTGATTGCAAATTATATATCTAGGCACAAACCTCCGCTAAAGTAGTCTTTCTTCAATAACTTTGCAGCATCTGCAGAATTGAAATAATCAGAAACAAAATTAGGACAAGCATTTTTTTTTTCCTCAAAGATCAATAAGCCTAATAAAATTCTAAATTCTAAAGCTTCCATTCGCTGGATGATATAATACAAAGAATAGAATTCCAGGAGAAAAAAGAACACTTAAACAAATAAGCCATGTTGGTAAGAGAAAGCATAAGCATAGTCATTTCAATCTTCACTGCAGACAGTAGAGACAAAATATTAAACGGTATTGCTTCATTGAAACATAAATATAGATATTGCCTCAAAATACAATAAAAATTCTTGTTAAGTATATACATCTTTTACTTACTGATGTCCCGAAATTTTCTTTTTTAAAAGGGCAACTACCTACCAAGCATACTTTTACATTTGCATTGGCTTGTATATTAGAAAATAATGTTTTATAGCAGCTCTTCTTTTTCTAATATGAAGTACTTGGAATGTGCAGACTGCGGTATGATACTCAGTATGCACACTTACTGAGATTATTTCAAGAACTTAAACCTTTCATCCGTCAGCTCTAAATGTGCTTATGGGTGTGAATTTCCTTGGAATTTGTCTCCACCCGGGCCACTCGTATGTCTGTCTCTCAATATTCCTCAGAACCATTTCTGAGAATATGTAAAGGATAAATGAAATCAACAGAGTTGTTACTGGTACTTTGGCAACATTTTAAAACTGTTCTACAAGTTGGTGGCATTTTGGGAGGTACCAAATTAGTGAGTTTTGAAGGCCATCCCTTTGTTTCTTATGGGTACACCTGAAAGGAACGTTTGGCTTTTGAAGGCTGTGAACTATTAGTGCTGGAAAGAAGCTTCTTACTCTGAGATCACTGTATGTTTAGATGGATGCACCTCACCATTTCCTCTTGAATTTTAGCAAGTAGTTTTTTTTTTTACTTATATTCTTTTATTCCCTTTTATTTTTCCCAGTGTTTTCTCCTGTATACTCCCATATGTACTAGGTTGCACCACTTCTGCATTTCACTGATTTATTGATTTACTTGTCAGAGAAAAATCCTATCAGTTTACTATCTTCGACAGGAAGCACGCTATTCAAAAGAAAAAGTATAACCTCATCCATGACCATTTGTAACATGGTCGCCGACAATGTCTCAAAAAGATAATTCTGGTGCTAAGAGAAATGAATATTCACCAAGGACCTCTTCATTACTACGCTCGATGTCATCTGGATACCTTTCTCTTGTTTTTTATAGGTAATCAAAGAAATATATAAAAAGCATAAGGCACCCCTAAGCATACAAGAAGTATACAAAAAAAAAAAAAAACCAAACATGAGCAAGCCAAAAAAAACAAAAAAAATAAAGAGAAAACCCACAAAACCCTACAAACAGCCGAGAAACCAAGACCCATAGCCTAAACCGTAAACCTGCCAACAACACCCTAGACTACATACCATGAATAGTCTTTTTGCCTTTACCCCAACAAGAACGAACACTCCTAATATAAGATAACCTGCACTGCAGGACTCGGACCAAGAAACCCCGCCGAAGAAAGCCTTTCGCCGGGGGGAGACAGTGGTTGCCTCCACGGAGTCAGCAATCAATCCGATCAACTTCGCATCCTTCATCTTCCGAGAATATCTTGGAATCCGACGAATACCGAGTGGATAACTTTCATATGATATATATATATATATATATATATATGAAAAATAATAAAAAAATAAAATAAAATAAAATAAAGAACTACTAAACCTGAGTGGATACCTGTAAGAATGTAAAGTAGCATATTCAGCAAGAACCAGGGGTAAAAAACAACTGAAAAGAATTGATGAACTCTATATCTGGCCCATAAAAGCAATATAACAACTTATGCAGTATATGGGAGAATGTTCACATAAGAAACGCAAAAGCCTTTTAAACCACATGATACTTTCAAAACAATATCAATCTTTCAGCATCAAATGCTTACCATTTCGAGCAATGAGAGCTCCAAGTCCAGTTGGATAGCCAAATAGCTTTACAAAAACAATATGGAGACAAAAATCAATACCTTAATGTAGTATTTTCTTACTGATAAATTTTGCACTTATACACACACCTTATAGAAGGAGATAACAACAAAATCTGCAGGATGCTTTGATAAATCTAGTGGTTCGGTTGCACATCCTTTTGCCGCATCAATCAGTACCATCCAGCACCCTCTGTCAACATAAGAAGAGAAAAATTGCATTCTTTGACTGATATTCAAAATCATTCAAATCATTGATTTGAAGAACCAGCAAAGAGCCATCCTTTCTGTTACCCAGATGCACCAACAATAAGAATAAAATATGCTAACATTCACATACAACATTTCAAACTGATGTCTCATGCATTTGTTGTCATGCACACCATGATCAAAGATTCTGCAAAAAGGGGTTAATTAGACTTGTGGCTATAAAAGATACATGAAGTTTTTGTTCAACTCAAATTACACATGATCTCAGCAAGCCAAATCATCTCTCCTCTTCTTAAATCTAGCACGTAACTTAATCTCACAATTTTAGGTTCCTTTTAAGTCTTCTTTTCAATTAGAAAAAAAAAAAAAAAAAAAAAAAAAAAAAAAAAAAAAAAGAAGAAGAAGAAGAAGAAGAAGAAGAAGCAAGAACCAAATTATAGATATTTTGCACTCATTGTGGCGGCACAACAAACCTAGACAGGAATATTCAAAAAACAAAAGATGATCCTGGGCAATCATACGTAGATTTCCTAAATAATAATAATTGCAATCATGCCAAGGAAGAATGCAACCTCACCCTGAAAACGCTAAGAAGAGCTACTAAAATTTTATTAAACTTATTAAATTACCAATTGTCACAAAAGCGTAAACTTATAGGAAATTGTAAATTTAATCATCTAGCTAATATTCTAACACTCTCTTTCACGCGTGGGTTCAAACTCTCAAACTTCTCATTTACAAGTAAGGTCTAACTCATGAAATATTTAGGGGTAATTACCTTTTCTCCCCATAAACTACCAAAAAATGCGCGATGCCCCCATGAACTACCAACTCGACCAAAATAAAGCATTCAACTACCAAAGACAACCATTTTCCCCCCTTCCGTTAGTCAAAGGGGTTAAAATAAACGGTCAACAGGTCACGTGACCGTCACACGCCGTTTTACCCTTATTTTCTTCCTCTTTCCCCCCCATGAACTACCACCATCTTCCTCTTTTCCCCCCATGAACTACCACCATCTTCCTCTTTTCCCCCCATGAACTACCACCATCTTCCAACATGCCCCCATGTAAAACGGTACATGACCCGTTGACTGTTTCTTTTAACCCCTTTAATTGACGGAAGGGGAAAAAATGGTTGCCTTTGGTAGTTGAATGCTCTATTTTGGTCGAGTTGGTAGTTCATGGGGGCATCGCGCATTTTTTGGTAGTTCATGGGGGAAAAAGGTAATTACCCCAAATATTTAATTGAAATGGGGATTAAACTGTAGAATTCATGTTCAGACTCAGGACCTCTATTCTGATACCCTGTTAAACTATCGGTTGTCCTAAAGTATTAAGCTTATAGAAGATTGTGTATTTAATCATTCAATTAATATTTTAAAAGAATTCGATCTATATGAATTTGATAAATTAAATAGTAACCTTTAAATAGATTATTCCTAATCCTTTTCCTGCAAAGAGATTTCAAATAAAAAATAATAATTACAAAAGCAAGTAAGAAACTACTAACACAAAATAGAAAAAAGACTCAAAACACAAAAGAAGACTCCAAGGCCTCTGGTACAGCCCATTCCAACCAATCTAGAGATTTACCAGATTATCCCCACCTTACTGAAACTTAATTAGAACTGACCAACAACTTTCTAATGCAAAGAACCATAAAAATAAGACCTATTAGTAAATAAAATAGCCTACTAAAGGTGCCGATCAGATCCCACATTGAAACTAGAGCATATTTTTTAAAATATATATTCATCTTTGAACTTGTTTTCCCATGAACTTTTTTTCTGGCATCATTCTCCCCTAGTTAAAACAAACACGCCCTTGTGTTCTGAGGTGCTTTAGAATCAAGCTTTTCAATTTCTTTGCATCCTTAAAACAAAATCACAAGGCCAAGTTTGACACCACTTCACCTTCTTAAACAGAGGTAACAATGAAGATATTGGATGGTGCTTTTCAACCACATATTGAATTCGTCAGGGATGACAAAATCAAGTTGTGATTATTCCTTGTAAGGATTATGTTGTTGAAATTATTTTGAACTTGAATTGTGATGGCATTCCTATTCAATAGCTCCCTTTAAACAACATGTCCAGCAATCCCAGCCTCCACCTCTTTAATCTCTTCTTTCATCACACTATCCTCCTTTCTTCTTGTTCTAGAATAATACATGTGGATAGATGAGATGCACTTGACACCATCCAATGCTGAACAGTAGCAGGTTAATAGATTTATTTTCCTGCAACAGTAGATTTGACCCCTTTTTCTTCACTCTAATGTTTAATCTGCCATCAAGCAATTCAGTAGCTTTCTTCTCATCAAAAGCTTCTGCCTTTAGTTTTCCAGCATGCTACATTGACCAATCGTTTGAGCTCTGCTGCTGGTTCTTCTTGCTTTTCAACTTTCCTGCATGCATTTCTGACTCACTAACATGCTGTTCTGGCTTTCTAACTTCCTCCAGTGGCAGTTTAGTTCCACTCTCTACTCCTGTTGTCCAGCACTTCTTGCGTACAATTTTGGCAATTCAAAGATTATATTTAGAATGGAATGGAAAATTGTAGATTTTCTTTTTATAGAGTTTATGAATATCTCAAACTGCATAGCCATTTCATAGCATCTTCAAGATCTTCTTAAATGAACATGATAGATCTCTTTTTTTATGTTACATCTCAGCTCACTCTTGAATCAAGAAATAATCATAAATTAACTTCCAACTATTCCACAATTAAGAAATAGTTCTTACATTTCCTTGCATAATCAATCACACACAAATCACATTGTCGGAGAGATGGGCAAGATCATCTTGAAAACCTGATAGAATAATTTCTTCTTTCAGAAGTTTTTCACCCCTCTTCCCAAGTCAATACACTCTTGTAAGAACTCGCACTGTGTGAAATAATCAAGGCAGAACTTACTCCAACGCAAATTCAATGCATTCGAAATTCAGAACTAGATTAGGTTTCCTGATAAGATCTTGAAAACTTCTTGTATGGGATTTGATGTTTAAGGGCCTAGGAATGGTTAGATTATAGAAATAGAAACAGGTTGAATCTTGAAGGAATTTCATGGATGTTTGTTGTAGGGTTTGCATGGGAAGAAAACTAGAGGAAGAAGAGGCTATGTGTTTCTACATAACCTCTCTTAACTCATAATATATACTGTAAAATTCAAGACAAAGACCAAAATACCCCTGTAAAAAAATTCCTACCATCAATATACTCTTTTAACCCTAAGAAACTCTTCTAACACTCCCCCTCAAGCTGGAACATATATATCATATAAGCGCAGCTTGGAACAAATAAACTCTAAATTCTTTCAACACAAGGATTTTGTAAATCAGCTAACTCATCTCCGGACTTCACGAATGGTGTAGATATATCTCCACTAAATATCTGATCTAGAATAAAATGACAATCAACCTCAATATGCTTGGTCCTTTCATGAAAAACTGGCTAGATGCAATATATAAACCAGCCTGGTTATCACAAAACAATTGGATAGGAGTAGGAGCTGAGAATCCAATCTCTTAGAGAAAATGTTGTAACCAGGTCAACTTACTAGTATTATTAGCCATTGCCCTGTATTCTGCTTCGGCACTTGACCATGCCACAACTGTCTGTTTCTTACTTCTCCAAGTGACCAGATTATTGCTTAAAAATGTACAATTAAAATCCTGTAGTAGATCTGAGGGAACCTGCCCAATTTGCACCAGTAAAACCTTCTACTCGGAGGTGTCCATTCGGTCTGTACAATATCCCAAGACTAGGAGCTCTTTTCAAATATCGAATAATACAAGCAACAGCTTCCCAATGTGAAACCCTAGGAGCCTCCAAGAACTGACTAACAACACTAACTGCATATGAGATGTCTGGCCAAGTAATAGTAAAATAATTCAACTTTCCAACGAGACGACATTACCAACTAGGTTCTTCAAATAATTCCCCTTCATCCTTTGGTAATTTCTTATTAGGATCCATTGCAATGTCAACAGGACGAACACCCAAAAGACCCATCTATTCTAATAAATCAAGTACATACTTTCCCTGAGATAAAATTCATACATGTCCGAGATCTAGCAACTTCAATCCCCATAAAAAATCTAAGTTTTCACAAATCTTTCATATGAAACCACTGCTGCAAAAACAGTTTCAATCGATCAATGCCTCCTGAATCATCACAGAAAACACTGAGGAACACAGAGAACAACCTTGAACTAGTCAAGAAACACAAGAAACCAATCAAGAAACAAAGAAAACCGGCCAAAAACGTATGAAGAACACTTAAAATTAAACTTCACCTAATTAATTCTTATCCTCAATAAGGATATCCTTATTCCCGATAAGGAGTAGCGAGAACCAGAACCCAAACAAGGGTGCTCGTCTCCAACTACTCGCCGGAAACTTGCCGGCAAGACCAACTACGACTGCCACAAAGCGATCCGACAACCACGAAGCAAGACAATCCAACCTACCAACAATGTAAATGGCGACTGCAACGCTCTCTAACCACCATTGACATCACTGACCACCATAGAGACCTCCGACTAACACAACCATACACACTAATCAATTGTTTCTATGCAGGGTAGAAATAATACCTTAGCAGCCACAATATTGGTTTTGCCGATTACACCAAAACCATTGACGACGACGAAACTCTTGGCGGGGCTGACAATGACATCACACCACTAAAGACGGGGACATCGGTGCCATCTACCCCAAATCACAAGCATGAAGCCCAAAGTTCAGAAGTCCTCAATACCTCGATCAGCAAACAAGAGCGGAAGCAATGAAAGGGTGTGGGATGTAATCAAACCCTAGGTTCTTATACCATGTTGTAGGGTCTGCATGAGAATAAAACTAGAGGAAGAACAGGCTATGTGTTACTAAGTAACCTCCCTTACCTTATAATACATATACATATTGTATAGTTCAACACAAAGACCAAAATACCCCTATAACAAATTCACATACTTTAACGCCCCTTGATCTTAAAAGAGGTGTAGTGCAAGCCTTACTTACCTATACCTTTTTTATCTTCCACTCTCACGGATATTCACCAGCTTTGTTACTCTGGTGGCCCTTGACTGACCCTTCTCATATCGTTTAGATAGAGATTGTCATGGGTTTTTCAATCTTTTGTTAACCTTTAGCTGGGGGCCTTTGTACACGGAGAAAGTTGTCGAATAGCAGCAGAAACATTCCTATTGCTATTCTATGGTCTTTTCTGTCTTTCCACCTTTTTCTTGTGGCCTTTACCCTGAGGCATCCTATCTCAAGCAGGATCCCTCTGCTCTTTGGCGCTCGGGATTCAATTCAAGAACTAGTCACTCACCATCTGATTCACGCGGATCAGAGCCATCGAGTCGATAACAACAGTTCTTCGGTGCAGCTTTGACTCTACAGCAAGATCACAGCTTGTCGCCGTTAACTATCTAGTTCACCAACATACACTTTTAACCCTAATAAACTTTTCTAACAATAGTAGAACGGTAGATTAAAGGGCTAAAAAAATAAAAAAGGAAGATAGAAGATAGAAGATAAACCCAGGAGAATCACACCAAGGTCTCCTAAGCAATTACACCTAGAAAGGAAAAGGAAGTCACTCAAATATTTTTAAGAAAAGCTGAAGAAAGTACTGACCCCAATCTATCTGCAGATTTGATAGATTATATAAAAACCTTAATGTAGGATATTCATAACAGTTTTCCTTTAAAGACTAGGATTACTAAACAAAAACAGAAAGAGCTACTAAACCAAACAGAAAACTACTTAAGACCCAAAACATAAAAGAAGACTCATAGGCCTTTGGAATAGCCCAGCAACTTTCTGATAACAGAAAATATAAAAATAAGACTTATTAGTAACTAAAATAGCCTATGAGGGTGCAGATTAGATCCCACATTGAAACTAGACCATAGTTTAGAAACTTTTTTGTCGTGGATATTACGTAACGTTTTTGAGAAAGAGGGCTTAATTATCATCCCCATCTGTCATTCATTCATTCAAATTTTTAGAAGCTTTGTACAATATTCCAAACTAGGACAGCTCATTAGGGACAGATCACATCCCTTCTAGAACATGGACACATCACACAATACCCGTCATTCTTCTAGCAGTTTTCATTTTTTATCTTGTTTTTCAGAAAGCTTTTTGCTGGGTACATCAGATAACATACTCACAACGCATACTGACCAGCATTAACTCCATCCATCAAAAGCTACACCCAAATTAGATCATATTGCTCAAACACAAAATATCTTATTAGTGACATCATAATTACAAAAAAAATTACTATTTACAACCATTACAACATGTTATTTTATACAAACCAAATTAGTATGTCAAGAATTTCTAGTGGACCATAAAGTTAGAAAAGGAGTGCATAACATGATACGCGTTATATACTTGCAAATCGGAGAGCCTTCCAAGATTTTCTCTGAATCTTCCTTAATAATCTTCACCAAGTCAAGGCTGAATCTCAAACCTGAGAAATTGCACTCTGAGGGAAAGGCAAATAAGTTATATGTGTCACCTGCATTAGGTAAAATACATCATAAAGCTAAAGCGAGAGTCAAATATATGAACGTGTCCATCAATATCAAGCATATATAATGATGTAGCACCAGTAAACAGAGGAAAAAAGAAAGCAATCAAGAGAAAGAAGAAGCAGAAATTAAGAAAGGGAGAAAGAAGAAACCGAAAGATAGAGAAAATAGAGAGGAAATAATAGCGACGCACACTCAAATAATCATTATTCTTCAAAAACTATCTTTGTCTTCAGTTAACAGTGTTTAAATAGTAAATAGCAACCCTAATTAAACCCTAGAAGGGTTATGAGTGGGCTAAATAACTAAAACAAATAAAGCCTATAATTGAAGCCCATTATTACAACCCAAATAACTAAATAAAATAACAAGATGTCCGCATCAACTCTCCCGGGGTGGGAGAAAAACTCGACTCCATCGAGTTGTCAACTCCCAACAAACTGCGGTCAATCACCCAACCATAAGCTCAGTAGTTGAGCGAGCCTCTTTCGACGTCCATAAACACGTGTGAGTGGAGGGCGGAATCGGATGTCCCGACCAACTCCTCCGGAACGGGTGTGTGGTGCTCTAGGAAGAGGAAGATCCTGCTAACTCCAATAAAGCTCTAATAAATCTGGATCAAGCAGCTAGAGTAGCTCTCTAGGAATCCAGGCACAGTCTGAATCAGGACGATCTACCAAACGAACAAAGAAACGCTGCACCTCTCCATCATTGGTCAACACAATCTGTTCATCTAAAATAGCATCAATTTTATCTTTGTGTGCTGGGATAGATGGTACTGGAGTAGGGGTGGCAACAAGTTCAGGGTCAAGGTCCACAGATGGAGGTAGAGAAGGATCATTGGAGGGGTTAAAATGGCCTTTGTAAGCAACTAGATCCTCAACATTGAAAGTAGAGTGGTAACCAAAATGTGATGGAAGATCAATGACATATGCATTTTGACCAACTCGCTTTAAAATTTTAAAAGGACTAGTACTACGAGCCTGCAGTTTGGATGCGGATCCAGGTGGACGCCGCTCCAGTCGAATTCGAATCATAACATAATCCCCAATATTAAATTCAACCTATCGTTTATGCAAATCAGCTCTAAGTTTATATGATGCATTACTTGCTTCAAGTTGTTTATTGATCTCAATATGCAAGTCATGAAGATGTTGTGCAAATGCTTCAGCTGACATGGACACACTAGCATGGGGGGACATGGGAATAAGGTCTAACGGCTTCCTAGGCTTATAACCATGAACAACCTCAAAGGGACTCATACCTAAAGACCGATTCACAGAACTGTTATAAGCAATTTGAGCTGTAGGAAGGATCAAATCCCAATTTCGAAGATTTTCCTGGATTAGACACCTTAATAAATTGTCAAGACTGCGATTAACAACCTCAGTCTGACCATCCGTCTGAGGGTGGTAAGCAGCGGAGAATTTCAATTTAGTAACCACCATATGCCACAGAGTTCTCCAAAAATGATTAGTGAAACAAACATCCCTATCAAAAACAATAGTCTTAGGAAGGCCATACAATTTGACAATCTCGCTAAAATACAACCTAGCGATCCTAGACGCATCTGAAGTCTTGCTACAGGGAGAAAGTGAGCCATTTTCGAGAAACGGTCGACTACCACAAAAATAGGAGTATCTTAGCCACATCTTTCTTTAGGCGAGGCCAATAAAATTGACGTTCTACCTCCTCTATGGTCTTGTCACGTCCAAAATGTCCAGCCAAACCTCCAGCATGAATTTCCCAGACAATAAAGTCCCAAACTGAAGTCCAAGGGATGCACAACTTGTTGGTTTTAAAGAGATAACAAGCCTCAAGGCGGAAACCGTCCGCTGTATTCGACTGCCCGCTTTGCAACTCGAGAAAAATATCCTTCGATTTCTTCTGAGAGTTAAGGTAGCAAAGGGCCTCATGGTCTAAATAAAGAACAAACTCCTGTGGCCTGCACAACTGCATACAATTCTTTGTCATATGTGGAGTATCGTTGTTTGGCATCATTTAACTTCTCACTGAAATAAGCAACAGGGTGGCGTTCCTGGCTAAGGACTCCACCTATTCCTACCCCGGAAGCATCACATTCAAACTCAAAAACCTTGGAGAAGTCAGGAAGTCGCATAACAAGAGCTTCCGTCATTCGCTTCTTGATGAACTTAAAGGCCTTAGTTGCTTCCTGTGTCCACTGGAATTCTCCTTTCTTCATGCATTCCGTGAGAGGAGCCATGATAGTGCTAAACCCCTTGATGAAACGAAGATAAAATGTAGCTAGGCCATGAAAACTCCTGACGTCATGTATCGACTTGGGCTCAGGCCAACTAACAATGGCCTGAATCTTTGCAGGGTCAGCAGAAACTCCTGTAGAAGAGACAACGAATCCTAGGAAGACAACTTGGTCAGTGTAGAAAGAACACTTCTTTACATTAGCATACAGACTTGTGGCACGAAGAGTAGAACAAACCTGTGTCAGATGATCTCGATGTTGTTCCTTGGTTTTACTGTAGATGAGTATGTCATCAAAGTAAACGACGAGGAACTTTCCCATGAAAGGCCGAAAGGCTTGTGTCATTACTATCATAAAAGTACTTAGAGCATTGGTTAGTCCAAAAGGCATGACCAACCACTCATACAGACCATTCTTCATTTTGAAAGCAATTTTCCATTCATCACCCGGACGAATCCTAACTTGATGATACCCACTCTTTAGATCAATCTTAGAAAATATTGTGGCACCAACCATCATATCCAACATATCATCAAGCCTAGGGATGGGAAAGCGATACTTTACTGTGATCTGATTAATGGCACGACTATCGATGCACATCCTCCAAGAACCATCTTTCTTAGGAGTCAAAAGGGCCGGAACTGCACAAAGGCTTAAACTCTCACGGATAAATCCTTTGTGAAGGAGTTCATCTACTTGTCTCAGTAGCTCGGCATGCTCAGTGGGATTCATCCTATAATGAGGCAAATTTGGAAGAGGCGCTCCTGGAGCAATATCTATAGCATTTTGAATGTCTCTTAAAGGAGGCAAATGGTCAGGGAGGTCCTTAGGGAAGACATCCTGAAATTCCTGAAGAAGAGATTGGGCCTCAATAGAGGAGATGATTGGAGAGTCCAAAGGAACCTCCATGACAACCACAGCAAACACCACAGCATCATCCACGAGAGTTCGCTCAAACTCCGTAGGGCTAATGATATTTAACCCTTTACGTTCTATACCTTTCTTTGCTAGCTGCAAACCCATGGGTGTTGGGGGTAAAGCGTTCAGATGGATCTTCTTGCCCTTAAACACAAAGGAGCATGAATTGGATCGACCATGGATGGTCACATCCAAATCAAACAACCAAGGCCGACCTAGAAAAACATGACCAACATCCATTGGAATGACATCACACCATATGTGGTCCTTATATTCCAAGAACTGGATAGGCACCAGACAACGTTCTTTCACCGCTATGGAAGAATTATCAACCCAAGAAACGCTATACGGTTGAGGGTGAGGAGTTGGTTGCAATCCCAAGTGGGACACAGTAGTCACCGAAACGGCATTAATGCAACTCCCATTATCCACAATGACCTTACAACCCTTCCATTGATTTTGATATAAGTATGAAAAATAGCTGACGACGCCAGTCATCAGCATCTTTGGATTGGGTCAGGGTACAACGGACAACACTTAACCAGGGTGTATCAGAAACAGGGAGCTCAGGACCTAAATCCATAGAAAGGGTTCGGATACAACCTAAGAATGGGCCCTCAGCATCAACCAAATCATCAAACTCGTCCAGCTTAGGTTCATAGACTTGATCTTCCAGTGGCCCATCAACAATATCCTCACGTTCCTCAATAATTAGGGCTCGACTAGGACAATTGGCTGAAATATGGCCAAATCCCTTACAATTGAAATACTGCAAGCAAGAGGAAGTCTTAGGAATTTCTGGCCCTTTAAACTTATTCTCCCGTGCATGGTAACTACATGGTGGTGGCCCTAGAATAGACCTAGAGGGAAGAGTGGGCGCTGGGGAAACGGAAGGGCGATTATCACTACGCTTGCCATACGAAGTCCAAGTAATCGACTCATAATCTCTTACTAAAGAATACGCATGATCTAATGTATTGACTTCCCGAAGGACAAGCTCGCGTCTAAGATCATCTTTTAAGCCTTGTCTGAACCGACTCAAAGTCATGGCCTCATCCTCAACTACATGGCACCTGATTCGCAATTCATCAAATTGAGTGACATACTCAGTCATTGGTCGATTGCCCTATGTAAGAGCATTCCATTGGTCCAACAGGTTACCCCTGTAAGATTGGGGTAAGTACTTCTCTTGCAGACGACGCTTCATTTCTTCCCAACTTCCAACAGGAGGCGCATTGCGCCTCTCGAGGAGCTCTTCTACAGTTTCCCAAAAAAGCTAGGCAATGCCAATTAACTTCAAGCTGGCGAATTGAACTCTCCTAGTCTCGGGGATCCCATACCAATTAAAGAATTGATCAATATCCCTAGTCCATTGAGTAAAAACTCAAGGGTCCAAACAACCATCAAAAGTAAAGGCAGTTAACTTAATGTTTTTAAATAAGCGCTCTTCATGACGAGTAGGGGACTGAGTACCCTGACGGTAATGGTCTCGTTCGCGCTCATGATCACGGCCCCGGTTCCTACCATCACGTCCAGCATGTTGGATGTCCTCCAAATTGTTTAACGTAGTAGCTAGACCCCTGGTCTCCTCATGGTTAGCCACCATCTCATTATGGACACCCACTAATTCAGTTTGCAATTGTTGCTGGTTAGAGGCTAATTGAGCTAACTGACGGGTGACGGCCTCAAATTGGGACGGATCCATGGTGGAGGTACTAGAGGTAGGGGTAACTAGACGACCACTACGCAAATGCATGCAATGTAAAACCACTAAATGAAGTGCAATTGAGATCAATGAACATTAAGAGGCAGTAATGAAAAATATAAACCTAAGCAAATTTTTTTTTTTTTTTTTGGATTAAGTAAATCCAAACACAACAGACAAGTAATGTAGGTATTTTTTCTCATATGTCAAATTTGTTCTTCCAGAAATCCTGCGGAGATTAAGGAGCATTTAGTTCATTTTTACAACAATCTGTACTTGGAGAATTGTTCTTGGCGGCCTAGGATGGAGGGTCTATCTTTTTTATCCATTGATGCGGATGAGAGCATCTGGCTAGAAAGAGCGTTTGAGGAGAAGGAGGTGTGGGATGTAATCAGGGATTTGAATGGAGATAAGGTGCCGGGTCCTGACGGATTCACTGCGGCTTTCTTTCAGAAGTGTTGGGATTTTTTAAAAACTGACATTATGGATGTTTTTGCAGAATTTCATGCTCGAGGCAAGTTTGAAAAGAGTTTGAATGCCACTTTTGTCTCTTTGATTCCTAAGAAGACTGGTGCCATGGATGTGAGAGATTTTCGCCCTATTAGTTTGTTAGGGAGGATTTACAAGATTATTTCAAAAGTTCTTGCAAACAGATTTAAGTTTGTTGTGGGCAAGATTATCTCCAACACTCAGAATGCGTTTATTGGTGGTCGACAAATATTAGACTCTGTGCTTATTGCAAATGAATGTGTGGATAGTCATATTCGATCAGAGGAACCTGGACTCTTGTGTAAGCTAGATTTGGAGAAGGCTTATGATCATGTGAACTGGGACTTCTTGCTTTATTTGCTGCAGAGATGTGGTTTGGGGGAAAAATGGAGGGATTGGATACGTTTTTGTATTTCTACGGTGAGATTCTCTATTCTTGTAAATGGAACCCCATCCAATTTTTTTAATAGCTCTCGTGGTTTGCGACAAGAAGATCCTCTTTCTCCTCTGTTGTTTGTGGTGGTTATGGAGGCTTTGAGTCGGATGTTGACTGCTGCATTGGATCAGGGTAATTTGACAGGATTCTCTGTGGGTTCCAGGGTTTCTGAGGCCTTAGTTGTGAATCACTTGCTGTTTGCTGATGACACATTGATCTTTTGTGATGCTCAAGAAGAACAAATTCGACATCTGAGATGTATCTTCTTAGGCTTTGAGGCAGCTTCTGGTTTGAGAATTAATTTAGGAAAATCAGAAATTGTTCCAATTGGCGGTGTAGAGGATGTCGAAAGGTTGGCTAATCTTCTTGGATGTCGGGTTGCTTCTTTGCCGATGACTTACTTGGGTTTGCCGTTGGGTGCTTCTTACAAGTCCACCTCTATTTGGAATGGTGTTATTGAAAAAATGGAAAGGAGGTTGGCGGGTTGGAAGCGGATGTATTTGTCAAAGGGTGCCCGGTTGACTCTTATTAATAGTACGCTCTCCGACATCCCCACTTATTACTTATCTTTGTTTCCTATTCCAGTCAGGGTGGCTAATCGTCTTGATAAAATTCAAAAGGATTTTCTTTGGGGTGGCATTGGTGATGAGACCAAATTTCATCTAGTGAATTGGAACAAGAATTGTACACCTTTGCATGCAGGTGGGTTGGGAGTTCATAATCTCATCTAGTTCAATCGAGCACTCTTGGGTAAGTGGTTGCGGAGATATGGTAGGGAGAGAGAGGCTTTATGGCGTTTGGTGATTGATGCCAAATTTGAGAGTTTAAAGGGTGGGTGGTGCTCAAAAGAGGTTTCGGGTTCTTTTGGAGTGGGTGTATAGAAACATATAAGGAGGGGGTGGGAGAAATTTCGCAATTTTGTTCGTTTTGAAGTGGGGAATGGATCAAATATTAGCTTTTGGCAAGATTGGTGGTGTGGGGATACATCCTTGAAGCAATGCTTTCCAGCGCTTTTTAGTATAGTAAGGAACAAAGATGCGATGGTGGCAGATAATTTGGTGGTTCATAATGGTGTAATTCAATGGAATGTTCTCTTCACGCGACAAATCCAGGATTGGGAGATGGATATGGTCCTTTCTTTCTTCGATCGACTATACTCCACTTCGGCTCGACAAGGAGAGGGTAACAGGTTAGTGTGGAATCCCTCTAAAAAAGGTTTATTTGAGGTGAGATCCTTCTACAAAGAGCTTATTAGGAAAGATGGCCCATTTGTTCCATATTTTCCTTGGAAGAATATTTGGCGTGTTAAGGCTCCAACAAGGGTGGCCTTCTTCGTATGGTCAGCTGCTTTGGGTAAAATATTGACGCATGATAACTTGCGTAAGAGGAATGTTATAGTAATTGAGTGGTGTTGTTTATGTAAGAAGAGTGGGGAGTCTATTGATCACTTGTTGCTTCACTGTGAGGTCGCCCAGGATCTTTGGAGCTACGTTCTTATTTTATTTGGGGTTGAGTGGGTTATGCAGCGAACGGTGTTGGAGTTGTTGAGTAGTTGGGGGGCGGCGATTGAGTGTGGTCATGTTAAAGAGGCTTGGCGGTTAACTCCTCTGTGCTTGCTGTGGTGTATTTGGAGGGAGCGGAATGCTCGACTGTTTGAAGATGTAGAGACTTCTATGGTGGAGCTACAGAAGCGGTTGCTCAATACATTATTTTTTTGGACAGCGGCCCATCATAGTTTGAGTGTTTTTACTTATGTAGAATTTTTAAATTTATTCTCTGTTCGTCCCTTTTAGGGGTTCTCTTGTATACTTCCCGTGTATAAGGGTTGCGCCCCTTTGCGCTTTTTAATAAATTGCAATTACTTATCAAAAAAAAAAAAAAAAAGAGTAATGTAGGTATTTAAAATTAAAGCAAAGGTCAAATACCAGCCAAGATAATCCGATCAAGATGAATTTTTTTTTTTATTTTTTTTTTTTTTTAGGCAAGTTGGGAGGCTGAAAATACGAACAGTGGGAGGCCAAATGTGGGTAAAAATTATCTAGGGAAAGTAAAACAGTAAAAGGTCCAATTAGGTGGGTTTGGATTAGGTGCTACGGATAACAGCAACACAATAGAAAAATTGAACCAATTCTAGAATAAACTGACAACATAAAACCAAAGATAAAAGAGCAGGGACTCCCTGTTTTTCGTTGAGAAATCTGGCAGGGCTTGTGGCGACAACAGGGGCACGGGTGCGGCCAGGTGTGTGTTGCGACTGGAGCGGCGGTCTTCGTCGACACACCACGGCGAGATGTTCACTGTTTGGGGTTCTTCGATCTACCTCTATAAGTGTTTCCTCTCTTCTCTCTCAGATCGAGCTCGCTTTCTCTCGGATATACCGAATGGGTTGGGTCGAATGGGTTTTGGGTGAGAAACTAAGGTAGGATTTGGATCGAAGGGAGGTCTTTCGATGGTGGGTTGCTTGTGAGTGGTGGTGTATCTGGGTGTTGGTGTGCCGGCTGGTGTGTGGAGCGGACAGAGTCTGCCGGACTCCTGGGTTGGAGTGGATGGAGGCTTAGCGGTGGGTTGTGGCGGCTAGGGTTTGGGTATGGACAGCGCAAGGTGGGGCTTCTTCTGTGTAGGTTCCGTGTGATTTTCTTCTGTTGAGTTGGGTGGCGGCGCTGGTTCAGGGTGAGGAGAGTGAACAGGGGTGTGGATCGTCGGTTGGGCTCTGATACCAAATTTTATGTAGCACCAGTAAACAGAGGAAAAAAGAAAGCAATCAAGAGGAAGAAGAAGCAAAAATTAAGAAAGGGATAAAGAAGAAACCGAAAGATAGAGAAAATAGAGAGGAAATAATAGCGACGCACGCTCAAATAATCATTATTCTTCAAAAACTATCTTTGTCTTCAGTTAACAGTGTTTAAATAGTAAATAGCAACCCTAATTAAACCCTAGAAGGGTTATGAGTGGGCTAAATAACTAAAACAAATAAAGCCTATAATTGAAGCCCATTATTACAACCCAAATAAATAAAGCCCAAATAAATAAATAACTAAATAAAATAACAAGATGTCCGCATCATATAATTTTCATGATATTGTAGTAGAGCAATCCTACTCTTCACCCACATTTGTCAGACCCATTTCACACAGGGTGACGTAGTGTGTTTTAAGTGGCTTTCCTTTTTCTTTTTCTTTTTTGATAAGTACACAAGAAGTATACAAGAAAAGTGACTAAGGCGAAGAAGAAAAAATAACAAGAAAATCATGAAAGCTAAACACTAAGGGAGGTAGGAACGCAGCAGTCTAAGAGAACAAAGACTAAAAAAAGAAAGTTTTGGGCTCCTCAATCGTCATTTCTTTGTCCTCGAAGTTTCTATCATTTTGTTCCTTCCACAGGCACCAAAAAAGGCAAGAAGGAACCATCTTCCACACTACAACACTTCGAGAGCAACCACCCGTCTACGAGCAAGCGAATAAATCGACCACCTAAAGAAGCATAACCCAAGACAAACTAAAGCGGCTGAAAATAGCATTCTATAAGGCAAGAGCAACCTTACAATGGAGAAGAAGGTGGTCCACATACCCCCCATTCATTTTGCACAAACTCTCCACCTATCAATCACAATGACATGCATCTTTCTAAGATTATCCAAGGTAGGGATCTTCCCTAGCACCACCTACCAAACAAAAAATGCCACTTTCAAGGAAACCTTGGTCTGCCAAATACTTCTCCAGGGGAAAGAAGCTTCCTCTTTGCAAGCAAGGACCTTATAGAAAGAATTAACAACAAACTTCCATTTGTGAGGAGTCCACTAAAGCTTGTCTTCCCCTTCACTCTTCACTCCTCACTCTGATGAAGTACAACAAGGTGAAGAAGGAAGCCAACACTTCCACCTCCCAGTCGTGGGCTGCTCGAATAAAGCTGACGTCCCACTGAAGGGAACCATTCCCCGGAACCAAGTGAGCTGCAACAAGCGCATCCTTGTAACAGGCAATGCCATATAAAACCGGGAAAGCTTCCTTGAGGGTCATCTCTCCATACCACACATCATGCCAAAATCTGATCCTTAACCCATGTCCTAAAATAAATCTGATATGACTACAAAAGAAACTCCACCCCTTTCTAATATTCTTCCAAAGCCCCACTCCATGAGACCAAGGGGGATCTAAGGAGCACCACCCATCCCACCCACAACCATACTTAGCATCCACAATAAGTTTCCACTAAGCCTCTCTCTCATGCACATAACGCCACAACCATTTCCCTAACAGAGCCCTGTTGAAGATCTTCAAATTCTGAATGCCCAAACCTCCTTCAAAAATAAGGGAACAAACCTTGGACCAGCTAACCAGGTGATATTTAAACTCTTCACTTAGACCTCCCCATAAGAAATCACGATAGAGCTTCTCAATACGATTTGCCACACTAGCAGGAATAAGGAAAAGAGACAAGAAATATTTAGGGAGATTGGAGAGAGTACTCTTTATAAGGGTAACCTTACCACCCTTGGACAGGTACATCCGCTTCCAATTAGCCAACCACCTCTCATTCTTTCCAAGAACACCATCCCAAATAGACTTGGCCTTAAAAGAGGCCCCCAACGGAAGACCAAGATACTTTAAAGGTAACGAGAAAACCCCACAACCCACGATGCTAGCCAAACCATCCACATTATCCACACAGTCCACTGGAACCAAGACAGACTTAGCCAAATTAATCTTCAAACCTAAAACAACTTCGAAGCACAAGAACAACATACGAAGAAAACAAAGCTGGTCAGGATTAGCCCCCCAAAAGACCAAAGTATCGTCCACAAACAGCAGATGTGAAATGTTAAAGCTCTGTTTGGATGCAAGAGTGGAATTTTGAGTCTATTCAACTTTTTGCTACAGTGTTTGCTTTTTCAAAAACAAATCATATTTTATTTAACTTTTTCTAAACAAAAGAGAAACCTGAAAGAAGACCGCTCTGGCTAGTAGCAGTGAGCAACTTACTTAGAGTCTCCATAACAATAACAAACAGAAAAGGAGACAGGATCACCCTGTCTAAGCCCGCGAGAGCTACTAAAGAAATCAGATGAAGTGTCGTTCACCAAGACAAAGAAGCGCACTGAAGCAATGCAATGTGCTATCCAAAAAACACCATTTCTCCCCAAAACCACTTCTTCTCAGCATATACAGCAAGAAATCCCAGTTGACATGATCATAAGCCTTCTCAATATCCAGCTTGCAAAGCAACCCTAGTTCACAAGATTTAAGACGACAATCCAAGCACTCATTTGCTATAAGAATTGAATCAAGGACTTGCCTACCTTTCACAAAAGCATTCTGAGGTTTTAAGATAATCTTCAACACAACTTTTCTCAGTCTGTTCGCAAGAACTTTAGCAATGATCTCATAACCTTCGCTTATGAAACTAATAGGCCGAAAATCTTTAAGATCCAAAGCCCCATACTTCTTCAGAATTAGAGCAATAAAAGCAGCATTAAGGCTTTTGACAAACTTGCTATGAGCATGAAAGTCTTGAAAGACCCCCATGATATCAGTCTTGATCACATCCCTACAGTCTTGGAAGAACGCAATAGAGAACCCATCTGGACCTGGAGCCTTATCTCTGTTCGTGCCTTTAACCACCTCTAAAACCTCCCTCTCCTTAGTTCGAAACAAAGAGGCCTCAACTGCATCCAAAGAATCGAAAGCGAGGTCATCCAATCTAGACCGCCAATTGTACAATTCAACAAATAAGGTCTCATAGAGTTGAGCAGCATAATTCCTAATAACTGGCTGATCAAAAGAAACAAAGTCGTTGAGAGTTGGCAACTCGATGAAAAAAGTTTAGTCTATTTATCCCCCTCTTTAAGCCAAAGAACCCTTGACTTTTTTCTCCAACTAATATCCTCCTAAAGAATAGAATTCTCCAAATCTCTAATAACCAAACATTTCCTCTCCTCTTTAGGAGTTAAACCACGAACTTCCTCTAATCTGTCAAGAGCACTCAACTCTTCCATAAGAGCTTTTTTAATAAACTCCAAGTTACCAAACTCCTGCTCGTTCCACTTCTTAAGATCAAGCTTTAAGGCCTTAAGCTTTTGAGCAAAGATGAAGCTAGGAGAGCCTTGAAAGTGATAAGACGACTACCAAAGTCCCACCCTTCCCACAAACCCATCAACCTTTAACCACATGAATACCCCCACAGTCAAGGAGAATAGGGAGGTGATCAAAGCACAATCTCAGAAGCCTTTTCTGGAGAAGACCTGGAAACTTGACTTCCCAATCTAACAAGGAACCTATCAAGATGAGACCAAGAGGAAATATCTTGATTATTAGACCACGTAAACAACCCTCACTGCTAGGGGAAGATCCATAAGACCTTGCTCAGAAATAAAATCAAAAAAAATTCCAACATAGCGGCACTTAGGCGAACATCTCTCGATCTTTCAACATGAAAATGAGTGACATTGAAATCGCCCCCAATGCACCAAGGCAGCTCCCACCAAGAAGGCCAGCCAACTCAACCCAGAGAGACCTACTGATAGTGTCGTTACAAGGGCCGTAGACCCCCACGAAGGCCAAAGAAAAGTCATCAGCTATGCTTCTAAAAGAGTAGGCAAGAACAAACTCTCCCACGTACACTTCAATCTTTTCTATGAGCCTTTTGTCCCACATAAGCAGAATGCCACCAGAAGACCCACAAGAGGCTAAATAACACTAATCAACAAGATGACAACCCCACAAGCTCCTCACAATGTTATTAGAAATAATCTCCAGTTTAGTTTTTTGCACGCAAATAATATCCGCCTTCCATTGCCTAATGAAGTTTCTAACTCTCAAACGCTTACCACCCTCATTCAACCCTCCAGCATTCCAAGAAAGAATTTTATGCTTCGTAACAAACTTCTATACACCCTCCCCTTGCTCCTGCCACGAGAAGCGCTGCCACAGTGTGCATCATAATTAATAAAACAAGCTAACCTGATCACTTCCCTCGTACCTTTATTGCCCAATTTCATGCTAGGACCCTCTTCCTTCTCATCATTTCTAGATACAATATCCTCAAGCAAGGCCAAAAGCCGTCCTTCGAAACCATCGCACGAAAGCCCCACCAAATGACTGAAGTCCTGAACCAAATGCAAAACCCAATCTGAAAACCGCTTCCCAGACTTCCCCCCAAACTTGTCTGCTCGACAGCAAGACAAAGGAGTAGGTTCCTCCTCCAGAAATAAATCCAATTCCATACGACTCCTTTGCCCCAACTCAGAAAATTCGAGCGAGGTGTGAGTAAACAGGACAATCACCAAAGAATCCTCCGAAGGGCTCTGTAGACTGAAAATGGGTATAGGCAGCATGGCACTTGACACAGCACCATCGAGAGAGGAACCCGGAAAGTCCAACCCAGCCCAAATAGTCACAGCTTCACCAGAAACCACCGAAGATTTATCGGCAAAAACCAAAGACGCTACTGGGCCCAAGGCTGTTCTCCGGCAGAGGTTGAAAATCGGCAGGATCTAACCCAAAATCAATCTTTGGCTGAGGATTATAACTCACCGAAAAAGGGACAACAGGAAAAGAAGGCGGAACCGCGCCACCGGCATCCTTCATCTCGGCCGAAAGCGACCCAACAATCCCAACACTGGAAGGAATTGACCCTTAAAACAACTCCAAAAGAGAAGAGTTTGCCGAAATAGGAACAATAGGGGAAGGAGGCGGAATCGAACCACCAGCGTCCTCTAGCTTTGCAAAAGATGACCCAATAGTCCTAACACCGCCAGACCCCATCGCTGGAGCCAAATATTTCACCAGAAGTACAACCGGCAATGCAAAATCTCCAGGCTTCAGGATGTGTAAGTTAGGCTTAGAAAAAACTTCTAAGCCCAGCGCTCCCTCCTCTTCTTACGGCCAGCAACTTTGGGCTTAAAGCCAGGCCCACATTTCACGCCCTTCAGAGACACTAATCAGACCTTGGTCCACTTCAGCCTCTAATTTGGCGAGCTAGCACTTCCACTCCCAAAGAAGAGTATGAGACACCCTATTTCATGTAAGCTTACTCTCTCCCATGAGATTATCACCAAAATTGCCTCGAACAGCAGAACCATGTCGTTCGTCAGATGGAGACAGACCCATCATAGTCTCTGTATCACAGCGGTCCTTACCCAGAGGTTCCCCAAACTGCGTCGTCTTCTTCTCCACCTCTGAGAGTCTGGCCGCTGGACGTAGGACCACCGCATAAGATGGTGCAACAACTTTGCCAAAAGACCCAGCCCATCCATTAATTGCAGGATACTGAACCAGCCCTGTCTCAACCAATTTCCCAGACTCCTTTAACGCCGAAGATGGAGAAACAAACCCAGGCCTTCCTGAAGCTTTGAAAAAACCAAGAACCTTACCCAACTCAACGATGAAAAGGCTCCAGCCCCGCCCTTCACGACCCTCGGGAATCAAAATGATCCCTCTCCGGCCACCCACTGCGTAGACTGCCACCTCAAGGAATCTACCGGCTAGATTACCACCTCTCCTAACAATGAGAACCTTCAACCCCTCCCTGAATGACTTGACAAAATCCGTATCCCCCGAAAACTGCAGCATGTTCTCCATCATCGAACCAACCAAGCTAAGCTCAAGCTCCCAAAAAAAAAACCCAGAGAAGCTCCTCCTCCTTTCTTCCACTCTAACCACCAAGGCTTCTTCTACCACCGAGAACACAAAAGTTTTAGCCTCCACAAAACACCAACTCTCCATGACTTATCTCTATTCTTCCATCTAGTTTTATAGATCTAACTATTTGCATCCAATTGCCAACTCAAGGAGTACCATACATTCAATCATAGTTTCAACGTGTGTCAGATATATCATGTTAATGAATAAGTTGAAATCTCTAGTTTGGTATCAAGAATAGTGCAAATCAGAATAAAAATAGGAATTCCACATATGATCCTAAAGGATGTATACATGATACCCCTAATTCAGAGAGAAACAGAGCACATATCTAGAAAATTAAAATAAAAACACTCAAACATAGACTGTATCTTTACTCTCCACATAAACAATGTTTGCATCACCAACTTTTTCAAGTTAATCAAACCAGTATCACAAACTTCAAAACTGTGTGCATTTTGTTCCCTCCATAGACACTACATCAAACACAACAGAGCCTTTCGCCAAATAGGCATTAACGTCTGGTTGCCCTTTTGCCCCCTCCAACTCCGTAACATCTCTTTCACCGATCACGGCATTACCCACACAACACCAAACAGCTGGAAGATCCTACTCCACAATTCTATAGCAATCATACAATGCAGGAACAGATGATCAATGGACTCTCCAGCAGTCTTACACATATAGCACCACTCCATCACAATAATATTCATCTTTCATAAATTATCCAAGTTAGAATTTTTCCTAAAGTCGCCATCCACACAAAGAAAGCCACTCTCAATCCCAGCTTAACTTCCCAAATACTTTTCCACAGAAAAGAAGACTATATATAACTAGATAATACCTTATAATAAGACTTCACTACAAATTATTTTCTTCGCGCTAGAATCTAACAAATTTTATCCTCTCCTTTACACCTTACTTTAAGAGAATACAACATCTCAAAAAATTTAGTAACCACTTCCACCTCCCAATCATGTAGAGGTCAAGTAAACAAAATATTCCATAGAATTGTGCCATTTTGTCTCTACATATTCTCCTCCACCCATGCATCCTTGCCACATGCAATAAGAAACAGCTCTGGAAAAAGAGTCTTCAAAGGTAACTCCACACACCACACATCATGCCAAAACAAGACTTTAGAACCATCCCCAACCTCATATCTCACATGAGCTGCAAAAGCATCACATACCGTCCTAATACATTTCCATACTCCTACTCCAAAAGAACCCCCAACCTCCTTTGAGCACCAACCACCCCTCACACTCCCATATTTAATAGCCACTACCTTTCTCCAAAGAGCATCCATTTCTATAGCAAACCGCCATAGCCAATTACCCAGCAAAGCTCTATTAAACCGAATCATATTTCTCACTCCTAACCCCTCCTCGAAATCTTCAATGAACAAATCGTAAACCAATTAACCAAGTGAAATTTAAACTCATCTCCAATACTACCCCAAAGAAAATCCCTCTGAAGTTTGTCCAAACAATTGGCCACTCCCAGAGGAATAAGGAAGAAAGATAAAAAAATATGTAGGTAAATTCGAAAGATTACTATTAATCAATGTTAACCTCCAACCCTTAGATAAACACAATCTCTTCCACCCCACTAATCTATTTTCCATCTTCTCAATAATGCTATACCAAATATTAGAATCCTTATACTTAGCACCCAACGGAAGACCCAAATGCTTTATAGGAATCGAAGCCACACCGCACCAAAGAATGCTAGCCAACTCCTCCACCTCACCTACAGGAACAATCTTAGATTTAGACAAGTTGATTTTCAGCTCCAAAACCGCTTGAAAACATAGCAGCAAACATCTCAGATCGCGGAATTGTTCAACATTAGGGTCACAAAAGATCAATGTATCATTTGCAAATAATAAATGAGACACCATCATGCCTCTTGAGATCTCGATCCCACTGAGAACCCAGAGAATTGCCCACTTTCCACCGTTGTAGATAGCATCCGACTTAAGGCCTCCATCACCAACACAAACAGTAGCGGAGACAAAGGATCCCCTCGTCGTAGATCTCGTGAACTACTAAAAAACCCTGAAAGCGACATTGATAATGATAGAGAAACAAACAGTTGAAATACAATGAGCGATCTAGCCGTGCCATCTCTCTCCAAAACCACATCTCTCCAAAAAATAAAGCAAAAACTCCCAATTTACATGATCGTATGCCTTCTCCAAATCCAATTTACAAATAATAGCCAGTGTTCTAGATCGAAGCCGGCTATCCACGTATTCATTAGCCACCAATGCAGAGTCTAGGATTTGTCTCCCCTTGATAAATGCAGTCTGAGAATGAGAAACAATCTTCCCTAACACTGACTTCAACCTATTTGCCAGAACCTTTGAAATAATTTTGTAAATTCCACCTATTAAACTTATAGGTCGAAAATCCTTGATTTCCACCACTCCGGCTTTCTTTGGAATCAGCAAAACAAAAGTAGCGCTAGACTCTTCTCGAATTTTCCATTGTTATGAAATTCTTTTTTAGCACCACAATAATATCAGCCTTTAAGACCTCCCAACACTTTTGAAAAAATGCCATAGTAAATCCATCAGGCCCAGGGGCATTTTCACCTTTGAAATTCCACATTACCCCCCAAATTTCATCTTCCTCAAACTTTTTTGATAAGTAATAGCAATTTATTAAAAAGCGCAGAGGGGCGCAACCCTTATACACGGGAAGTATACAAGAGAGCCCCTAACAGGGTCGAACAAAAAATAAATTTAAGAAATCTACATAAGTAAATACACTCAAACTATGGTGTGGCGCTATCCAAAAATATAAAGTATCGATCAGCCGCTTCCGAAGCTCCACCATAGATGTCTCTACATCTTCAAACAGACGAGCATTCCGCTCCCTCCAAATACACCAAAGCAAGCACAAAGGAGCTAAACGCCAAGCCTCTATAGCTTGACCACTCCCCATTGCCGCTCCCCAACTCTTTAACAACTCCAACACCGTTCGTGGCATAACCCACTCAACCCCAAATAAAATAAGAATGTAGCTCCAAAGAGCCTGGGCGACCTCGCAATGAAGCAACAAGTGATCTATAGACTCCCCACTCTTCTTGCATAAACAGCACCACTCCATTACTATTACATTCCTCTTACGCAAGTTATCATGCGTCAATATTTTGCCCAAAGCCGCTGACCAAACGAAGAAAGCCACCCTTGTTGGAGCCTTAACACGCCAAATATTCTTCCAAGGAAAATAAGGGCCATCTTCCTTAATGAGCTCATCGTAGAAGGATCTCACCTCAAATAAACCTTTTTTGGAGGGATTCCACACTAATCTGTCACTCTCTCCTTGACGAGTCGAAGTGGAATATAATCGATCGAAGAAAGAAAGGACCATGTCCATCTCCCAATCCTGGATTTGTCTCGTGAAAATAACATTCCACTGAAGTACACCATTATGAACCACCAAATTATCCGCCACCAACGCGTCTTTGTTCCTTACTATAGAAAAAAGAGCTGGAAAGCATTGCTTCAAGGAACCATCCCCACACCACCAATCTTGCCAAAAGCTAATATTTGATCCACTCCCCACTTCAAAACGAACGAAGTTGCGGAATTTCTCCCACCCCCTCCTTATATGTTTCCATACACCCACTCCGAACGAACCCGAAACCTCTTTCGAGCACCACCCACCCTCTAGACTCTGGAATTTGGCATCAATCACCAACCACCATAAAGCCTCTCTCTCCCTACCATATCTCCACAACCATTTACCCAGGAGCGCTCGATTGAACTGGATGAGATTGTGAACTCCCAACCCACCTGCATACAAAGGCGTACAGATCTTGTTCCAATTCACTAGATGAAATTTTTTCTCGCCACCAATGCCTCCAAAGAAAATCCTTTTGAATTTTATCAAGACGATTAGCCACCCTCACTGGAATAGGAAACAAAGATAAGTAATAAGTGGGAATGTTGGAGAGCGTACTTTTAATAAGAGTCAACCGGGCACCCTTCGACAAGTACATCCGCTTCCACCCCCCCAACCTCCTTTCCATTTTTTCAATAACACCATTCCAAATGGATTTGGACTTGTAAGAAGCACCCAACGGCAAACCCAAGTAAGTCATAGGCAAAGAAGCAACCCTACATCCAAGAAGATTAGCCAACCTTTCGACATCCTCTACTCCACCAATCGGGACAATTTCTGATTTTCCTAAATTAATTCTCAAACCAGAAGCTGCCTCGAATTCTAAAAAGATACATCTCAGATGTCGAATTTGTTCTTCTTGAGCACCACAAAAAATCATTGTATCATCAGCAAACAGTAGGTGGTTCACAACTAAGGCCTCAGAATCTCTGGAACCCACTGAGAACCCTGTCAAATTACCCTGATCCAATGAGGCAGTCAGCATCCGACTCAAAGCCTCCATAACCACCACAAACAATAACGGAGAAAGAGGATCTCCTTGCCGCAATCCACGAGAGCTACTAAAGAAACCCGAAGGGGTTCCATTTACAAGAATGGAGAATCTCACCGTAGAAATACAAAAACGTATCCAACTCCTCCATTTTTCCCCCAAACCACATCTTTGTAGCAAATAGAGCAAGAAATCCCAGTTCACATGATCATAAGCCTTCTCCAAATCTAGCTTACACAGGAGTCCAGGTTCCCCCGATCGAATATGACTATCCACACATTCATTTGCAATAAGCACAGAGTCTAATATTTGACGACCTCCAATAAACGCAGTCTGAGTGTTGGAGATAATCTTGCCCACAACAGACTTAAATCTGTTGGCAAGAACCTTTGAAATAATCTTGTACATCCCCCCTATCAAACTAATAGGGCGAAAGTCTCTGACATCCATGGCACCAGTCTTCTTAGGAATCAAAGAGACAAAGGTAGCATTCAAACTCTTCTCAAACTTGCCTCGAGCATGAAATTCTGCAAAAACATCCATAATGTCAGATTTTAGAAAATCCCAACACTTCCGAAAGAAAGCCATAGTGAATCCGTCAGGACCCGGCGCCTTGTCTCCATTCAGATCCCTGATCACGTCCCACACCTCCTTCTCCTCAAAAGCTCTTTCTAGCCAGATGCTCTCCTCCGCATCAATGGCTAAAAAAGAAAGGCCCTCCACCCTAGGCCGCCACGAGCAATTCTCCAAGTACAAATTACTGTAGAAATGCACCAAGTGTTCCTTAATCTCCGCAGGATTTCTGGAAATAATACCATTAATATTCAAAGAGTCCACTTGGTTGAATTTACGGTGTGAGTTGGCCACCCTGTAAAAGAATTTTGTGTTCTTATCCCCTTCCCTTAACCACAAAGCTCTGGATTTTTGCCTCCAGCTCGTTTCCTCAAAAAGAAGGGTCTTCTCCATCTCTCTCGCCATATCTACCCTTCGGACTTTTTCATCCTCCTCTAGGCAACGGCGTTCTTCGATTAAATCCAGCTCTCGAATACCCTCCAATAATTCTTTCTTCTTCTTCCCTATATCACCAAACACTTCTTCATTCCATTTCTTCAAATCAGCCTTCAAGGCCTTCAGTTTATTGGCCAATACGAAGCTAGGCAACCCAGAAAACTCATAAGACATCCACCACTTCTTCACCTGCTCAACAAAACCCTCATACTTCAGCCACATGTTCTCAAACTTAAAATACTTGTTTCCTCCTCTATTTGTCCCACAATCCAACAACAACGGGAAATGATCGGAGAAAAGTCTTGTCAATCTCCTCTGAGAAACTTCAGGAAAACGATCCTCCCACTCCGGAGAAATTAAGAATCTATCAATTCTCGACCAAATTTGATCTTCCTGTCCGTTAGACCAAGTAAACTGGCCCTCTTCAAGGGGAAGGTCAACCAAATTATGCGTGAAAATGAAGTCAGAAAACTCTTCCATAGCTGCAGAAGAGCCAGCACCACTAGATCTCTCACTAGGAAAACGAACCACATTGAAATCTCCCCCAATACACCAAGGCATCTCCCACCAACTCATCAATCCCGCTAACTCAGCCCACAGATCCCTCCTCTCCCTGTCTTCATTTAGACCATAGACCCCTCCAAAAGCCCACACAACATTATCTCCAGTGTTACGCAAAGAACAGGCAACAGTGTATCTACCAATACACTCTTCCACTTTCTCCACCACCCTTCTATCCCACATCAACAAAATCCCTCCCGACGCTCCATTGGCACCCAAGTAACACCAATCAACATGAACGCAACCCCATAAGCTTTGCACCACCTCCCTTGAGATAACTGCCATCTTTGTCTCCACCAAGCAAACAATATCCGCCTTCCAAACCCTTAGAAGCCCTCTAATCTCCACTCGTTTCTTGATCGCATTAATCCCTCTAACATTCCACGTCAAAATTTTAGGCGTCATAAAAGCGAGACGGTCCCCTACCCTTATGCCTGCCTCTGTCAGACTGAACCCCTTTCTTCTCATAATTAATAGACCAGGACAGCCTATTTAATTCCCTCTGCCCTTTCACCCCTTGAGCAGGCGAAAGCATAGCCTTAGGATCTGCCAAAGAGAGGTCTCTGGCCTCTTCAATCTCCTCAAACAAAGCCACCAATCTGTCCTCAAAACGACCACAAGAAAGCCCAATGATTGGATAATACCTCTTAATTCTTTCCACCACCCATCTAGGCGACACCATCTGCCCTTCTACACCTTCCACTGCCAATGGAGTAACAACTATCGGCTCAAATCTCTCTAACTTCCCCTCACCATCCCTAACCTTGTCTTGCAGCAAGAGGCCTTCTTGATTATGCTCTAGCAATAAATGAGCACCCTCCTCAGCCACCATGCTTTTAAGAGAAGACCCACTGTCCAAATTGTTACCTGATTCTTCCCCGAGACCTTTTCCCTCTAGAGGTCCCCTTGAAAAAACTTCTGAATCGAATCCCACTTTACCTTCTGTTGCGGAAAAGATCACCAGCTCAAGACTGCCTTCTTCCTGCCTCTGAGACACTGAACCCACACCAAACCCAGAACTACCCTGTCCAACGTTCAACTGTGAGCTAGTTCCTGCCTCTGCCGACAGAGCCATGCTGAATCCATTTCTAGCGACAGAACCCCTCCCTCCTAGCTCGGTGTCCTTTGTAGCTACAGAAGAGCCGAGCCCAGACTGACGAGAGCCGTTTGAATCCATTCCAAGACCAGAAACAGCTAACTCCTCCGACTGTCTATCAACAAACTGTAGAACACTCTGCTCTCCTAACCCACCACACGGCAACTCCTCAGACGCCGGAGAAGTGTCCTGATCCCCAGTCGACGAAGAAACCACCACCTTTTCCTTGATCTGACTCGTTCCAGCATCCGGTTTAGATTGCCCCGACTTGATTTTCCAAACCGCCGAAGAAAGTTGGCTCCGAAACTTCCGACGTTGATAGACCCGGCCAGGCAAACCCGGTTTACCCGATGACCTCAGAACGGCCGGACCCTTACCCAACGACTCCGACTGCCCAGCAGAAGTAGAAGCACCAGCGTCCACGGAGAACTGACGAGACGGAATAGATCGCAGAACCGACCCAACCTTGGACTTAAACAAAAACTTGGGCCTCTTGATAGGGAACTGCAAAAGTGCTTTACCTTTAGAAGGTTGGGCCGTCTTTGATGGACCTTGGGACGAAGAGGTTCTTTCGGGCAACAGGGAATTGGGCCTAGAGATACTGGAGCCCAAGGAATTGGACCAACCCATCACCTCGTCTTCCAACACACGCAACCCATTCAGACAATGCCTTATTTCCTCATGCAACGACTCCAACGTCTTCCTGATATTGCTCAGCTCGAGGCAATCACCAACGTGTGACTTGCGTGGTGCAGAGGGCAACACAGAGGGGCTAGAACCCGCCCCCCTACCTCTTAGGTCTGACGCAGACTCACACTCAGACGACCTAGCATAGCCTGAATTTTGAATCTTCAGCCCTACCAGTTTCGCCGGAAAAGGCTTCTTCATCTTCTCTACCTTCAGCCCCGCCGGATTCGCCGGGTAATCCTTCACCAACTTTTCCTTCTTCAACCCAGCATGGTTCGACATAGCCAGTTTTGCCGATAAAACCGCTTGATCACAAGAACCCTTCAACAGAGAGGACGTCCTGGTCCGGGAATCCCCTTTCGGCAAAGAAGTTCTCAAAACTTCAGCGTAACTCCTCCTCCTCTCAACGTGAGACTTAATCTGTGTCACATCCTTGCCTTGAAAAAGCTCCGAGGAACTGCCGGCAAGACAATTGAAAGCTAAACGGAGCTCCTCCCCGAAGCGCTTCCACCCCTCGCCAAATATTCCTTTAGGCACCAAAACAGAACCTCTCCTTCTTTTCCCTTCAAATTCTTCTATGGTCAGAAAGAAACCATGCCTATTAGCACGTTGCTGCGCAAGAATCCGCGGAAAACCCAAAACGGATTGATTCCAGAACACCCTACTATCACGAGCCGTAACCAGGTCCTGAAAAGACTTAATCAACCAGGCAGCCTCATCTTTATCTATAAGAATGGACCTAGTCACTCCTTTCCTACGTTCATGAATCCTAATGCCTGTGAAACCCCCCACTACCGACAAGACAAACTCCTTAGACTCGACAGACCACCAACGAGACGAATGCATCATATCACTAAATCAACAAGTTGATTTTTACTGAAGAAAGGAAGTAGCTTCCACCCCACAAACAGACATTACTGGAGGAACTCAACAGTGCAAAAGAATATAAAGTAAATCAATTTTGTAGCCAACTAGGTGCTTCAAAGAGTGCAAACGCTTCTTCCAAGAACATCAAAGATTATTCTCATCAATAACAAACTGGCATGTAAAACCAGCACACAGAAAAAAGAGACACAGACAATCAGGATCTCATCCCCCCACTTAGTTTTATTTAGGTCTTATTAGTTAATTTCTTCCTCAAACTTGTGTTCCATCCATATTCTTTCCCCATCATTAATGGAAAGAAAAGATAAATCTCTGCCCTTGGACACCACTAATATTGCTCACAGTACAGCTTTCTATAAAAATCCACAATGTGATTTTGGATAACTGTTTTCTCATCAGTCAGATGTCCATCCACCATGTCTCCTATGTGAATTTGCCAACCGATGGAAGAATTTTGTATTACTGTCACCCTCTTTAAACCACAATGCCCTTGAATTTTGTCTCCAACTAACTTCTTCCAGATAAATACTCCGCTCTAAGCTTCTATAGTAGTCTTCTCTTGATATTTTCTTCTTCAGATAACGGTCTCTCCTCGGCGATCATATCCAGCTCACTCAGACCCTTTTCCAATTCCTTTTTTTGTACCCCTACATTCCCAAACACCTCCTCATTCCATTTTTTCATGTCAACTTTCAATGCTTTTAACTTTCGTGCAAACACAAAACTTGGTGTACCTTCATAAATATAGGATCCCCACCACCTCTTCACCTGCTCCTCAAAACCTTCCGCTTGCAACCACATATTTTCAAATTTAAACAACCCCATACCCCATCTCCCTACTCCACAATCTAGTAACTAAGGATAATGATCCGAAAGTAGACGAGGAAGACATCTTTGAGAAACCTCTGGAAAATATTCCTCCCATTCTATAGAGAGCAAGAATCGATCAATTCTGGACCAAGCGCGGCAATTAGACCACGCGGATCTCCCCCTGACCATTGGAATATCCATGAGACCATGTTCAAAAATAAAATCAGAAAACTCCACCATTGCTTGTGATGATCTCGCTTCCCCCCTCTTTCGCACAGAGATTGAACGATGTTAAAATCCCCTCCGATACACCAAGGCATCTCCCATATATTCATCAATCCAACCAGCTCATCCCACAGCCCTCTTCTTTCATCATCATCATCATTATGCCCATAAACAACCCGCAAACGCCCAATGAAAGTCGCCATCATGCTACGGAACGCACAAGCTACCACATACCTCCCCACACACTCCTCAATCTTTTCTACCACTCTCCTGTCCCACATTAACAAAATACCTCCCGAAGCCCCTCTCGATCCCAAATACACCCAATCCACTCGAATACATCCCCAGACACTACAAACCACCTCCCTACTAATAACCTCCATTTTAGTCTCTTGCAAACACACAATATTAGCATTCCATTTCCTCAACAACCTCCTAATCTTTGTTCTTTTCTCAGGCTCATTCAAGCCTCTCATATTCCAAGAAATAATTTAGAGCTTCATAGATAACATTTACCAACTCTCCCCTTTCTAGCCAACCTCAACGAATGACCGCCTTTTCCATCGTAATTTACCAAACACTCCAATCGTTTCACTTCACGTTGTCCACGACTCCCAAATTTTGCATTGAAATTGTTATCAGTCACCACCCCATTGGAATAACGATGTGCTTCAATGTCGTTGAACAACGCCATCAACTTGTCTTCAAAACCATCACAAGACAGCCCTACAACATGACAGAAATCTTTCACTCTCTCTACCACCCATTTTGTAGACATAGGGTTATCCCCTATTTGATCTCCCAAAACCGCCAATGGTGGAATATCCAGCATCTCGCTACCTCCACAAGCATCTTCTGTACGTATCACTACTGCGAAAGCATCCTTCCCCTCAACCCCACATCGTACTCCGTCTTCACAACCCATATAATCCCTAGAGTCTTGCGTAATCTCCACAAATTTCGAAACCAAACCAGAATTTAAATACCCTTCTAACCCCTTGCAAACTTGCGATGAATCCATCTCTCCCAAACCAAACAAACCCACCCCGATAGTAGCACCCCTCGGACTCTCACTCCCCTGATCACCCTCATCCCTATCTTCACCTCCACTCCATGCCTTGTGTATGTAGACTCCTAAGGCCCAAGAACAACAAATTCCTCACTGGCCATCTTCGTGCCCCAGAGACGCCATCTATACCCTCTGTTATAGCCATGCTTGAACCAAATGGCTCCAGTGTCAAGACTCCAACAATATTATCGGTGAGCTCTAAATATACCCCAAGCTTCCCCTTCACCCCTATGGTCTGTTCTGATACAGGCCCAAGTTGTCCAACCTCTGTGACAACACAGTCTGGCCCCAACCCTCTAAATATACCCCAAGCTTCCCCTTCACCCCTATGGTCTATTCTGATACGGGCCCAAGTTGTCCAACCTCTGTGACAACACAGTCTGGCCCCGACCCTCCAGACACACCAACTTGCCCCCATCAGCTACCACAACTTCCTTTTCTTTTCCCTTGGCAGAAACCCCGTCAACGACCTCAAACCACTTCTCGGTGTTATTTGCCTGAAACCCAACTGAGCTCATACTTGCCAACATCACCGCACCAGCAACAACTTCACTCCCAAAAGCTAGTTCAACCCTCTCAGACTGCACCGCCTCAAAAGCCGATTAACGATTGGATGTCAACGACGTTCTCAACTCTTCCGGTTTAGCTCTCCACTGAGTCTTTTTAGGTGTAGAGTGGCATGGTTACCAATGAAGTATTTGGCTCTTCCGTTGGGGGTGCCTTACAAGTCGACTATTATATGGAATGGTATTGTCAAAAAAATGGAAAGGAGGTTGGCGGGTTGGAAGAGGCTTTATTTGTCGAAGGGAGGAAGGTTGACGTTGATTAAAAGTACCCTGTCTAATTTGCCCACATATTATTTTATCATTGTTTCCTATTCCTTTGGGTATGGCAAACAAGATAGAGAAACTTCAAAGAGATTTCTTATGGGGTGGTCTAAATGAGGAGTTTAAATTCCATTTAGTTAAATGGTCACAGATTTGTTCTCCTATGAAGTTTGGTGGTTTGGGAATTCAAAATTTGTGTAAGTTTAATCAAACACTGTTGGGTAAATGGTTATAGCAATTTGCTACAGAAAGGGAAGCATTTTGGCGTTTGGTTGTGGAAGCACAATATGGTTGTTTGAATGACGTGTACTAAGTTGAGGGGCCTTTTGTTGTTGGAATGTGGAAACATATTAGGAGGGGGTGGGGAGTTTTCTCAAGATTTATTAGATTTGAAGTAAGAGATGGTTCTCAAATTAGTTTCTGGCATGATGTTTAGTGTGGGGATCATTCTTTGAAGGACGCCTTTCCAAAAACTAAATTATCTGATGGGAAGAGAACAAAACCATCATTTCTAGAAACCAAGTAAACTTTCTCAAAAAAGTCTCATAAGAGATAGACTAAGCAACTACCAGGAAATGATAGAGAAAAATATATATGTGAGAGAAAAATGTATCAGTAATTCCTTAAATGATATTCTCAGATAAAAGAATTTAAGGATTTGAAGGGCACAAACTTAGCTCATCTAAAAAGATACTTCACCTACTGCAACAATAGAAGTCATTCCAGTAGGCGGCAGTAGCCAAGTTTATACGAATCACCTAAGTTCCAAACTCATGCCACCAGAGCCCATTATGGTTTGGATGTCTCAAAAGACCCTAAGAAGCACTATCATCATTACATTCACAAACCATTTAAGCCCATAAGATCACTACAACCATGTAAAAAAGTCTCTGCCAATGGCTCATAAACTATTGCTTGTAAACCAGAGATGGAACACTAGATGTGTCCCTTATTAACCTCAGATTTACCTGTTGGCTCCTTCTCACGGAATCTTGTTTCACTTCTCCTTTGTATTTGGTGCTGGGATACCCTGACAGGCACTACAGTGCTTCTTGATACTACATGCTGCACAGCCTCTTCAATATCTATTGCAAAGGCTGCAGCTCCTTGACCAAGAGCATATCTAAATTTTAATAAGGATTGCCAGCTATGAAATTATAACACGGGGAGGGGGGGGAGGGAGGATAGTGTGAGATTATTCAGAAACTATGTCACATTTCTTAAAAATTTCATCTCCAAACAGGACAGAACCAAGGTTTTACTTGAAACTAAAGATAATAAAAAAGGCAACCAATGAGCGCAAAGACCAGATTAGCACCATACCCAAGGTCATACGCATATTGCTCTAACGTCATTCAGAAGTGACTCAAGCGAGTTGTCGTATAAAACTCTGCACTCCGGTTCTATAAATGAACTTCATGAGTGTTAATGAGATGTTTAACATGCCACAACACCTTTTGTAGTCTATTCATGTATTCTAAAAGTATATTAGTATATTACCATACACCACCTAAACTTCTGGAATATAACATAATAGCAGTCCATAAAGTAATTCCCTTCTATTTTGGAATTCATGAGTAGTTGAAATTGTGAATGTAGACCGCCTTTCACTTGGAGACACCAGTCCAGTTCTGATTCAAATGAAGCAAAATTAAAGATTATAAAGTTCTTACTTTATATACCTAGATACATAGATGTGTACATACATACATAAAACAATTGCCTCCTTCCCATGAATGCACAAAAAAGCCACCAAACATAACTCAAGTCAAAAGAACTCCCCTTCAACCAAATTTCAAGCATTTGATTAAGAGAGAGAGAGAGAGAGAGAGAGAGAGAGAGAGAGAGAGAGAGATAGAGAGAGAAGAAGAAGAAGAAGAAGAAGAAATTACATAACACAAACATAACAAATTACACTGCAAGTATTCATGATGTTTTATATGTTGGTAATCATCAATTTTACATTTACTAATATTAAATAAATATTAATAGTAACTACTATAAAAGAAATTGATGCTTACATTTTTCAACCAGCTAGGCAATCATATCAATTAATATTCCATCCACTTATTACCTTATCTGTCGGGCTACAAATAATTCAAGTCAATTTGAGCTTTAGCCTGTTTGAGCACGGGTTGATCAAAAAGCTCAAACATTAATCTTTGAGGTGAGCTTTAAAAATTCTGAACAAGCTAGACTTGACTAGATGAAAGAGCAAGTTCAGATTTTGAAGCTTAAAGTCACATAAATGTTTATTTGAACTTTTGAGGAGCTTTCACCAAATACCTATGCTCAAATTACAAAAAAATTAAAGCCCCTCTCACTCTCTCTCACACACACACAAATATATCCTCTTTGGATTTCTAAGCATATTTTAAGCCTATGCAAACCTTTTTAGCAAGTTTAGTGACAAGCATTGCCAACAAGCCTAATCAAGTCTTCTCCTTTATAGGGGATCTCTCCTGTATATTTATTCTATACATGGGTTGCGCCCCTCTACGCTTTCTAGTGAGAGATTGAATCACTTATAACAAAAAATAATAATAATAACTAGCCCAATCAAGCCGAGCTTTGCCTTGCTCAAGCTTGGTTTTCATTAAATAAGCCCATTTTTATTTTTTTTCATTAAGTTAATTATATTTTTTGAAGAAAAAAAAAAAGGCCCAGAGGAGCTCAACCCAAAGTACACATGATGTATAGATAATACCCCTAATTCAAAGAGAAAGAATAACACAAATCTAAAAAATCAAAATAAGAACTAGACATAGACTATAATGTCACTCTCCACGTAAATAAGGTTTGTATCACCAATTTCTTCAGATTAATCAAACCAATCTAACAATCTTCAAAACCGCGTGCATTTCGTTCATTCCGACACCACATCAAACACAACAAAGCCATTCTCCAAATTGCAACCAACAACCAATGCCCCATTGCCCCCTCCAACACTCCAACATCTTTATCACCGATCGAGGCATAACCCACACAACACCAAACAGCTGCAATATCGTACTCCACAATTCTGAAGCAACCATACAATGCAAGAACAAATGATTGATGGACTCTCCAAGTCTTACACATATAGCACCACTCCATCACAATAATATTCCTCGTGTAAATTATCTGAAGTTAGAATTTTTCCTAAAGTCGCCGTCCACACAAAGAAAGCCACTCTCGAAGGAACCTTAACTTTCCAAATACTCTTCCAAGGAAAAGAAGAATGTATAGGACTAAATAATACCTTATAGTAAGACTTCACTTCAAATGATTTCCTTTTCGAACCAATCCAACAAAATTTTTTTTGTTTTTTTCGATAAGTACCAATCCAACAAATTTTATCCTCTCCTTCATACCTTACTTTAAGAGAATACAACATCTCAAAAAATCTAGAGACCGTATCCACCTCCCAATCATGCACAGGTTGAGTAAACAAAAAATAAGCCCATAAATCCAGCTTGAGTTTGTTTATTTATCAAATAAATAAAAATATATGAACCCTTACTGAGCAAGCTTCTACCTACTCATGAATGGATTTGCTCATTTGTAGCCCTAGTAAGAAGTAACATAAACAATTTAACTTAGAAGTAGCAACCGATACCTCAAATTTTCCATTCTGCTCCATCTGGATAGAGTAACATAAATCATGGGTTCCTGCTACCAGAGTCTATAAAGCCTCGAGAATTTGTAGTGTTGAAACTGTCTTCGTATCTTCCTACCAATAAGTAACAACTCACATAGATATGTAGAGCTAATCAATATCAGAGGCAACACCTAATTGGTGGTGGCCCAGAGCAGCAACAATGTTCCCATTTAGTAATATTGATCAATCTTATCAAACAAGAAATTGCCCAATACTAACTACTAAGATCAACAAGGTGGCACTACTGTTATGTTTTTAGCAACAGAGCACCCACATCAATGAGATGGCCAGCATTAACATGGAAGATATGAGCAGATTTAGTAAGGTTCAACAATGAATTAATAAACTAAAAGGTGAAGTAAAAATGCATAGAAAATACTCAAAACCATTAAAAAAAATATGTGCCTAATCCTATCCTATATGGTGATCAAGGCAAGCTACTATAGGATACTCTCTGATCCCGAGTACGCTATTGTGATTCTCCATCGTGTACATAAAACTGCTCTGCCGGCTCCATGGAAAGGCCTCCCCAACCAGCTTTAATGCTGCAGTAGCCCCAGAAGTGAATATGCACTTGTAGTCCTTTGGGGATGCATTAAAAAAATCAAGGACCTGTATGTACTCACAACAGGCAATTCAAGAACTCATGGAAAATTTATAAGTTGGAACAAAGTATCACTTGATTACACATGAAACATGGAAATAAAATAGTCGTGAATACTAACAGGGAACATTGAAACAATGACTTCTATATGCAAATTATCCATTAATTTGTTCAGCGAACTCTGAAAATGAATCTTATACACAAACTATCCATTACCGTCTGCAGGTAAATTTGACAATGAACTTTATGAAACATTTTAAAAAATATATATATATTCTAAATCTGGAGTCTGACGTTCACAAAACCCCATGACCAGACACAAGAGGCTGCTAAAGATAACATATAGTACCTGTTGGCGAGCCTCCCTCATGAGGTCACAAGTAGCAGAGCTGGAGTCACTTTGGCTATCTAAGTTTAGATTAAGAATCACACTTGACAGAATGCAAGCATGAACATCCAAACATACAAATATGGTCAGAAAAACATAAAAAGTAACAAAGTAACCAGGACAACAACTGCATCTATTGCTTACCGAAACTAACTACCTCACCAGAGATTGGTTTAAAATAATGGAAGCCAATAAAAACCATATTCTAACTTCCACTGGGTCATGATTATATTTTGGAATTTTTTTCCTTTCTTCAATTATTTTAGTAAATACAGGGCTACTATTGTGTAACTAGCACAATTTGTGAATTCTATCCCATCAACTTGGTTCAACTCTATCTAGAGCCATACTACACGTTTAACATGTGGCAATCACGTCTCTCCTAACCGCATGAATATCTTCTTTCTTTTTTTTCTTTTTCTTTATTCTTTTCCTCATGGCATTCCTCTAGTCCTTTTTGCCTTCCACTTCAATATTTGGCTATCCACTTGTCTTTTTGGCACCTTTAACTTGAATGGAATCATTCTTCTATACAAGTGCATTGCTTATGTCTTAAATTGTCAAAATTTCTTTGACAACTAACCCTCATCTTGTCCATGAATGGTACCTTATCTTACCATTCACAAATGCATCTATTACTTATTCTAACTCTTGCAATGCTGCTCATCCATCCTCAAATACACTTTAGCATCACTCAATTTCTAAACAGTTATTCCCAGCATTATATGTAACACCTTTGATGATTACTTTGTTTGAGTCTATCTTATTCTTATTTTTTTCTCAAGTAATAGATATTATTGGAAAGACAGGAAACCTCATGTACAATTCATCTTATTAGCAATTTCTCTTCAATCTCCATTTCTTACAACTAATCTCAATTTATAAGCAACATTCTCTTCAATCTTCATTCCTTACAACTAGAAGATCCAATATAACAAAAATTGTCATTTCAAGCATCTCCTACCCATCAATTTCAGAATATTTTGTTGCAATATTACTTGACCCAAAACTTTTTAAATTCTAATCAGAATATCTATGTTGTTTCTATTACCTATACTTGAATTTTTTTATTAAAATTAGCTCCGTAATTTGTTTTTCTATTTTTGGATAGTTCATTCTTTTTAACATCAATGTTCATTCCTCAAAACCCAAGTAGTCGCAGATAACCACCAATGAGCACCAAAAAAATATTCTTCAACTATTTCCAAACCCATATAGTATTATTACAGTCAACATGCTCTGGATCAAAATTGTTCCTTCCCCCATTAAAAAGGGGTTTAGAGTGAGGTCATGGATTCAATACCTACTAAAAAATTGAAGACAAAAGGGATCAAAAGAAAAAGAAGAATGCTCAAAATTGTTCCTTCCCCCATAAAAAAGGGGTTTAGGGGGAGGTCATGGATTCAATACCTACTAAAAAATTAAAGACAAAAGGGATCAAAATAAAAACAAGAATGAAAAGCCAAAGTGCAAGAGCACTATTTTTTCAAAACTTGCCAAAAGAACTCCATCAAATCTGAAGGCGGTGGAAGGCAATGATTATTTCTATCAATATCGTGAGAAGTTTGTGGGGTTGCCATCATGTCGACTAGTGTTACCTACCTTCTAGAGGGGCATTTGGTGGTATTTTGTTAATGTGGGATAGGAGGTTTGTGCAGAAGATGAAGGGTGTGTGTGTGGGGGGGGGCACCCCCGGGGGGTGTAGTTTGTTGTGGCCTGCTCTTTTAGAAATGTTGAGGATGACTTTACCTGGGCTTTTGTGGGGGTTTACAGTCCTAATATCAGCAGTGACTTCAATGTCACCCGATTCCCTTCTGAAAGATCGAGCGAAGCTCATTTTAGCCCCTTGATGACGGAGTTTTCAGACTTTATTTCAGAGCAGGGTTTACGTGGTCCAATAATTCCTGTTGATCAAGACTTGATAGGTTTCTCATCTCTGCAGATTGGGAAGCTAAATATCCTAGGTTATCTCAGAAAAAGGTTCCTCTGACCATTTTCCTATTCTCTTTGAGAATATGTGGCTGAAGGAAGATGGATTTCTGAATAGGGTGAGGCATTGGTGGTGTCTTATAATTTTCAAGGCTCTCCTAGCTTTGTTTTGGCTCAAAAACTAAAGGCTTTAAAGGTTGATATCATAAGGTGGAATAAACAGGTGTTTGGTAATGTGGATTCTCTTTAAAAAAATCACCTCAAGGAACTGTGCACTTTTGATAAACTGGAGGAAGAGAGGGTTAGATTCTAAAGAGAAGCTAAGGAAAAGCCTAATCTCCAGTGAACTGGAAAAAATTATTTTTCAAGAAGAGATTAGTTTGAGGCAAAAATCAAGGGTTCTTTGGCTAAAAGAAGGTGATAAATGCACAAAGTTTTTTCATTGGATTGCTAATTCGAACAAGAGATTCAATTCAATAGAGTCGCTTTCTGTAAACAGCTAGTTTCTTCTGATCAACCAGTTATCTGAGATCACATTGTTTAGTTCTACGATACCTTATTTTCATAACAATACAACTGGTGGCCTAGGATGGATGACCTTACTTTCGACTCTATAGATGTGAGGAGGTTTCTCGAATAGATGTAGGCAAATTCTAGATTCAGTCCTCATTGCTAGCTAATATTTGGATAGTCATATCAAGTCTTGTGAACTTGGGTTGCTTTGCAAGCTGCAATTGAGAAGGCTTTTGACAACATCAACTAGAAGTTCCTATTGTACATGCTGAGACGAAGTGGTTTTGGAGAGAAACGGTGTTCTTAGATAGCGAATTGCATTTCTTCAATACGCTTCTTCGTCTTGGTTAATGGCTCTCCAGCTGGTTTCTTCAGTAGTTCTCGTGGGTTGAGGCAGGAAAATCCTCTATCTCCTTTTCTGTTTGTAATAGCCATGGAGGCTTTCAGTAGAATGATTACTGCTACTGTTGATAAAGGTCTTCTTTCAGGCCTCTCTGTGGGATCTAGGGCCGTGAATATCTCACACTTGTTGTTTGTGGATGATTCTTTGGTTTTGTTTGGGGTCAACCCTAATCATCTTCACTATCTCCGTGTTCTTTTATTATGTTTTGAAGCGGCCTCTACTTTAAAGGTTAATCTGGCCAAATCTGTTTCGGTTCCTATGGGTAATGTGGATAACATGGAAGATTTGGTTGGCATCTTGGGTTGTGGGATTTTCTCTCTACCCCTGAAGTATCTTGGTCTTCCGCTAACGGCTTCTTACAAGGAAAAGTCTATTTGGGATGGCATTGTGAAAAAGTTAGAGCATCAATTGGCCAGTTGGAAAATGATGTATTTGTCTAGTGAGAGCACTCTTTCCAACCTACCTACGTACTTGTTGTCTCTCTTCCCCATTCATGCTAGTGTGGCTAATCGAATTGAGAAGCTCCAACAAGGTTTTTTATGGGGAGGGATAGGTGAAGAATTTAAATATCATCTTGTTACCAAAGAGCCAAGGTTTGCTCTCTGATCTCTGAGGAAGGGTTGGGTATCATAAACTTAATGGTGTTCAATTGCGCTCTGCTAGGTAAATGGTTGTGGCACTATGGGATTGTGCACCCTTGAGCCCACAGGAGCCTTTGGGGTGGGGTTGTGGAAGAATGTTAGAAAGAGTAGGGGACTTTCTCAACCTGTACCAGATTCAAAGTGGGAGATGTGACCAGGATTAGCTTTTGGCATGATATGTGGTGTGAGGATATGACTCTCAAGGTAGCTTTTCCACTCTATTTAGTGTTGCTTCTGCAAAGGACACCTCTATTGTCGATAATTCACGGTTTTTGGGCAATTCCAACCAGTGGAACGTAAGCTTTGCTAAAGAGGGACATGATTGGGAGGTGGATGTTTTTGTTTCTTTTTTTTACATGTTGCATTCAGTTAAAGTAAGAAGAGGTAGTGAAAATAAGCTTTGGTGGATCTCTTCTAAAGGTCTGTTCAAGGTCAAGTCTTTCTTCTACTCCCTGGCTTGTTCTGAAGGTATTCGCTTTCTCTGGAAAAGTGTGTGGTGAACTCAAGCTCCTTCAAGGACGGCCTTTTTTGCGTGGTCGGTAGCTCTTGGAAAGTTGTGCAATGCTCTTTTCAATCGCTTTGCGATGTCTTGGGTCATGCCTGGACCGGTTATCGATTTACTTGTTGGTGGTCATCTGGAAGGCCGATGAGTGCTACGGTGTGGAAAATGGCACCTACTTGCCTCTTTTGGTGTTTATGGAGGGAAAGAATAATTGAAGGTATGAGGATTTGGAGAAGACCTCAGAGTTTTATCCTCCTTTTACCATACTTTGTATCTTTGGACTATGGCTTATGTGTCCTCTATGTCGATTAGCTTTAATGATTTTCTAGTTCTTTTTTCTCTTTCTAGTTATGCGATTCTTTTTGTATACTCCCAGTGTACTAAGGGGCGTCTTACGCTCTTAATGAGATTGGTTTCTTACTTATCAAAAAATCAAGACGGTGCATCATATTATATCAATTTAAAGACTCATCCAACAACCTTTAATTTAAACCATGTGAGTGTAGCTCTTTAAACCCTACTCTATAACATAACTATGAGAGTCATCAAAACGATAAAGTAATTAATGAAATATCCATCAAACCAAAAAATAATTCATTAATGAAAGTGATCCATTTACTATAACAATGATTTAACATGGGGTAATCCACTTGCCCTATAACTACCCAAATTGAAATTGGGCATTTTCTTGATAACGATCTACTTAAACCTAGATATACTCACTCATGTCTACTGATTAAGTAATCACATATCACTATACATACTACCATAAGCTATATAGTCAATATCACCTTATATATGACCCCAAAACATTAGGAAACTTTTTATTTATAATTTATTTTATGTAAGTAATAATTTTATTGAAAAGAAAAACTGGCACAACCCTTGTATACGAAATGAATACAAGAGAGACAACCATTGAAGGTGTCTAAAATCTAAGTTACAATAATTTAAAAAAAAAAAAAATAAATAAATAAATAAATGTATAACTTTCTAATTTTCTTTTCCTTTTTCTTTTTCTTTTTATTTTTTTGATGAATCTGTTTTGCATTATTTCTCACAACCAAAACAAATTTAATAGTATGATGTAACAACTGGACTTCAAACTAATTCTCAAAGAGAATCCCAAAGTTAGGTAAGCACTACCAAAAATTCATCGATGCAATTCCACCACAAGTCAAAATTCAGCAGGATACGAGGATTTCCATAAACACTAGTGGCGAGATCTTTAAAGACTGCTTCCATTTGCAACTCAGAGTACAAAGTTGCGCCAGCGTGGTCCAAGTATACAAGACCTACAATTCCAAAAATTCAACCCAAAAGGACAACAAGGACACTCAGCTAAAATTTATCATTTCGTGAGAACCAAACAGAGGGCAACTTTGAATTCTTTCCAAACGAGAATAAAAAGGGAAATTCTGACCATCTAATCTTTTGAACTCAGTAGCTCGGATTTCATCGATGGTCTTGGGACCGTTTGGGTACCCGTAATCCGCACCGAATTCCTTGAGAAACTCTTCCTTGTCTGTGTCCATGAGCTTCGGATTTTCTCCGCGCGCGCGCGAGAGAGAGAGAGCGCTACGAAAAGTAAAAACCACAAACGAACGTGGCTGCGTAGCTCCGGCTTTTAATTTAATTATCACTTCTAAATAATTCTAATTGATGTCTGAACCGAGCGGCCCGGCCCTTGTTAAATGCTCACACGTGTTAGATTTTTTTTTTCTTTTCTTTTTAACTTAATTCCCTAAACTTGCTTTACTTTTATAAGGCCATCTCCGGCCGGTAACGTTAAATTAGCTACTTAAAAACTACAAATATCTATTTTAGCTACTCCAACAATTAAAAACACTCCAATAATACTCTTTATTCTACTATTTATTTCCTTAAAATATTATTTTCCAATCTTTTTTTATTGTTTTATTTTCTTTCTCTCTCTTCCGTCCCCATCCCCAACAACCGGCCAACCCCATCAAACCCACAACCAAACCAGTGAAACCACCCTTGCCCACCCACACCCAAGACCCATAACCAGTCGATGGTGGCTGGTGCAATCAATGGTCCCTTGTCGGTGGTGCGATTACGAGCCAGAAAGCGAGTTGGTGAGTCCCCTCCACGGTCCCATTCGTGCCGATCGACTCGTCGACAGTGCCGAGGAAGCTGGAGAACGATCAGAACGCCTCGCCGGTGAAGAGGGCGAGGCTGAGAAAGCTCGAAGGTGAGTCTGGGGCGATACTAGCGGTGGAGATATCAGAGGCAGCGGATGGCCTACCCTATCGCCGCCATCGAAATCGCAACCTGAAAAGCCAGAGGAGCCGCCGAAATCCTTGCTAGTACGCGACGAATTTTGCGAGAAGACCTCGTCAAAGCTATTGCCCTTTTCCTTTTCCACTGTTCGTTGGAGATAACGAAGAAAGACCGATGGAGAGGAACAGAGGGAAGATTCGAACAAAGAGGGAGAGGGGGGAGAGAGAAAATATTAATAAAAAAATTTTGACTTGTGTGAACAGTTAATAGGCAACTCTGCCTATTCACTGTTCAATGTTAGATAAAAAAGTTTACTTTGGCTATTCTACTGGAGAGGAGAAAAGAGCAAAAATAGTCAAATTTAACCATTTCAGCTAAAGTAACAACTCTGCTGGAGATGGCCTAACTGCTTGTAAATGTGAGTTTCAAAACTCTCAACTTAATATATTGAGCTTTTAATTTATTACAATTTCACTTCTCTCGTTAATATTTGGGGTTAAATCAAACAAGCAAAAGGTAAACTTACTCTTATACCCTTGAAAGTTTTATAAAATTAAAATTATTTTAAAAAAAGTAAATTTTTTTTAAATAAGGGTATTTTAGAAATTTCAAAAGTCTTAGTTAGGATTTAACGAAAAATCCTAACAAAGTGATGAGATTAAAATTTTTTTAAAGTTCGATATATTAAATTGAGAATTTTTAAACTTTAGGATGTAATTGTAAAAATGATAAAGGGAAATTTTTCCTTTGGGGTAATTACATTTTCCCCCTATCAACTATCAAAAAATGCACGATGCTCCTACGAACTACCAACTCGACCAAAATAGAGTATTCAACTACCACAGTTACATACTTTGTCCTCTTCCATAAGTCAAAGTGGTTAAAATAGACGATCAACGGATCACGTGTCATCTAACAAATTTCTCTTCCTATTTTACCCTCGTCTTCGTTGTCAGTTCATGGGGCCATTTTGGAAGAGGATGGTAGTTCATGGGAGAAAAAGGTAATTACACCCATGTACTAAAGTTTTTTTTTTTTTTTTTTTTTTGTAAACGCCAACAATTCTTGTTTACAATTCAAATCAATTTCTTCATATTTTTATCTGAAAATGTTTAAATTTACGTAATTAAACTTTTATACTTAAATTTGTATTGATTTGTTCATATTTTTATGCTATATTTTTATGTAATTTGTATTGATTTGTGTATGTATCCAATATCCTCTCCTGATTTATAGTTTATGTAATTTCTTCATATTTTTATGCTATACTAATTGATTTGTTAATTTCAATTTGTATATACAATTTTATTGTTGAATATGGTTGTTTGTATATATAATTTTCTTGGTATATATTACTATCACGGCAATCACCAACAGCAATTCTAGTAAAATATGAAGTCAAAGATGTTATCATAAATAGTGTCCTTCCTCTAGCAAACCTTTTCATCCTTTGAGGATTGTCACTTGGAAAACCGCATACAAAAAGCTGAGAGAAAAAGACCAACGTCTTAATCAAGAGAGGATACATACATTGACCAATTTAAAAGAACAATTTAAATATAAAAGTTTAATTACGTAAACTTAAACATTTTCAAATAAAAATATGAAGAAATTGATTTGAATTGTAAAAAAGAATTGTTAGTGTTTACAAAAACAAGAAAAGAAAAGAAAAACTATAACTTTGGTACATGGAGGTAATTACCTTTTTTCCCCCGTGAACTATCATCATTTTTCAACATCCCCCCATGAACTGACAACGAAGACAAGGGTAAAATAGGAAGAGAAATTTGTTAGACGGCACATGACGGTCATGTGACCTGTTGACCGTCTATTTTAATCACTCTGACTGACGGGAGGGGGCAAAGTATGTAACTGTGGTAGTTGAATGCTCTATTTTGGTCGAGTTGATAATTCATAGGGGCATCGCGCATTTCTTGGTAGTTGATAAGGGAAAAAGGTAATTAACCCTTTTCCTTTTTTTCTAAGTAAAACAATCCCCAAAGAGTCTAAGGGGGATCTTTCCCGCTACAAATGAGGAATAAGGGTAAAGGAGCTCAAGAAATAGGGATGCAGCCTAACAAAGATTTAGCAGCGACGCAGCATACCACAGCATTGGCGCAAAATTTACACTTTTATTGATTTTCCTTACTTCCCAATATGAAGATGATGAGGATGGATAGGGTAGATGATGTCTAGGATAATCAGGGAGATGCGCCAATCTTGAGATAGGTTGAGGCGCTGGAGTGAGAAATGACAACCAGAGAATCACCTTCTAAAATTAAGCACTTGAGATAATGAGAGAGAACCAACTTGGCCGCTAAAAGAGCTGCTAGGGCTTCCCTAGTGTTAGGGTCATAGGTGGGGTTGATTTGAGAAGTTGCAGAGATAATTTTGCAAACAACAGCTTTTTGCAGAAAATGTGTCATGTACAGTTGCCAAGCTGATCTTGATAGTGCAGATAGGAGAGGCGACCATTTCTCAACCAAGATGTTGAGTTTTTTCTTCCAAGCAGTGTGATGCTCTAAAGTTACTTTCTTGATGGTCTTGGAAATAGGTTATTCCTGTCAAACCATAGGAGATCAGAGGCAACCAAAACAAAAATTTAGAAAAGATGGGTGTCTATAAGGGGGATTCCAAAGATACCTGCCAGGATAAATAATATTCTCAAGCAGCCAAAAATATTCCCTTCAAAATCACTCTCGCAAAGATGCAGTTGAAAAATTAAAAATTAAAAAGTGGGGAAAGGAGTCAAAATCAGATTTGCAAAGTGGGCAAAGAAGATCCATGGAGGGGATTTGGATAAAGGAAAAGATAATGGCTTTGGTGGGCACAATGTTCTAAGCAATCTTCCAAAAGAACAATTTTACCCTTTCACTGAAGTTTAGCTTCTAAAGGACATTCCATACCTTGTTAGGAAGAGGATAGGGGCAGGAGTTATCCAAGTTGAGATGTTGATAAGAAGAGTGAGTTTCCAGGAAATTTTTGTTTTTGAGCATTTCTTTTTAAGCAATATGATAAAAGAACCGAAATTTTATATAAATTGGGTTGGAGCAAATAAGAATTCCTCCAATTCAGTCTCTAAAAATGACATGTGTCTTTTAAACAAATAAGAAACACATGTTTTTTACTAATCTTATTTAAAAAGCATGTGAGAAACAACTGTTATATAAAAAAAAAATGTGATTCTCACATGTTAAAAGACACATGTCACTTTTACAGAAATTCCTCCAACCCAATTTGGAAGAAATTTTTTGTTCCTAAAACAAATATATATATATATATATAAGGATTTGATAATGTTTGGAATAATCCTACTCAAAGTCAAATTGGGTAGCAGTTCCAATCCGGGTCCAATAAGGACTTATTGAATAAGCTGGTTAATAGTCCAACTCCCACTTGAATGTGGATAGGACTCCCAGACCAAATTAAATTCCAGGCACTCTTAGTTTAAGTGGGAGTAGTAAACCTAATTCAGGTTTAACTCCACCGCTTTGTCTATAAATATGCGCATACCCCATGTATAAATGACAGACTGATTATTTTATGCATTGAGCATATTTTTCTCTCAGAAACTGACTTAAACATTGAAGTGAGACTTCCGGAAGAGTCTCTTAATTTTAATTGTTTTGCAGTATTCTATATTCTTGGAGAGCATGAAGAACATCAAAGAAAGTGCCGTACAAAATTAATGGAATTAATTGCATCTTTATTTAAAACCTGAAAACATTAAAACAACACAAAATCAAACAAATAACAATGCTAAGGAATTAACATATGCAAGTTAAGGGGCTTGAATGTGCAACATTCAGCGCTTATCACACCACAAACTTACATATTGCTAGTCCCTTAGCAATACAAAACAAGAAATAAAATTGAAAAACAAAAAATAAAATTGAAAAACAACAAGATAAATCATTCTTTCGTGGGATGTACGATTGCATTTAGCGTATGCAACAAGCATTTTAAACCCCTAGGACTCCCTAGTGGACGAGTGAAGTCTCGTGAGGGTTTGCTAGGAATGATACCCACAAACATTATTCCTACCATGTTATCCTCAAGCATGCAGCATCATAAAAATAATGGTTCTCATTCATTAGCAAGCTTAACAAAATAAACTCTATCTTCACAATTTCAGGGAATTAAAAATTAAGTTACTAACATGGCATTATGAGATATCACAAGATTCAATTAGTGTAAAGTGAACTTAACACATAATCATGAGATTTCAAAATTAATCTCAATCATGAATGGTTCAACACTCAAAATTTGCTGGACTCCCCATTAGATAAAACAACCAAGGCATATATATTTATTATTATTATTATTATTATTATTATTATTATTATTATTATTATATATATGCAGGTTGTGCAATGCTTAGTTCCCTTAAGCTTTCTAATTGACCCATGTAACGAGTGTTAGGTCAATGACTCCCAAACCAGATGGTTTTAGGGTATTAGGTGTAAAACACCCTAAAGACTTACTAACTCGAGTCAAAAAGGCTACGAAGCTAAACTTAGCCATTTATCAATCAAGGTAAACTTCCACATTTTGACGCGAATACTCAATGCTTAATGAGGCAAGAAATCCGGTTACTCAGTGAAAAGCTCAAAGTGATCAATATTATTCTTTTTTTTATTTCTTTTTTTCTTTTTTTCTTCTTTTTTTTTTATTTATATATATATATGCCAAGGTTATTCCTCTAATAAGTTACCCAGTTGCATCCAAGATATTGATAACAGACATAATTGATTTCAAATTTCATACCCCACAGACTAGGTGCTAGTGTGCTTGTGAGAATCAAATTGAAACAAGTAATATCTCATGCTGCCAAAGAAAACAACAAAACTTCTTAATTCCCTAGTCAAGTGATCATGTGTTCATCATGTTAAGCTCACCAATGAAATACAAATCAAAATTCAAAATCAACAGCATGCTCAAGAATAACATAGCAAAATATTGGACAGTGTTTCATCCTTCCATACCCCCAAACTTGAATCACACATTGTCCCCAATGTGTGTATAGAACTGAACATAACAATAAGAGGATAGGAATACCTGAATGAGCAGATGCGGGGAATATCATACCCCCAAACTTGTTTGCAAAAACACATGTCCCGAGAAAAAAAAGTGATACTCCAACCAAATACTAGTTAAGTGCAACACATTGTTGTAAAAATATAAACTAAGAATGAAGCAACAATGGAGAAGATAAACCTGGAAGGAGATCATGTATCCTGGCTTGATGGAGGACTCAAGCGTACAGGGCCTGTGCTCGAACCTATGATGCTGACTCATTTAGTCAAAATATGTGGGATTCGCCAAGCCAATGGAATCCACATCCTTGATGCGCTCAGTGCTCTTTGACCCTTAAATTTGAAGCACCAATCTTTTCTTCTCTTGGACCAGAGAGAATAAAGTTTACCTACAGAAAGGTAATTCCGAATGTCCGCATATTGAGGTAGATCCCTCTGAGTATTCTCAAACAGTTTCTCATCCGGAAGGGAATCATGAACTGTAATAGAATGAGGAGAATATACAAGGAAGTTTTCTACCTTGATGGTCTCTGTTTGTTCTTCTAATATCCCTAACAAACTACTCTCCTGACCTCTTGGTAAATCACAAGCAATAGGGGCTCGGGGTTCATATGGCGTTTCGAGAATAAGAGTGGATAATGAAGGAGCCTCAGTGCTCACTTCCTCGCCTTTTGCCCGATGTAGAGCTTGTGGGGCCTCAATTTGCTCCTCCTTCCCCTCCTCCACGTGAGTTTCGACCACTTCTCCATTATTCATTATTGTGATGGCTTGCTCATGATAAGTACTCTCATCCACCACGTAGTGTCCATTAAGATCAGCCTCTGATTGTCTTTGAAGCTCTTCTTCTTCTACTTGCTTTGCCATCTGCTCCATCTGAAGCTCTAACTTGGCAATGGCTTGACCCTGAGATTTCACAACCTGATTGATCTCACCTATAAGTTCCAACATCTGAGCTTGAAAGTCAGAACCTGACTGAGTAGATGGTGGTTCGGCATGGTATTGTTGTTGTGGAGACCAGTCGATAGGAGATGGCTCCTCTTCGTTAGCATCCATCTTGCTCATAAATTTCAACATTTGATCTTGAAAATCCGAATCCAATCGAAGCGGTGGTGTGGCCTGAGAAGAATGTTGCCAGTTATCCTCAAAGTCAGCACAATATGGAGATGATTGCCATTGCTGGTGGGGAGGATGGAAGTTATATGGTGGATAGGCCGCTTGATCATTGAACTCCAAATATGTCTGATGGTACAGTTCATGAAATTGTGGAGCATAACTTTCAGGAGCTTGATCTTGACATGAGAATACTACATCTTCCACCTTCTCTTGATCTTCTAGCTTGGCAATGGCTTGACCCTGAGATTTCACTACCTGATTGATCTCACCTAAAAGTTCCAACATCTGGGCTTGCCATGAGATATTAGACTGGTTACTCCATGCCGGGTCATAGGAATCACAGTAAGGCTAATTCCTCGATCTAGAGAACTGTGTGTTCATATGCTCATAAGAATAGTTAGAAAATTGTTCTACAGTAGGACAATCTTTAACATGATGATAAGGACTATAGCAATATGAACATGGTTTATGGGGTGTTGAAATTCCTCCCCACATGATCTAAATTGATAAAAATAAAACAAAATAACAAAAGAAAATAAAAACAAAAATTGAAAATAAAAAAAATAAAAATAAAGAAAATAAAATAAAAATAAAATAAAATAAAATAAAAACAAAAAAAAGAATCAAGTTAAATTAAATCTTTAAAACTTAATAACGCTACCGTTAAGCAGTCTCCGGCAACGGCGCCAAAAATTGATGTGGTCTTTTGTTTACCAAAATATATCAATAATAAAATTAACCACTCGCAATAGAACGAATCCTTGTAAGATAAGGCTATAGAGAGGGTGTCGAACCTCAAGGACTGCGTAGGTATTATTATCAAGCTTTTCGAGATTAAATATAACTTAATTAAAAAGATGTTTGATTTGGTTTTTGTTTTATAAAAAAGAAATACATAAAAGTAAAAGACATAATTTTAAAAATAGTAGGGATGAGATAAAGAATAGGGGATTAATTTTACCACTCACCACATAACAATGGTCAATCATAAGTTAACAAGGAAAATTCATACTATGCATGATATAGGGCTCATCTCACTCGAGTAGTCAAGAAATTACCTCTAAAGAATAAGTATAATCCATCTTCGGTTGGCACGGACCGTCCACCTAACCACTAAGATGCGGTACGACCCGTCTTCCCTAAGCATGGACTAGCTACGTCTTTAATAGGATATACATAATCAATGGAATAGTATAACCCATCTTCGGTTGGCAAGGACTGTCTACCTAAATTACACTAAACTAGGGTGTAGTACAATCCGTCTTCCCTATACATGGTCTATCTAATTCTCTTGATCATATATCAATTAAAACCGTTGTATAACAATCATTCACATAATCACAGAAAATATGAAGGATTGAGTTCAATCAATATAAAAGACTTTCTAAGACAAGATAAGAAATTCATAATGATTGAACATAAACATTAAAATCAATTCTCACAGTTATACAACCATCATGCATAGAGAAAATCCCAAACTAAAATACAATTAAACCATTGTTACTTGGAAAGGGCTACATCAACACCCTATTAGGAATTTAGCCGTTCATCGTGGTGCTGGGATGGCCTCCTGCCATGTTCTTCTCCTCTTCAACTTGTCAGGCCTCCAAGAAGAATTTTCTGTCTAAATCTAAGCACAAGCCCAAGCATCAAGCACCCTTCTCTTGAAGCTTAGGGGTCTATTTATAGGGAGCACACAAGTCCTAGAAGCCCTAATTCCAGAAAAATCGTCTCGTGAGTCTTCTTGTCCAAGTAGGAGATTGAAACTTCAATCCAAGTAGGAAAATGATTCCAAATTCGGCCAGAATTGCGGTCTTTTATTGCGAGACAATTTTAACATAGTAAACGTTTGAATTAGAGAAAAGCTATTTCTTACATATTTGTTGAATATTTTATTAGCTTTCCAACGCCACCAATTTCATTGCAATCCAATATCTGACACAAAAGTTATGATCCAAACACTGATACATATGCAGAATCCAAATTTGAATCCAATCTAATTTTGACTCTTAGTGGAGAAATTCCGATTTAATCCTTCACTTGATTTGATTAAACTTAACCACATCATATAGGTATTCTATTATGATTGGTTAAGTTTAAACATATCTTCTAGGTCTTCTCAAAGTGTGCTTTAAGCCCAAAATTAATGGAATTAATTGCATCTTTATTTAAAACCTGAAAACATTAAAACAACACAAAATCAAACAAATAACAATGCTAAGGAATTAACATATGCAAGTTAAGGGGCTTGAATGTGCAACATTCAACGCTTATCACACACCGTACCGGAAACTATCCCAACAGTTTAGTGATGTATGTGGGAATGATTATTTGTTTCTCATACCAAAAAAAAAAAAAAAAAAAAAAAAAAACCATCATGATGATAAAGAACTGGGACTATTCAAGATGATGCGGGGACTTGGAATGATCCCCTTGCGCAAATAGCAAATCTAAAACCCATGTATAACAAATTTATACGAATCCACTCAAATATGTGTTTACGCACAACGAATCCACATCCAACTATAATGGATCTACATTCACTCTCCAAATCGACGTTCATCCCCCTTGGTTATGCAAAGATTTATGTTCAACGGCCACGAATCCGTACTCATGCACACCAAGTCGGTGCTGGTCTTCACCGGACGTGCAAGATAAGCTTACATTTTTCCTTTCATTCTTGTTAGTAGCAGTTAACAATTTTAGCAGTTTATTGTCTTATTCTGTGACTTTCCATACAAATACATGCCTTCCGTAATTCCGAGAATTGTAAAAATTTATGACAATTGGTTTTACAAGAAAAAACAAAAGTTTGAATGAGAGTACTATCTCTTGAAAACAAGAAAGGGAGCAAACCCTAAGGCAAATCCAGGGAGACTGATACCAAACAGAAATGGAGATGAAAACAACTATACAAACTCACACTCAAAATGAAAGATAGAAGTTCATATCACAATGGATAACACCAAAGGGATATAGAATATCATTACCCAAAGGATTACAACAAGGGATATAGAACTTTAGAAGCTCACTGTCTAAGGATCACACCAAAGAGATACAAAGATGCAAGGAGAACTCTCCTTTTACAAGCCAAAGCCTGGTGTTTAATACAAAACTCTACTCTGTCCTATACTTGCACACACAAGTATTATATAAGCTTAGAACATTCTTCTAAGCATAGCATATGTAATGCCTCGCTTTTTACAAAAAAGAGTAAGTGAAAATTTCGATTTTGCACGTGACATTACGGCATCATCAGAGATTAGTTCTAGTAGAGGAATATACTTTTTTACTTAAAGACTTGGGAATCATAACACATTGAGCTGACTGAAAATACCTCTAGACATGTATTAAAGGTTATTTAATTTTCTTCACACTAATTACAACGAAACATGTGTCACAAATGACACGAAAGCATACATAGAAAGTTTACTAAATATAAGTACATCTCTAAACAGGTTACATACAAAGAATACAAACCTAAATAATTACAAGGTAATAAAACCTAACTACATTAGTTTTAAATCTTTAAGCTAGCAAATAATTTCCATCCATTATCTTCTGAACTTGCAACAATAAATATATGATGGTGGATTCTTCCATAATCACATACTGTATTTGTGTGAGTCAGCTGATTCAATAATATGATGCCTACTAATTTATTTAAATGAACATAATGTAATGATATGATGACAGTTCTATATGCAGAGTATTAATTAGTTTCGTTTAGTTCTTTCACTCCACTCGTTTTGAACCGTTACTCGATTAGCGATTATCCTCGGAGCCGTTTCTCCCACATTACTTTTTATTAGCATATTTTCATACTAGCAGAGTACGTTCCACGTCCCTCTCCTAGTACTTTGAGAGCCGTTCCTCCCAATATTAATTGTTATTGTTCTCAGTTCAGGCAAACATTCACATCCTAAACTTTTGGGATCCGTTCAACCCAATATTAATAAATTCATTATTTAACATTATACAATATTAAATAAACCATAAACATGATATTATGAAAACAACATCCTCAATAAGTATTTTATATTTACAGCCCTTTTGTGCAGTCTCAGTTCATTATCTGCAATAAATACATACATACATATATATATATATATATATATATATATGTGCATAAAAGGTTAATATCGTCATTTCATAAATCTTAATTGTATACTCATAGATACAATTATTGCTTTTCTTAGAAAATCATTTATATTTATAAATACTTAACATAATATGATTTAGTCTTAATATTATCTTTCAACAATAACACCTAAACCCATTTTTTGTAAAAATACCAATACTTCTAATAAAACCCAATCATTTTTAAGGAATATCAATCCAAGCACCAAATCTCCCATCTTTGATTAATTACATAAATTTAGCATCTATTAGTTTACAATTTCATAATCAAAGTAAACTTAACATATTTAACATGTTCTTAATTTAGTTTTTAAGACTGCATAATTAATATAATCTTTATTAAAAACCTATTTTTCCATAATTAAAAACCATTTTCAACAAATGTAGAAATTACCAAAATCAGCATCTCATTTAGTTAGAACATCAAATTCTAATCTCAATTTTAGAAATTAACAAGCCACAGGGTTGACAACATAAAGTAGGGGATCTACATATCAAAACTATACGGGGTTCAATCATGCATCACTAACTTAAAATCATTTTAACCGAAATAAGAGAGACTTGGCTAAGACAGGGAATAACACAAGCTCCAAAACCATGGATTTAGCCAAAATCACCAAAACTCAAATACATCACAACACCTATATCACAACACCAAATCTCCCATCATTACAGCAAACCCAAAATATCAAACCCATAATACACATCACACACATACTCAACCGATTACCCAACCGGCCGGAAGACACAAGAGATCAAAATATAGTTTTACAACCCAAACTACAATTGGCTAAAAGAGAGAAATACCAAAATCATGAAAAACAATGCGTCGGCCGAACACAACCAAACTCCATATTTTAGACCAATCAACTAAGATCAACACTCTGTTGTAGATCAAATGGTTAGGAATTATCAACAACTCAAATAAGTCAATACACAGTCAAATACCACACAATCTCACTCGGCCTGAAAACCCACAATCACGGTTTAGCTGTATTACACACGCGCGCACGCGCGCGCACACACACACACATTGTTGGCCAATCATCAAAACAGGAGAGGAACCAATTTTCAACACAAAAACCATTCGGCCAAGCACCACCACACACGGCCGATCAAAAACCCAATATCAAAACCGAGAAATACTCTCAAACAAGGAAGAACAACCGAAACACCATAAACCCAAAATACCCAATCAGTCATAAATCAACAATTATAAACTAACAAATTAAACTAAATCATAGGGTTATTCACCTTGAGGATTTTCATGGAAAATTCACCAAAATTTCACCGAAAATTGTACCCCTAAACTGGCGAAGGTCGTCTCTGATTCGCCGAAAATCGGCTCATGGAGGATCGGGCTTCTCTCTGATCTTCTGGGCTCACCGGTGACAATCCATGGAACCCACCGGAAATCAGCGCCTCCGGATCTTTTCCTATTCTTCTTGAGTCGGTCGGGCCTCTTGGATCTATCTCAATCTTCGGTTCCCTCTCTCGATCTCTCTCTGTCTCTCTCTCCCTCTCTGTTACCTCTCCTGATCTCTCATATCTCTCGATCTCTCTCTTTAATCTCCCTCTTAGTCTAACCCTCTCTCAATCTCTTTTTGTGTCTCAAGCGAAAGAGGAAAACAAAGAAAATAAAAGAAAGAAGAGAGAAAAGAGGAAGAAGAAAGAAATAAGGAAAGAGGAGGAGGAATGCGTGAGAATTTCAGAGAGCAGTGGGTCTGTTTTATAAAAATATGAGATGAGATACTTTTTTATAAATTATGGTTAGTTCTTATCTCAGTTAGATTAACCCGAGTTAAAAGTAAAATATCCGCAGATATTTTGAATAACCTACAGTTAAGTTCTATCTTAGTTAATTTAACCTGAGTTAATCTGTAGATATTTTGCAAAACTTACTAGTCACATTTTTACTGCAAATATTTTTCACCTCGGGTCTTTACCATTTTAATCTTTCTCATTAAAGTTATAACTTAATTTCGTTTTGAGTTTAGTTCGTTTCACAATTAATATTATTACCTTAATAATATTATTTTACTAATAATATTATTATACCAAATAATATTATGCCAATAATAAATATTATAATATACTAAATATATATAATATACCAGATAATATTATACATAGCAAATATCACACAATAATATTATATGCCAATAATATTATATTATTTAGCTCACTGAATATTTCAGTATGTCCATTAAATAATCCAGTAATATTATTAGAGTCTTATAATAATATTCTTTATTTATAAAATCATAGTTTACAAAATAATAAGACTAAGGAATATTTATTTTCATAAATATTATCACAATCTTATTAATTTCTTAGGAATTAATATTGTGTCTGAAGACACATAATTTTATTATTGGCTGGACGTGAATACTGTTTTCTATAGTATTAAGCCACTTGAGTGTCAAGTCTTGTGGATCGAGCGTTAACTCTAGACTTGTCTATTTTATTCAGTCTTAAATTCTAATTTAAGACATTCTATTTTAGGGTTTAAAATCTGGGGAACTACAACATAAGTATCTAATGAAGTTAAACAAGTAATAATGGCAGAAAACAATCATCAATTAGTGGGGCAGGAGACAAGGGGACAAAATGCCACCTTAATGCATATTCCCGAGAAGCCTAACCACTCAACTTCAAACGATCATAACTTTTGGCACGCAACTCCAACTGGACTGAAACCTTTTTCGTTGGAAAGATAAGATTCTGAACTTTAAATTAGACTAGGTATCTATTGGAAATGATGGATAATTGGACTCTTAATTTAAATGTGTGTGATCAATTTGTGTAGCAAAATATCTAAACGCATAATTTTAAAAAGACAGATATTTTGTTAAAGAAGTGGAAACTCAATTAAGAGAAAAACTACTCCGAGGCAGTTAAACCCAAGAAATCTACTATTCAGAAGACAAAGCTAGTTATAAGGCAAAAATACTCACATAACCCGATGTAGTAGTCGTACCTCTAACTTTAACATGTACCTATACGTGAACGCCACTGAACCAGGTCTCCTGCCTGAAGGGGTCTTCAATAGACTCCTTTAGCTTAGGGCTCCTCCCTAAGCTAGACTTCAAATGATCAAATCGCACAAAGAAAAACTCTTAGAGAGCTAGCAAATCTCATAATTTCTAACGAAACACTATCTCTAAGCACAATAAATACAAGTCTAGAGACCTCTATTTATAGGCTTTCGAAGACCTAATACAATACTGATTTGGAGTTCTTTGGGTGGCATCCGGACCTAGACAGAGGGAGTCCGGACTTCCATAACAAGTTTCACACGTTTCTTCATTAAACTTTAGTCTCTGAGTCTAGATGGTGTTGCCCTAGCGTCCGAATGGTTGCATGCCGTTTTCACCAAGCGTGTCTGCGGAGCTATTCAGAATCTTCTCGATCATTTATGGGCATCCAGACGGCAACTATGGAACCGACTTTTGCTGAGTTGTTTATCTATGCAAAATCTTCTTGGAATCTGGAAATTGCCTTCTTGATGCTTGTGACACTGATACTTGTCATATTAAGGCCCTTTCCATATTGGAGAAATAATATCTGAATATTCTGAAGACTCTGAATAATTACAGCATCCCTGTTACAGCAGCACACTTACATGATAGTGACTTTGTCAACAGAATGTAGCCAATAAAACTAACAAACTCCCTCTTTGGCCATTCTGGGACAAAATTCATTTGATCGGTTAAAAATACAATCTCGGTCCAAAAATTAAAAAATATTCCCCCTTTTTGTCTCTAAAGGACAAAGTGTAAGCAGAGTATTTAAAAATCATAGATTAAATAGTACTAATATTCAACAAAATATGAATAAGAGTAAAGTGTCTCAAACAATAGCCTAAATAAACACAGAAGTTTCAAACAAAACAACTGAAAATAAAACATGAGTAGCCAAAGCATTTAATCCTACCCATCATCATCATCATCATCCTCTGGCTCAAAGTGTTTGAGGCATCGCCTGATGTTAATATGGTTCTGCTCAACTCGAACACTAATAGTGTTGACCTCCCGCTGAATGGAAAGTAGAGTGTCGAGAATGCGGGAGAGCATGGCATCAAGGCTGGTGGAGTAGTCTGTGTGGAGGAAGAAGCTGCAACAAGATTAGCCTGAACTAGTGGAGCATGTGGAGGAGACTCTGCTTCCTCATGATCCTCATAACACAGTTGTGCGTCAGATTTCATTACCGTATGCTTTCCAAGGGTATCCTTGGTTCTCTCCTTTGGCTCCATGTCTATAATTTCATGTACAAAATGCAGGCAGATCTTCGTGACTAAGCACGCAAATGAAAGACTTGTCTGATGCTAGTCTCGCATCTCGAGCATGGTAAGCATAATATGCTTGCAGAGGCAAAAAGGTATTTGCGGGATCAGGGCATACAAAAATCTGGTAGTGGTTCACTCCGTCGAGCCAATGGCCATAGATTGTGTAGCACAATTTTCACAAGTAGCCAGTAAAGGGTGGAAAATATACTGATCTTGATTCTCTGAGGGGCTCTATCCTGAGCACGATGGTGAGGGTCGAAAAATTGGATCATCTCTTCCTTGGAGGGGGGGGGGGGGGGGGGTACCCACAGAATCAGGATAGGGGACACCCTCATGAGGAATTGGAGGGACCCCGATGAAAGCACTAACGAGAGCAGTGTCGACCCTGAAAGTCACGCCTTTGATTGTAGTCTGCAATGTGAGTCTGCTCTGTGCATTCTGAACTACTTCCATGTAGCCATAAAAATCCGTGACTAGTCTGGGATACACAGGGCAGGAGCAGTTGTAAAGAAACTGCTAGTGGTTCTCCTAGATTATCTCATCTATGAAGGAGAATGGAGCTACAATAACGTCGGCTCTAACAACATTTCGCTCTAAGAGAACTTGCATGTTCTCTATCCTGGATCTGGCAGCCTCAATGTTTGCCTGGGTCCTTTGTTGGACTTTGCGCTAGGAGCTACTGGCTGACATAATTTTGAAAATATTTAAAACAATATTTTCAAAAATAACACCAAAAAGAATTATTAGATCTTGTTAGTTCCAAATTTTTTTTGGCATTATGATGGCTGTAAATTAGATTCCCAAAAATTTTGCATATGAAAACATAGCAATCCAATAATGCAAATATGGACAGTCCAACCCCAACAGGCAGTAGAATTGATGTGAACCCGTGGGATCGAACTCCCTTGAACCCACAATCAAATTGAAACCTACCCAAGAAAGTCAAGAATCAAGTCAAGAAGATCTAGACCCGTTGAAATCTTGTTTCAAGAACCTAGATTCGGTGAGAACGCCACAAAGGGTTTGCCTTTGATAAGTTCTTAGTTCAATCAAGAACAAGTAGAGAAAACTGAAAAGTTTTCTATGAAGAACAAAAAAACTTTATTCACATTCAACTTGTCCAGCAAATGCAGGTACAAGTCTTCTTAAAACCTCTCCATGAAACCCTAAACCTACTAAGGCCTACATCAATTACAAGACATGGGTTGAACGTCTTCAAGCTCAAAACATTATAAACTACACTTCTATAGCTAATAAAAGAAGTCCACTATATTAGGCAGGTTTTGCGATCTGTTCTTCCGCTAGGGTTCTCAAGGGCACGATGGCGGCCGCCGGGGGCTCTAAGGGCCCTCCGACAATGGCGGGGAGGACTCGGTCTTTTGCGGAGTTGGTGTTGCTACCGCCTCAGCCCCTCCCTGAGGTTGTGGTTCCGTTTCGATCTCCCCAGGTTGTGGATGGGGAGGTTTGCGTACAGTTTTCCAGGGACGAAATTGAGAGATCGGCGGCCCCGTTTCGGTTTGCTATGGTGATGAAGTTTCTGAAGAAAAGGCCCTCTCTCGATCGGATCCGTGCGTTCATTAATGGGCGTTGGGGCCTAGTCTCTCAGCCGGTAGTCTCAGCGATGCGGAAGCCCATAAACGTGTTCGTTCGATTTTCTTTGGAGGCAGATTTTATCAAGGCTATGTCCCGTGAAAGCAGCGAGATTGATGGGGTCAATTACCGCAATTTTCAGTGGACGGTGGACTTCTCAAAAGAGGTGGAACCTGTGATGGCACCGGTTTGGATTAACTTACCGGGGCTTGCTCCGAACTTCTATCAAGAGTCATACCTACGAAATATTACTGCTCTGGTGGGAATTCTCCTTCGAAGAGACAATGCAACAAAATGTGCGACACGCACGGATGGGGCTAGGGTCTGTGTTCTAATGGATATCTCCCAACTACCAGTGCAACATGTGTGGATTGGGATGCCTCGCCAGCTTTCCAGTGTGCGTCAGGAAATTATTTATGAAACCCTTCCGGCCTTTTGCACCAAATGTAGTACACAAGGGCATAATATTGGCACTTGTAAGCTGTTGGTGAAGGACATAGGGAAAAAGAAGGAATCGGGTCTTGTATGGAAGTTGCAAAAACTCATAGCACCAGAGAAGATGGTCGTCTTGGGGGGAAATCGGTCCTCTGTTTCGGGAGAACTTGTGGGAGATGATTTGGCTGTCAAGGAAAATACTCTTGAGGCTAAAAATTCTGGGGTGAATAAGGAAGTTTCTGTCATGGAGAGTGAAAAAATTGGAACGTATTGCGGGGATGAAGGGATAGCTAGAAGTGACGAAGGGCTGTCCAAGGATCAATTGGAGTCAATGGAAATAAATGTTAAAGGTTCAACTGAGATGAGGGGTGCTGAATTGATCATAGCGGGAGCTGCTCTGGAGGTTAATACTAACATGGATTGTACGATGAAATCCGTGGAGATTGGTGGGGATTCTGGCAATTCTGGAGGGGCTGGCCTGCTGAATGGTGAAAAGGAGTGCGATCCTATATCTATAAATGGCTCTCTGGATGGTGTTATATTGGAGAATCTAGATGATAATGTTGAGGAGTTGGCCAAGGAAAATCTTGGGGGGAGGAGAGTTGAAAAAGTAGCCAAACCTGTGATGAGGAGTTCAGGGTCTGTTTCGGATTCAAAGGGAGTAGGTGTGATACCGCATTTTGCGAAAGAAAAAGATGGTGTCTCAGATACATAAATTTTGAAACCAAAGATGCGATCTAGTATGAAGCTACGCAGTTCCTCACAGGCTCCTAGCAGGCCTGAACGGATTGATCAATGTTAGACAACCTGTTGTCTTGGAATTGTCGAGGACTCGGTTCCTCGAAGACACGATTACATGATATGCTAAAAGTTTTAAAGCCGAAAATTTTAATTATTGCGGAGCCTTTTCATCAAGATTGTAAACTTGCACGTTGGCAAGGTATGTTGAAATTTGATGTTTCTTATTCGAATGGTGATTTGGGTGGTAAATTGTGGGTCTTCTGGAAAGATGAGGTTCAAGTTAATATTCTTCAGGAGTCGAATCAGCATGTTACTTTTATAATCAACTCTTCTTTGCTCATTTCTGCTGTCTATGCTAAATGTAATTACATGGAGAGAAGGCAGCTCTGGGATGGTCTTCTGTCATTTGGAGTTTTACAGATGCCTTGGATGATTATTGGCGATTTTAATACTATTCGTCATGATGGGGAGTGAAAAGGAGGTTGTCCGCGTCTGCCAAGGGCAATGGAAGATTTTTCCTCTTTTATACAAAATGGTGGATTGATCGAAGTGCCTTTTTCTGGAAATAAACTGTCTTGGTGTAATGGGCGTGGAGGTTTGACTCGTACTTGGGCTCGTTTGGATAGGGCTTTGTGTAATACAAGGCTTTTGGATAGTTGGTCGACGGTTTCATTGAAATATTTACCTCGGAAATTGTCATATCATGCGCCTATGTCTCTTCGGTTGGAGATTTCAAATAAGAGGTATGGTCCTAGCATTTTTAGATTCCAACAGATGTGGACGTTGCATGAAGGTTTTGGGGGGTTTGTTCATAATCTATGGAATGAGGAGGTGGAAGGAGCTGGTTTGTGGAAGCTTGCTTATAAGTTGAAAAAAGTTAAAAATGCTCTTAGAAGATGGAATCGTGAGGTTTTCAGTTGGACTACGGTGCACTTAAAACGACTGGAGGAAAAGGTTGAGCAAAAGGAAACTCAATTGTAAGAGTCTAATTCACAAGAAGTGGAAGCGGAAATGCTTGAGGCTCAAGCGGAATTAAACGCTTGGTTGAAATGAGAGGAAACTAGAATTGCTCAAAAAATTAAAAATACATGGATAGGGCATGGGGAGGTTAATGCTTCTTTCTTTGCAGCTTTGCAGACTAGGAAGAAGAGCATTATTAATTCAATGAAACTTCCGGATGGTAGAATGCTGTCTACACCGGAATAGATTCATAATGAAGCGGTTGTTCACTTTGCTGATTTTTTGAGTCGCAGGGCATCGGCGTTGGTGCTTAGTTTATCAGATATTATCCAAGAAGAGGTGAGGGAATCTGAAAATTTTAATTTATGTAGGAGCCCTACGGAGCAGGAAATTAAAGATGCCTTGTTTGATATTTCGATTAATAGCAGGCCTGGCCCAGATGGATTTACTTCTGGTTTCTTCCAACATTGTTGGGATTTTATTCAGACAGACTTGATCGAGGCAGTCAGGGATTTTTTTGCGGGTACGGTGTTTCCGAGGTATTACACCGCTTCCTTTCTTGTTTTGATTCCGAAAGTGCCGGGCCCATGTTCCTTTGATAAATTTAGGCCTATTAGCCTTTGCTCGGTTGTGTATAAAATATGTTCAAAGCTGATTGTGAATCGATTATCTGCTGTTTTGTGTCGTTTGGTTTCTGAAGAGCAAGGAGCTTTTCTGCCTGGCAGAAGTATTTTTGAGAGCATAAGTCTTACACAGGAATTGGTTCAAGACATAAATAAACCAATTCGGGGGGGGGGGGGGGGGGGGGGGGGTTAAAATTATGATGAAAATTGATATGGCCAAGGCTTATGATACGGTAGACTGGGAGTTTTTGTTGAAAGTGCTGAATGCGTTTGGGTTTTCTGATTTGCCTATCTGATTTCCAACTGTGTTTCTTCTTCTTGGTTCTCTGTGGTTATGAATAGCACTTCTAAAGGTTTTTTTAAGGCTGGTAGGGGTCTTCACCAGGGGGATCCTTTATCCCCCCTTATTTATTTATTTTGGTGGAGCAGGTGTTTTCAAGATTGTTGCGGAAGAAAGTTCAGGATGGGACTATTGGATATTATTTGCAGCCTAGAAAGGGCCCGTTAATATCCCATTTGCTTTATGCGGATGATATGGTTATTTTTTCGACTGGTAGAAAGAAAGATGTGTGGAGCATTTTAGAAGTTCTTGATATCTATGCCCAGTGGTTTGGTCAAGTGGTCAACGCCTCGAAGTCATCTATATTTTTCTCCAACTGTATACCAGATTCTAGGCGTCAGGAGCTGATTAGAGTATCTGGTTTTTCGATGGGGAATTTCCCAACGCGATATTTGGGGGTTCCCATTTTCTCTGGTAGGGTTAAATCTTGGTATTTTGATGACTTGTTGGTTAAAATTTCTAAAAAGATTGAGGGTTGGAAGATGAGATATCTTTCTGCTGGTGCCAAATTACTTCTGATTAAGCATGTTCTTTCAAGTTTGCCGGTGCATTTTATTATCAGTTTTACCAGTGCCCAAGCAAATATTTGGGAAGATTAACAGACTTTTTAGTACGTTTTTCTGGGGTTCGTCTGAAGGAAGGCCAAAGAGGAAATGGGTGAGTTGGGAATTTGTTTGCAGGCCCGTGGATGAAGGCGGCGTGGGGATCAGAAATATTATGGATGTCTACAGCTCCCTTCAATCCAAATTTGCCTGGAAATTCCTCTTGGAGGATACCTTATGGTCGCGTTTCTTTAAAGCCAAGTACGTGAAGAATCAACATTTTTCCCTTGTGGATTCCTCTAAAGGCTCTAGATTTTGGAAAATGCTTATTAAAGCAGTTCCCCTGGTTATTGACAAATCCGTATGGAGTGTGAAAGACGGGAACCTATCATTTTGGCGGGATAAGTGGATGGAGTCGGGTCCTATATGTCAGAATGTTCAGATATCTGATTTGCCTTTCTTAAAAATAAAAGATTGCATGGTTGAACATAGTTGGGATGTGGACTTGGTTGTTCAACTAGTGGGTCAAGAGGTTGCTGATGATATTTTCTCTCAGATTGATGCCACTAAACCAGGAATGGATCGTTTAAATATGGCTTGGTAGTAGGGATGGGAGATTTTCAACAAAGAGTGTTTGGGATTGGCTTCGTATTTCGGTTCCAAAGCACCAATGGACAAATTGGATTTGGCACTCTGCTTTACCAAAAAAAAATTCAGTTGTTGTGTGGAAGGCGATGACAAATAGCTTGAGTGTGGATGACCGTATAAGGCGTATTTGTATCTCTTTAGCCTCAAAATGTGAATGCTGTCCGCAAGGCGACTTTGAGGACCTGGATCATGTGCTTTACAGTGGCAAGATTGAGGCTAAGCTTGGCAAATATGCTTTAGTTTCCTGGGTATTCCTTATGTGGCTACTTGGTCTTGGTTGGTTACTGTTGAAGCTTGGTTTCGAAGAACCAAAAAATCCTCAAAGGTTGGTAATTTGATTGGGTTGATTCCCTGTATCATTATTTGGAATCTATGGATATGGAGGTGTTCGGCTCGTATGGAGGGACAAAAGGTTTGCTTTAATGTTTTGTGGCGGAAGGTTAAATACTGGATTCATTGGGTTGGTTTGAGGCTCAGGGATACCGGTAATTTGCATCATCGTGATCAAGCAATTCTTAAAGATTTAAATTTGTCGGTTGTTTCTTTTTTGAAAAGCAACTTCGTTGCAGTATCTTGGGAGAAGCCAGAGCTGGGTTGGTTCAAATTAAATACGGATGGTAATAGTTTGGTGAATCCGAGGGAATCAGGTGCGGGGGGGCTGATTAGAGACCATAAAGGTAATCTGATCGTTGCAGTTTCGAAGTATTTTGGTTTTGGTTCTAATAATAAAGCTGAATTATTGGGGGTTCTAATTGGTTTGTGAAAATGCAAGGCGATGGGTTTACGTAATATTGTTGTTGAACTTGACTCATCCCTGATTGTGACTTGGTTCGAGAAAGGTAGTTGTCGGGTTTGGTACTTGGAGGATTTTTGGGAGGAAATTTTCCTTCTCATCAGTGGCCTGAATACTCGGTTTAACCGTGTTTTTAGAGAGGCTAACCAAGCTGCGGACTCGCTCAGTAAACGTGGTAGTGCGAGGATTACGTATGAATATAATTCGAATAATATTCCTAAGGAACTCAAAGGGATATTACGAGTAGATAACTGTGGTTTACCTTGCTTAAGAATGAAGTAAGTTGTGGTCTGTCTTTCATGGGATGGTGGTTCTTTGTAAATCCTGTGAATTTTGGATGTTATCATGGTTTTCCTCCGCCAAAAGTGAGGCTTTTATCTAATAAATTTAGGTCGGGATCACTATTGGACATGTGATCTCGTCTTTTCTTAAAAAAAAAAAATAATAATAATAAAAGAAGTTGTAATACCCGGGAAAGACAACCCACTTAAGTTATCAAAATATGTGCATAAATATAAGACTTAAGAATTGCTCTTAGTCTAATTGAGTTATATAGTTATGCATGTAGAGAGTTGGATCAGTAAAGTGAAGTCGATCGAGCGACTTTCTGGTCGATCGAGCGATTATAGGTCGAAGTCGATCGAGCGACTTCGCCCAGTGCAGTGCAGTTTTCGCCAATTGCGAAAATTGATTTTTCCACCTAATGATTTGGGACCCACACGTGGTACTTGATGCCAAACGATCATGCCCATATTTAGTTAGCCTAGTTAGCCCATTTTGGTTGAAGCCCAACTAGATTTCCTTAGATATCATGTAATCATGGACTAAGATATGGAATAGTCACCTATGAGATTTGAGCTATGGATTTGAGGTGTTGGCTGGCTCAAATCCGGCCATTGAGATGATGATTTGTTGGTTAAATCTCAGCCCTTCAAGAGTGCTATATATAGGTTGCATGGGGAGTTGATTTTCATGAAGAAGAAACAAAACTCTAGCCAAAACTCTCTCTCACTCTAGTGCTGTAGAAGTAGCACGAAAATCCTCCATTTTTACCTCACTTTCCAGCACCTAGCAAGCCCAATTAAGCTCCAAAACCACCCTCATTCTCCCACAAAATCAGTGGTAGAGTGTGAGTGGAAACCTCATTTGTTTTGAGACCAAGAAACCAAGCTTTGCAAGTGGAACTCTCTTGGACAGCAACTCTCCTTCACTCTTTAAGTTATTGGGGAACTTTGGGTGAGTATTTTCTCCTAGATCAAGTAGTTCTATTGTTATTTGAAATCATGACTTGCTCTTGCTTTAATTATGCATGTTGTATGAAAAGTTGGCTAACTTACACGTGAGTATATGTGTAAGCATGTGGATGAGTATTCACTACATGAGATTAGTAATTTAGAATGGGTAAATTGTGTTTTAAAAATGGATCAAGAAATGTATATATATTAAGAGAGAAGAGGTGAGCAATATTTAGGTGTGTGTTACAAGGATGTGTGAATTAAAGAAGAGTAAAATCATATGTGTGCTTGATTATATGACAATGTATCCTTATTTTTAAAGTGTGTTATGTGATGGATAATTCTAGTAGTGCTAATACAAGAGTTGGTGAGTAAGCATTAAAATAGATAAATAAGAGATCATGTTTAAATCTGTAGCCATTGCAATTTCTAGGAAGAGATATGGTAATAATAATGATTTCATATAATGCTTTATAGTGTGTTTGGATTTGGAAACAAATATTTATTCTTTTCGGGTTTTTTCTAAAACCCGCCCACCCGCCCAAAACCCGAATTTTACACCAATTCAAAGCTGACAACCTGTTTAATGGCTGGGACCCACGCGCAGGACAACTTGTCTCAAAAAAACGCGTGGGTCCCACATTTAAATAATAAAATAATACAAATTTCAATAAAAAAATAAAATTAAAAAAAAGCAAATGGTGGCTGCCGCGCGGCCTCCCCCGACCAGCGGGGGTGGCCGCGCGGTCACCCCCGACAATGGGGGTGGCGCGCGGCCACCCCCTAAAGGGGTGGCTGCCGGCAGCCACCCCTGCATATATATATATATATATTTTAATTTTAATTTTAATTTTTTTTTAAAAAAATTATTTATTTATTTTTTAATTAAAATAATCAATATATAATAAATTATTATTTTACACAACTTTTCAAAATACCAATCATTATACACAACTTTTTAAACTTCCAATCATTTCTTACCATTAAAATATAATATTTTTCAATCTCAAAATTCAACATCCAAACACAATTTTTTACCTCGATATTTGTAAATAAAATTAGAATTCAATTCTAATTCTCAAAATTCAATACCCAAACGCACCATTATTAATTCATTATCATCATATGATGATTGTTATGCAGTTGTAAAGGAAAATATTTGGAGCAGAAACTAGTAAGTATCTCTATACTTACTGAGGACGAAGCTGGTTGACTTTCTTATAATATTATGTTTACTGTTTTATTTACTTGTTTGCGCATGTGGTTTTGCATATTTTATTATTTCTAATAACCTGTCTAATAACAAGCTGTTGGATCAAGATCCACGGTGGTATGCGAGGCTTCACATAAGTTCCAAGGTTCTCAGTGAATGAGGAGATACCTGAAAATAATAATAAATACAAAAACTGGTATACCAAGGTCACTAGGGAAACCAAGGTTTCCAGGAGCCAAGGCTCCCAAAGATTATAATTAAAAGTTAAGTGAGGAAACCAAGGTTTCAAATAACACGCTAACCGTGCCAAGGCCAATAGAGTAGTGGAAAAAGGAAAATACCTAAAACTCTACACTTAAAACTGTCATTGCCTTATGATTACGTTTATGTTCACTTTATGTCTATGACTCGCAATCATGGATTATATTTTGTATATACATGTGATTATATGGCCACTGCATTATGTTGCATTAACTAAATAAATCAGCACTCATATTATTATTGGAAACAGCGGACTCACTTTAGTGTTTATGTTGTTTTCTTCTCTTTGTATGGTATTTGTAATGGTTCAGGCTATGAAGAAGAAGAGGATTATCAGGACTATCCCGACACATAGATGGTTCCTGGTTCAGTTTTTGTAAGGCTGGATAGCCTATATTTTGGGACTACCCTGTTGTAGTTCATTAGCCTAACTTAAGACAATACTTATAATTCTCCGGTTATATGTAGATATTTGGCTTGTATGATTATCTAGCCCTGTGTGGCATGACTGGTATTACTGTCTGTATAATTATGCTGACTGGCTCATTATATATATATTTTGAGGTATTTCAGTAGTAGCTCTGAGGTGTCAACCTATTCCCAATTTATATTACATTTATTCCGTTGCCAATAATTACCTCTGATAAGTTAGTAATGTCTCGTGGAAATTCGAAAATTTTCACTTACGCTTTTTGCAAAAGCGGGGCGTTACATTTTGGTATCAGAGCAGTTTGCTCTGAGGAACTTAGGTTTGACCTTAGCATAAGACCTAGCGCACAGAGCTATAAGGACATAAAAGTATTTTTGCTTCTATATATATATATGTATATGCTAGATATTAATTTGAATTTCATGAGTTAGAATAAGAATAAAATAGATAAGATGTATATGTGCACTTAGAATTTTGTGGTTTACGATCATTGTTTATTTGAGTAATTTTGAGTGTTACAATTATTTATAACATGATTTGTTTATGAAATCTTTATTAGTGGCTGATTATGTCCATAGTTTGAGCTATCAAAGGCAAGAATAAAATTAAGATTTTGAGACATCATAAAAATAGGAGTCAAAAATAAATATGAGGATCACACTCAGGAAATTAATCCAAACATGAGTAAACCTGCTCTGATACCAATTGAAAACAAATAGACTCCTAATTTAAATGTGTGTGATTTGTGTAACAAAATATTTAAATGCGGAATTTAAAAGAAGACATATATTTTGTTAACAAAGTGAAAACTCAGTTAAGAGAAAAACCACTTCGGGGCAGCCAAACCTAGGAAACCAACTATTCAGAAGACAAAGCTAGTTACAAGGTAGTAATACTCATATAACCCAATGCAGTAGTTGTACCTCTAACTTTAACACGTACCTATACGTGAACGTCTCCCAACCAGGTCTCCTACTTGAAGGGGTCTTCAATATACTCCTTTAGCGTAGGGCTCCTCCCTAAGCTAAACTTCAAGCGATCAAATCACACAAAGAAAAACTCTTAGAGAGCTAGCAAATCTTACAATTTCTATCTAAACACACTCTCTAAGCTCAATGGAATTAAATACCGAATTGTATGAATAATACGAGCCTAAATACCTCTATTTATTGGCTTTAGAAGACCTAATACAATACTGATTCAGAGTTCTCTAGGCGACGTTTGGACCTTGATAGAGGGCGTTCGGACAGCAACCAGCAATCGACTTCCATAACAAGCTTCACTCGTTTCTTCATTAAACTCCAGTCTCTGAGTTCGAACGGTGTTGCCCTAGCGTTCGGACGGTTGCATATTGTCTTCACCAAGCGTGTCTGCTGAGTTGTTCAGAATCTTCTCGAACACTGATGGGCATCTGGACGTTTCTCTGGATCGTCTGGACGACAACTAGGGAATTGACTTTTGCTGAGTTGTAAACTGCACAGAATCTTCCTAGAATCCGGAAATTGCCTTCTTGATGCTTGTGACATTTATACTTGTCATATTAAGACCCTTTCCATATTGGAGAAATAATCTCTGAATATTCTAAAGACTCTTAATGATTACGGCATCCCTGTTACAGCAGCACACTTACATGGTAGTGATTTTGTCAACAGAATGTAACCAATAAAACTAACATTTTTTGTTTTAAAAGGAAGTGAAAGAGAATTGAGAAGTTGGCTTTTTATAATGATTTGTGTGGTGGCTACAATTTGTTTGCTTTATTTAGATCAATGGCTAGGGAATGCTTACTCACTCACGTGGTTGGCTTAAATGAGGGGAAGTGAAAGTAAGCAATCATGATTTTTGCCAAAATATCTTGTAACGACCCGCCTTTTACAAAAAGACGTAAGTAAAAATTTTGAATTCCCACGTATCGTTATGACATCACATTGACGTCATCAGAGTATAGATTGGCAGCGGAATATAATTTTTCTTTTACAACTTAGGAATCAAAACACATTGAGCTGACTGAAATACTTCTAGACATTCATTTGGAAATTATTCAACTATACATTGAAATAAGTGTTACTGATGACACTAAAAACGTACATGGAAAATCTATCAAATACAAGTATTCTTCTAAGTATACTATTTTCCAAAAGAATAGAAACATTACAAGAAAATCATCAGCTACATTAATATCAACTTAAACTCTTCAATGCTAACATAATCCAATCCTTTAATTTAATTACCCTTTGTACTTGCCTAATAGACTACTGCCCATATATAAATATATGGGTCAGTCTACTGCTTTCAATAATATAGTGAATATGCACTTATTTATGAAATGCAACACAATGAATATATAACTCTATGATTATATGTATATGTAATTCATGTTCCAGGCAAGAAGAGAATCTAAACATAATAATAAAGCAATAATGCGACAGTTTTAATGCAATGTCTTAATTATAATCATCTTTTTTACACTTCACTCGTTCGTGAATTCATAAGTCCAGTGTTAGCGAGTTCACCAAGGATTACCATCCCCTCACTTAACGTTTAGTTGTTTGTTACTGGAAGCCAAATGTCTCAGCGTCATGTTATTTACTAGGTTCAACTGGGATTTGATGGTCCCACCACTGGCATATAACCCACTCTGCCTACCAGCTCGTTATTAAGAATTAAAATATGTAAAATATGTAAAATCACATGCACAACCAAATAAACAAATCTATAATCATGACATTATAGAAAGTTACAAGTAAGTATTCTAGAAATACTTACTACCCTCTGGTGCAGTCTCTTAACTCATCATCTGCAATAAACACATTTATATACATAGAAATGTTAATATCATTACTCATGAATCCCAGTCATATACAATTATCGATTTATCATAGAAAATCCTTTATAGCTACTTAACAAAATATGTTAAGATTTCACATATTAACTACTAATAACAAACACTTGTAAATCTTTTAAAACTCATATCATATTGTATATTATTTTAACATTCAGAATCCTTTTTCTTTAAGGATTAAAATCATTCCCAACTAACAAATCGACACTCACACAGCCATAGATAAACTCATTACACAACCAAATCACAAAACACACTCAGTTGGATCCATCAACAAAATACCCACTGTCGACTCACTAAAGCTATAACCCAAAACATATCTAAGTCGTGATATATATATATATATATATATAACTAAAATACCCACAATTTGATCTTTCACCCACTATTGACATCAAAAAGCCACAACCGGCCAACTTACGAAAACCTAAGAAATCCAGCCGTGGACTCGAAACAGAGGAAAACTACACACAAAATTACAGAAAAACCCATTTCAGTCCATATACCCAAAACAGGGAACACCACATTCACACACCCATATTCACTGTCACTTCTTAAACCCAAAACAGATAACATACCACCACAGGGAACACACGGCCAAGAACAAGGAACCCAAAATATGTAACGCCCCAAATTTGAGCTTGCAAATTCGTAAGCTTCTACCTTTGATTTCCACGTGACATTACTACATCAGAGATAAACTCTCGCAGCAGAATTTTTTTTTTTTTTTTTTTTTTTTCTATAGCCTTAGGAATTGATAGCATAACACATTAGAGCTGACTGAAATACCTCGGTAATTTATTAAAAGTTACTTAGGTTTATCTTTACATGCCATATGCACACTAGGTGCATCAAATTTAGTGCCACAGACGGCACATAAGCATATAACATAAAACATGCCAAACATGTCATTGTTATAAATATTTACATGCCATAAAATAAGACACACATAAATACAACTAGTAATTTTTAAGCTAGCACATAATAGTTCGATAATGGTTTCAAAAACCATCAAAACTGGCATATAAGTCCATGTCTTCATTCTCTAGATCTGCATCAGTAACTATGCAAATATGACGTCATCATATTTACATAGACAAACAAGTGAGTCATCTATTTTCATAACTAAGTTACCACAAGATTTATAATAGTTCATAAATAATACAAATGCAAAGGTTGTATGATTATGTATCGTAATAACCATTTAGTTTGTGTTTTATGATCATCTTACTTCAGACCTCTCGTTCTTAGGTATCCGAACCCGTTCATGTTGTAAAGACCAAGAAAATAAGTAGGGAGTTTAATAATTAATAAATTATATTTATTAAATAGACTATGTTAGTATTTTGGCCTCATTCTAGACAAAATCACTTATGTGTGTAAAGATGCTGTAAATAGGGATTCCCCTATTCAGAGCACTCTTAGAAGACTTTGCACTTCGTGAAAGATCGAAGATTTCGGTTCCTTGTCAGTCGTCCGGACGATCGAGCCATCCCGTCCGGACGCCCATCTGACCACTGTTCCATCCGTCCGGACGACGTGCCATACCGTTCGAACGCTAGTCAGACCAAGCATCATCCGTCCGGACAACGTGCATTTCTGTCCGGACCCTCCACTGTGTCGAGAAGTTTCTATCCAGCTTGTATCCGTCCGGACGTCTCAGCAACACGTCTGGACGCCTCTCGGTACTCGACCAGTCTCAGATTCTTTCCAAGTTCCGATAAAGGAAAGATCGATCAACCGTCCGGACGATGTGGTATCCCGTTCGGACGCGCATCTCCTTAAGGCAAGAATCGCAATTTAAATATCACCGTCTGGACGTCAGTCAGCCTTGGTCCGGACGCGCGTGCAACTAATATGGAAATTGCAGATTCGACTTCAACCGTCCGGACAACTACCTCTCATGGTCCGGACGCGCGCATAGCAGATATGGAAATTGCGTGTTGAAGTTCAGCCGTCCGGACGCTCATTCCCCATGGTCCGGACGCGCGAAGCCTTATAAGGAAATTACTTGCAGTGGACGTGCGATCGTCCGGACGATGTGCCATCCCGTCCGGACGCGACTCTTAAACAGGAAAGATTTCTCAGCGAAATTTTCAAAAAATCCTGTCGCACAGTTGTCCGTCCAGATGGCCATGACCACCGTCTAGACGGCGCCCAGCTATATTTTACCTAACGCTCATTTGAGCCCCCAGCCTATAAATAGAGGCCCCTGGGCATTGAGAACTGTAAGACTTCGGTATTGAATTCCACAACTGCTCAGAGACGTGATTTTTCCTCTGAAGCCATTACAAGTGTGTTGTTGCTGCGCTACATCTGAAGTCTATCTTAGGGGTTGGCCCTAAGGTAAAGGATTCCATTGAAGACCCCTTCAGGTAGGAGACCTGGTTGGGAAGCGTTCGTGTTGGGTTACACGTCAGAGAGCAAGGTACGACCACTGCATTGGGTATATGTGAGTGTTACTATCTTGTATTTAGCTTTGTCTTCTGAATAGTGGAATTCCTGGGTTTGGCTGCCCTGGAGTGGTTTTTCTCTTGATTGAGTTTTCATTTTATCAACAAAAATCTCTGTGTCATTTACTTTCTACTGTGCTTAATTTTTGTTGACACTTTGTGCACACACTTGCCTTTTATTAAGAAGTCAATTTCAATTTTTAGACTAGACTAATAATTATATTCTAATTGATAATGTTTATATTATAGAAATAAAATATAACGGAGTTAGAATAATAAATAATAATAATAGGTTTAGTGCGGTGAAATCACACTTAAGGATTTAATTAAGAAAGGTGAAGAGACAAAGGTAAAGAAATTATTTAATGGGTTAGTGAACTAAGGAAATAGATTTTATCATTTTATCATGGGCTTGTGTAACTTATAAATGGTAGCCCAAGTAGTGGGAATAAAAGTGAACTTAATAGGCCCAAGTGAAGGTTAAATATTTAAGGCCCATCCTTCTTTCTTTCTCACTTATGCTAGAAGGGCACTTTTGTAAACACACATTCTCATCTTATCCTCTCACATTTCCAACACACTGCACATTTCTCTTCCCCCACACACGTGACCCTCTTCCATTTCCTTTTCCTTTCATTTCTTCCTGTCTCCCTCTCACGCACAACATGTAATAGCCCTCCCCATTTCTCTTTTCCTCCACCCTTCATCACACACACACACACACACGTCGAGTGGGAGAGATCGAAATTGAGAGAGAGACCGAAACTGAAAGAGATGCAGAGAGAGACATCCAAAGAAGAGAAGAAGAAGAGGAGAAATGGATTTTCGGCCATGAGTCTTTATAAGGTAAAATCTCTAGTTTTTCTTTGTTATTTTGTTATACCCGTTGTATATGGAGCACGAAAATCATGTGGGTCATTATAGATTAAAATGGAGTTGGGTTTGTTTTGATTAAACCATTTGATGGGTATTGTTGTTTTAGAATGGGTTTCGATTTTGTGAAGATTATAGTTGATTTTTGAATGGTTTATTAAGGGATTTATTCCATGGAAGCTATAAGTGTAAGGTTTGAAGCCTTCTTTGTGATTTCACTATACCCATTGATTTTAGAACTAAGAAACCTTGTATTTTTGTTATAATCTTGATGGGGTCCGAAATTAGGGTCTTTGTTTAGAAATTTTGGGGTTTCCATGATGTACTTTCCGAATGAGTGTTCTAGGAGTTTGATTTTTAGGATTTTGATATTTGTTGTTTTGGTAAGTTATTGCATTAAATAACCGAATTTGGTAGGAGGATATTAATTATTGTGGTAATGGTAATTGTTATTGAATCATGTTTATGAGTTTGAGTTGATGGTTATTTTGCCTATGACGGAGATTGGGTTCAATTGGATTTGTGCTATGTTTCATGAGTGTAGATTTAGTGTAGAAGTTGGTTTCAATATTTTAGGATGAATTGTTAATAGTTGGTTGGAGAATATTGTTGTTAATTGTCATTGATGATTGTTATGGGATTTAAGTGGAAAGTGTTTCCAATTAAGAGAAGTTGATCTTTGTTATGTAAATGAAGGATCCTGCTTGTGCTTTGGTGAATAGCTAAGAATATGGAAGGTAGATTGTGGTTTACGGAAGAAAGTTGTAATTGATTTTAAGTTGTTTATTTAAGAGATTAACTCTATGTGTTGAATTCATCGATACCCGTTGGTTTGAGACTTTATTGTGATGTTAGAGAATAAGTTTAATGTTTATGGGAGCTTACGTTAGTTAAAATTTTGATTTGGGTAACTGTTGACATTGATGTTAAACAGTTGAATTTATTTGGATTGGTTGAGTGTGGGCGTTAGCCGTAAGAGTTGAAATAGCCGAATTTGTCATATGTGGATTAGGTGGCTGATTTAAGGGTTGAGTTCAATATGATATTACTTCTATGGAGCATTGTGGTGTTGAAATAGGATGGCAATTTATCTAGGGGAATTGTGTTAGATTATGTAGTAAAATTCTAGTCTTTGTGTAAATTGTTGAGAGTTGGTTTTCATAGTGAAATTGATGAGTATGCATTGGGCTTTAGTGAAAATTGAATTATGAAGCATAATGGATTTTGAAAGTAAATGGTGGTTTAATGATGATAATTGCTATGAGATTTTGGGTAGAAGATATGGGGTTATTCCCACTTGAGAGAGAAGTTAGTCTTGATATGTAAATAAGGATTTTGTTATGTGTTGGATAGAGTTGAATCGATTAAAGTTATATTCCTTAATATGTTTCATTGGAGTTTAAAGAAAAGGAATGGTCAATTAGTGTTTAAGTCCTCGCCTTGGTATTAAATGAGAAATAAGATTAAGAGTAAAGTGTGGAAGATAATAATTGAAAATGGAAATGTCATGGGATTTATAGTTTAATCAAATTAGGTCCATAACTTATTAAATTAATTAAGTTCTATAACCTAAACTACTTGAATAGTTAGGAACTAGTAAGAGCAAAAGTATAAAATGGGGTGGTTAAAATGAGAATGTCGTAGAATCGTAAATAATTTAAAATAATTTTAACACAACGAATATAAGTTGGTAATAATAATAGTAGGTGAACAAAATATATTTAGGGTTAATAAACATGATGAAAAGAAATCGAGAAACAATGATAGTCTAATAATAGTTTAGGTACTTAGCTAGACTTAGAAGCGAGTGACACGACGTGTTGGCACGCGGGTGGTTTTAGTGTCATAGAATGAGTCCCATAGCATAGTCTAACGTTATAATGTTTGCAAGATACTGTCCGGATTGGAGACTTCAATTGATTCTCCAATGTAGAGTCAAAGTGACTAGAATCCGAGGGCATGTTCAAGTCAAGAGTCCAAAGCAGTCAGGTGATATTTTACTCACTGCGAAACTATTATTTTTATATATTATAGAATTGCAAAATATATATGTGTTTTATAAATCCGAACCAACTGTATGTTGAATATATCTGTTTTGCTTGATTTGAGTACTTTAGAGTATGTTCAAATATATCAATGATAGTTTCAGAATCTAGTATTGTGTGTTGCATGATTTGGATGAAGTATTGAATTGTTTAGTAAAGTATGATTTAACAGCATGACACAGTAAGGTAATATTTACTGGTCAAGCACAGAGCATAGAGCATGTAGCATAGAGTATAAAGCATAAAGCATACAGTAACTCAGCAGTAACCCAGTAACAGTTCAGTTCAGCAGTTTAACAGCAGCACAGTAGCATACATAGCATGATTTAAATTATGTGATGTTTTCATGATATAAAATATTGTGGTTTTTATATGCTAGACGTATTTGTATGCCTAAGAGTTTTACTGGCAAATAACCTATGTATACTTCTATCGTCATTTAAGAACATTGAGCTTGGACATACAAGGATATTGTCATGGTTCGGTATGAGTAATACAGTGTTCTGGGAGTAGGTAGATGAATTGTCGTGGTACACCAGTAAGAAGTGCTTGGATATCAGAGTTTTACTCTAGTAACCGCATGGACAACTATGTGCCTTCGACATGAAGTTGTAATGCCCTAGGATTCGGTGTTAACCATATTCGGAAAATGATAGTAAGCTCGTACTAAAGAGCGAGATGGCATGTTTTAAGCTTGGTGTACTTGGATGTGAGACGCTATTGGTTGCGATATCAGTGTGACTTGGGAGTAGGTAGATGGATTGTCATGGTACATCAGTAAGAAGTGTTTGGATATCGGAGCTTTACTCTAGTAACCGCATGGACAACTATGTGTCATAGACATGAAGGTTGTAATGCCCTGAGGCACGGTGATTTAACAGTTGGTAACGTTAGCTTTTTGTTCATCTAAGCTACCAACATAAAAGTATTATTGTAGGTGGGCGTATATGTAGTTGCTTCCAAGCCATTGGAACTTCTACGTATGAGTTCAACTACATAGTGTGTTTTAAATGTTTTCTGATAGTCGGTGTTCGCTATATCAGCTATGAGGGTTTTCAAACAAAAGTTTATAAATTGGTAGCTGTTATAGTGTACGCGAGACTAAAAGGGAAAATTGGTTTATTGCGAAAACTCTGTTAGTTCAATATCACTGAGGTCTCGATATTATGTACTGAGACGGTGAACTCACTCTTTCACCTACACGGATGTGGCAAACCCCCACAATCGTATATATGATGTTCCTCTGGCTGCAGGTACTTCGGTCGTAGTGATGGTGTTTTAGATGTGCGAGTGGGATATTATGACCGAAGCTTGCCGCGACGGTCGTAATTGCGGGACCATGGGCGTCCTCTATTTTATGAGTTTTGTTGATGGCTTGTGACACCTGTGTCACTTGTTATTGTATAAATCCATTTCTATTATGTATTTATATTGAGAAAAGACTTAAACACATAGACGTTAAATGACACTTGTTGTTATTAATTTATGATAGATATTTAAGATGTGATTTCCGCTATTAGGTTTATGTTTTCCTCTGCATAGTAGTTAGATATTGTACTTTGATTTACCAGGTACAGATTATGGGGTATGTACCATATGTTGGCTTTACGACACATCGTCGTGCTACTGTGAGAATCCATTTGTATATAAAAAAAAAATGGGTTGTCACACATGTCCTTTGCCTCACACTTAAAAGTCTTACCCTGGGTCACTATGAACCCCTTGGGTCTACTGACTAGCCTTCCTTCCACTTGCTACTACATCAGCTTGTTGATGGCTATCACCTCAGAAGTTATATTAATTGGACACAACATGCAATGCATGAACAACCACATGCAATGAAGATACACTACACAGTCCTAATGAAACATAGAATCATTCCTTAGTAAGTAACTTTATACTTATTCTCCTTAGTGTAATTTCTTAGCTCCTTTTCAATCTGATTTGGAGAGAAAAATAAACTTCAAGAACACCAAAGTGGTCGTGGGATAGAAGGAGGGAAAAAGGGAGAGAAAACCAAAGCAAAAGTTTTCATGAAAGTTGTCTATGATTTGTGTGGAAAAACAAAGACCCTTGCATGCTTATTTATAGAAGGTAAGTAGGGATAGAAGGTGCAAAATGTAATAAAAGAATTAACTTATTAGATAATTTCTTGCAAACTAGTCCTTGCTTTATTATCTATTTGAATTTTAGAATTTTCGTCCAACTAGAGAGCAGCCTACTCCGAGAAATTTTTTGATGGTCAAACCTACTCCGATTGACGTAAAATTTTGAGGGTAGATACAGGACTTTAAGACTAACACTTTCTCTTTTTGGTTTGACTCATGTTGAGTTCGTTTTAACTCAGTTCTAGTCCAGTCAAAGTTTTTTTCTTTTAAGCCAAAATATCTTTAAACTACTTTCTGCGTTCACATTTGCTTTATTGATTTTTCTTTCTTGTCATGATTACTTTTGTGATATTCTTCCTTCATTAATAATTTTTGTTTTTTATACATAAATGTTTCTAGAAGCACGGAGATATTTTTCTTTGATAGTTTTTCGTTTAATTCGACAGTCGGGTCATTTAAGCACCGGTTTTGGATAAAAAAAGTTAACTATTACTAAATTGAATTCTGACTTCACAGGATTCAAATATAAACTATATATATATATATACTATATTGAGTAATTATAAGCCATAAAAACATATTTATCAAGCCTAAATTTAGAGGTCAAAGTTCAACCAAAAGTGCCACTTGCACCTAAATAGTCAATTACAAATCCAAAAAGTCAACTTGTGGACTTTTCACAAAATTTTATCATATGATAGATATAAATCTATTGTGAGTACAACGGTCTTTGAATCAACTAAATCTGAGTTTGTTTGACCTGTTTTGGTTCAATTAAAGTTTAAAGCTTAAATGTTACTTTTAGGTTTTTAAGGGTTTTTAGGTTTTGATCTTTTAAGTTTTCAAAACAACTTTAGGTTTTTTTTATAAAAACATGTGGATATTGTCCCTTCAACAATATCAATGATTTCTTAAGAGTTTGAAATTATAGAGCGTTACAAGATATCACCCAACCGACCACCAAATAACCTCAAGTCCACAACACGACTCAGCCAAAACAGAGAGAAAAAACACCATCAATAACCGATCGAAACAGGGGATAAAATACAATAAAATAATCAAAACACTCGGTCCAAACTACCAAAAAAACACTAAAAATCATCAAAGCCGGAATACCCAAATTCATCAAACCGATTATCACACGAAATTACTATTTTAAAAATCCCAATTTGAAACTTAAGAGGTTCACCGGAAATCATCTCCTCTGTTGACCCACCGGAAAACCCAGCTCTGGTTCAGCCAAAAATCGAGTCCTCTAGCCTCCGATGGCGTTCTCAGCTCCGATCGACCCCAACCCCGCTCCACAGGAACCGCCAGACCGTCTCTGGTTCTCAGGTTTTCCCGGGTTTCATTGGAAACCCACGAACGGATCGCTTCCCCTCCCGTCGTCTCTCTCTCTTTCTGACTCTCCCTCTCCAGCTCTTTGATCTCTCTCTCTCTCTCTCTCTCTCTCTCAGTCTCATTCTCTCTCTCGGTTATTTAGACGGAAGAAAGAACGAAGAAGGGAAGAAGAGAAATAAAAGAAGGAAGAAGAAGGAAATAATAAAAGGAAAGAAGTGTTGAGAGTTAAGTAGGCAGAGTGACTTGTAGAATAAGTTGAGGGATGATGAGTCATGTAGTGAGTCGTCATAATAATAATTATAAGGAATATATTCCTTCAAATATTTTTACTTAACTCCAATTAGATTCTATTCTGGTTAATTTAATCAGAGTTAAAAGGTAAAATATCTAATTAATTCAGGGTTAAGTTTTATCTAGTTGATTAAACTTGAGTTAATCTAAAGATATTTATTCAAAACTTACTATTTACCTTTTTTCCGCAGATATTTTCACCTCGGGTTTTTACCATTTTAATCTAACTCCTTAAAATATAATTTTAATTCTGATGGAAACCAAGGAGCTGGACATGCTGATCATACACATGGGAATGGGGCTGAAGTTGTGCAAGACCCTTTGTCACTTCCTAGTGGCCCAATTACAAGACTTAGAGCCAAACGTTTCAAGGAAGCACTAAATGGGCTAATCCAAGAGAATTGGGCTGATTCTAAAAAGACCAAGATGGGCTCAAATAATAATCAAGGCTTAGTCCATGTCATCAAAGCAGTTGAAGAGGATAATTAGCATGCAAAAACGTGACCAGCTTGGTTTGACCATTAAAGGGTGTGAACTCGTTGAGTTTCAAGGATATTAAATAGGGGAATGAACTTGGTCTTGGCTGGTTATGAATTTAGTCATTTAGTTATTTTGGTTGCCTCTAGAAGTCCAAAGAGACCTAAAAATATTGGGACTTGTTTATGTTGGCACTTGTGTTGCTTTTAAAGCTATAATTAAGACTTTTCCTATTCTTGGAGGGTTGTTCCAAGTATATATATGGGCATAACGAATTTTGTAAGGGATATAGAATTTTGTTTTCAGAAAATTATTATTGTGAGGTCTTGTGTTCCTCTTTGTTCTTGAAAGAATTTTTTGAGCTTATCAAGTTAATCTTGTGGCGTTCAAACAACCAAACTTATCACCTTGATTCTTGAAGAGATTCAGATTCTTGGTGTGGCGTTTCAATCCTTCGTAGTCTTGGTTTCTCATCTAGTTAGGTGACGGGTCAAGCCTCAACAATTCTTGTCTACACGATCTTGGGGTTTCAAACCATCATTGCTATCGGGTTTCATCACATTTGTTGGTGGAGTTCATATCATTTTGGTATCAGAGCCTTGGTTCTAAGGCAAGTTTGACTATCTTTTATTATTGTTTCTATTTTTTTTTAATCTCCTGTTCCCTGCTGTAAAAAAAAAAAAAAAAAAAAAAAAAAAAAAAAAAAAAAAAGAAAAGAAAAGAAAAGAAAAAGTACTCGACTCCAGTAAGAAAATTTCTTACTTTCTATCTTGTTTCTCACCTTATTCAAGTTCTTGACCTTTCTGAGTAAGAAAATTTCTTCCTTTCTATCTTGTTTCTCACATTATTCAAGTTCTTGACCTTTTTGATGAGTTTTGGTTATTTCTCAATTGCTGCTGGATTATTTTGAATTAGTTTCTTGAAGTTCGATTAAGAACTAAGAAGACACAAAAGAGTGGAAAAAGGCAAGAGTGTGTGAGACCAAAAGAGGGTAAAAGCCGTTTAGAGTGAAAACACGAGTGTAAGTGTATTAATTCTTGAGTGAAACACGTGAGGGAGTGCTTGTGAGGATTCTAACCTTGTTTTGCAGATTCTAAACATGTCCAATAATCAAGAAGAAGACACAACCGAAGAATTTCGACAACCCGCAGCTTCGAACCTCCAAATGCAAGCGTTGTTAGGGGAGATGAGGCGTATGTTGAGGGCTGAATTAGAACCTATTCACGAGAGGTTGGACAGGGTAGAAGCAGAAACTCCTAGGGGACAGCAACAAGACAATCCCAATAGGCAACAAGGTGGGCGTGTTCCGTGGCGGAATGTTGAGGAAGAGGCGGAGTTGGAGGAATTTGATGAGCCATATTTGAACCGAGGCAGGTTTGAGCGTGGGTATGGGAATAGAGAAGCTAGGATGGGTAGGCCTAGGAGGGATAATGATTTAGGAAACATAAAGATTAAAATTCCGTCTTTTCAAGGTAAAAATGATCCTGAAGCTTATTTGGAGTGGGAAACTAAAATGGAGATGGTGTTTGATTGTCACAACTACTCGGAGATAAAGAAGATTAAGTTGGCTGCAATTGAATTCACAGATTATGCCATTGTTTGGTGGGATCAATTACTGATTAATAGGAGGAGAAATAGAGAGCCACTCGTGGACACTTGGGAGGAGATGAAAATGCTTATGAGGAGGCGTTTTGTACCCAACCATTATTATAGGGGATTGTATCAAAAGTTGCAGAGGTTAACTCAAGGTTCCAAGAGTGTGGATGAGTATTACAAGGAGATGGAGGTAGCAATGATCCGGGCTAATGTAGAAGAGGACCGAGAAGCCACCATGGCTAGGTTTTTGCACGGTTTAAATCGTGAGATTGCAGATATAGTCGAGTTGCAGCACTATGTTGAGTTAATAGATATGGTGCATCAAGCCATAAAAGTGGAGGAACAATTCAAACGAAAGGGATTGGCTAGGAGGGGACAACCTATGGCTACCAACAGCCCATGGAAGACAGCTCCAAAAAGGGACGAGCAGCTTCAAAATAAGCAAAAATTTGAACCCTCTAAGAATGCCAAACCAACAACCACCACTACTTCAGGTAACACCGAGGCTTCTATTTCTAAAACACGTGATATTAAGTGTTTTAAATGTCAGGGGAGGGGACACATAGCCAGCCAGTGTGTAAACAAAAGGGTGATGGTGATAAACGCCCAAGGAGAGCTTGAGTCGGAGAATGAGGAAGAAGTAGATGATGATGACATGCCACCTTTGGAGGATGCCGATGATGAGCAAAATGCTGTGGTTGGAGATTTATTGGTAGCAAGGCGAGTTCTCAATGTGCAAGTTAAGGAGGAAGAAAGTAACCAAAGGGAAAACTTGTTTCATACTCGGTGCTTTGTAAATAACAAAGTTTGCAGCGTCATTATTGATGGTGGGAGTTGCACAAACGTAGCCAGCACTTATTTGGTGGAGAAATTGGCCTTAACCACCTTGAAACATCCTCACCCTTACCGGCTTCAGTGGCTGAATGAATGTGGCGAAATCAAGGTGACAAGGCAAGTGTTGGTGGCATTATCCATTGGCAAATATGAGGATGAGGTGCTTTGTGATGTGGTTCCTATGCATGCATGCCATTTATTGTTGGGAAGACCATGGCAGTATGATCGGAGGGTTACACATGATGGATTCACAAATAGGTATTCTTTCACTCTTAAAAGGCAACCCATTACTCTTGTGCCATTAACTCCAAAACAGGTCATGGAGGACCAACTAAAGTTACAAAGATCAAATGAAAAGAAAAAAGAAAAAGAAAGGAAGGCCGAAAGTGGAAAAAAAGAGTTGAAAAAAAAAGAAAGAGAGAAAAACATTGATTAGAGTGAAAAAGAAAGAGAGAGGATTTCGGCCATAGTGAGAGCAAGAGAGGAAAAATTCAGTTACATTGCAAAAAAAAGTGAGATCAAGAGAGCATTATTTTCACACCAGCCCCTTATTGTACTCATGTACAAGGAGGCTCTTTTATGTACTAATGATCTCGTCGGTACTTTGCCGAGCAATATTGTTTCTCTTTTGCAGAAGTTTGAAGATGTCTTTCCCGAAGAGGTACCTAGTGGCTTACCTCCAATCCGAGGGATTGAACATCAAATTGATTTCATACCCGGTGCATCAATTCCTAACCGACCTGCTTATAGGAGCAATCCTGAGGAGACCAAGGAACTTCAGAGGCAAGTAGGTGAATTATTGGAGAAGGGGTATGTGCGTGAAAGCATGAGTCCTTGTGCGGTCCCGGTGCTATTAGTTCCTAAGAAGGATGGAACATGGAGAATGTGTGTTGACTGCCGGGCCATCAACAACATAACGGTAAAGTATCGTCATCCTATTCCTAGGTTAGATGATATGCTGGATGAATTGCATGGTTCTTGTGTCTTTACAAAAATTGATCTTAAGAGTGGATATCATCAAATTAGGATGAAGGAAGGTGATGAATGGAAAACTGCTTTTAAAACTAAATATGGTTTGTATGAATGGTTAGTGATGCCTTTCGGCTTAACTAATGCGCCAAGCACATTTATGCGTTTGATGAACCATGTTTTGCGTGTATTTATTGGCAGATTTGTAGTTGTGTATTTTGATGATATCCTAATTTATAGCAAAAACTTGGAAGAACATGTGATGCATTTAAAATCTGTTTTGGAAATCTTGAGGAAAGAAAAGTTGTTTGCTAATCTCAAGAAGTGCACCTTTTGCACGGATAAGCTTGTGTTTCTTGGTTTTGTTGTTAGTAAGAGAGGAATTGGGGTGGACGAGGAAAAGGTGAAGGCAATCCAAGAGTGGCCAACGCCTACAACAATCAGCCAAGTGAGGAGTTTCCACGGCTTAGCTAGCTTCTACAGACGGTTTGTGCGTGATTTTAGTAGCTTAGCCGCCCCTCTTACTGAAGTCATCAAGAAAAATGTGCCGTTTAAGTGGGGAAAAGAACAAGAAAATGCATTTAATCTGATCAAAGAAAAGTTAACTAATGCACCTTTGCTTGTTTTACCTAACTTTGCTAAAACTTTTGAAATTGAGTGTGATGCTTCAGGAATAGGTATTGGAGCTGTTTTGATGCAAGGTGGTCATCCAGTTGCTTATTTCAGTGAAAAGTTGAGTGGGGCAGCCCTAAATTACCCCACTTATGATAAGGAAATGTATGCCTTGGTAAGGGCTTTGGAAAATTGGCAGCACTATCTATGGCCAAAGGAATTTGTGATTCACACAGATCATGAATCTTTGAAGTATTTGAAAGGACAGCAAAGGTTGAACAAACGCCATGCCAAGTGGGTGGAATTCATTGAAACATTTCCTTATGTGATCAGATACAAGCAAGGTAAGGAAAATGTGGTGGCTGATGCATTGTCCCGAAGGTATGCTTTACTTTCCATTTTAGATACAAAATTGCTTGGCTTTGAATATATTAAGGATTTGTATGCACAAGATTCTGATTTTGCTGATGTGTTCAATGCATGTGAAAAAGTGGCGTTTGATAAGTTTTATAGGCAAGATGGATTTTTGTTTCGGGAAAATAAACTGTGTGTGCCTATGTGTTCTTTGCGTGAATTGCTTGTGAGAGAAGCTCATGGTGGTGGTTTGATGGGTCATTTTGGTGTAGCTAAGACTTTAGGAATTTTGCATGATCATTTTTTTTGGCCTCATATGAAACGTGATGTGGAAAGAATCTGTGAGAAGTGTATCACGTGTAAACATGCTAAGTCTAAGTTGAAACCCCATGGTTTGTACACCCCTTTGCCAATACCTAGTGAACCTTGGACTGATATTTCTATGGATTTTGTTTTAGGTTTACCTAGGACTAAGAGGGGGAGAGATTCAATTTTTGTGGTGGTAGATAGATTTTCCAAGATGGCACACTTCATTGCTTGTCATAAAACTGATGATGCATCACATATAGCTGATTTGTTCTTCAAAGAAATTGTTAAGTTACATGGCATGCCTAGGACCATTGTTTCTGATAGGGATGCAAAGTTTTTGAGTTACTTTTGGAAGACTTTGTGGGGAAAGTTGGGAACCAAATTGTTGTTTTCTACTGCTTGTCATCCACAAACGGATGGTCAAACTGAAGTAGTAAATAGAACTTTGTCTTCTTTGTTGCGTGCTATCATTAAAAAGAATTTGAAAACATGGGAAGATTGTTTGCCACATGTTGAATTTGCTTACAATAGAAGTATACATTCTGCAACTAAGTTTTCACCATTTGAAATTGTTTATGGCTTTAACCCATTGTCACCTTTGGATTTAACTCCTTTACCTTTGAGTGAACGTGTGAACTTAGATGGCAAAAAGAAGGCAGAATTTGTAAAGATGATTCATGAAAAGGCACGGCTGAACATTGAAAGGAGGACTCAACAATATGTCCATCAAGCCAACAAGGGACGCAAGAAGGTAGTATTTGAACCAGGAGATTGGGTTTGGTTACACTTAAGGAAGGAACGTTTTCCAGAGAAACGGCGTTCAAAACTCCTACCTCGGTGTGACGGACCATTCCAAGTAGTGGAGCGCATCAATGATAATGCCTACAAGCTTGACTTACCGAGTGAGTATGGTGTTAGTGCAAGCTTTAATGTTGCTGATTTGTCTCCATTTGATGTAGGTGATGATTTGAGGACAAATCCTTCTCAAGAGGGGGAGAATGATGGAAACCAAGGAGCTGGACATGCTGATCATACACATGGGAATGGGGCTGAAGTTGTGCAAGACCCTTTGTCACTTCCTAGTGGCCCAATTACAAGACTTAGAGCCAAACGTTTCAAGGAAGCACTAAATGGGCTAATCCAAGAGAATTGGGCTGATTCTAAAAAGACCAAGATGGGCTCAAATAATAATCAAGGCTTAGTCCATGTCATCAAAGCAGTTGAAGAGGATAATTAGCATGCAAAAACGTGACCAGCTTGGTTTGACCATTAAAGGGTGTGAACTCGTTGAGTTTCAAGGATATTAAATAGGGGAATGAACTTGGTCTTGGCTGGTTATGAATTTAGTCATTTAGTTATTTTGGTTGCCTCTAGAAGTCCAAAGAGACCTAAAAATATTGGGACTTGTTTATGTTGGCACTTGTGTTGCTTTTAAAGCTATAATTAAGACTTTTCCTATTCTTGGAGGGTTGTTCCAAGTATATATATGGGCATAACGAATTTTGTAAGGGATATAGAATTTTGTTTTCAGAAAATTATTATTGTGAGGTCTTGTGTTCCTCTTTGTTCTTGAAAGAACTTTTTGAGCTTATCAAGTTAATCTTGTGGCGTTCAAACAACCAAACTTATCACCTTGATTCTTGAAGAGATTCAGATTCTTGGTGTGGCGTTTCAATCCTTCGTAGTCTTGGTTTCTCATCTAGTTAGGTGACGGGTCAAGCCTCAACAATTCTTGTCTACACGATCTTGGGGTTTCAAACCATCATTGCTATCGGGTTTCATCACATTTGTTGGTGGAGTTCATATCAAATTCTATTTAGAGTCTAGTTCGTTTCATTACAAATATTATTATCCCAATAACATTATATTACTGACAATATTATTATACTAAATAACATTGTGCCAATAAATATCATATAATATTATTAATTAGTTCACTTAAATAATTAGTCTGTCTATTTGTCAATTAAGGACAGGTGGTAGATAAATATCCATTTATCAGAATAATGTCGATCGAGCGACAAGTATTGTCGATTGAGCAATTGATCAATCGATCGGTTAAAAGTGGTCGATCGAGCGACTAAAAGTATGGATTGATCGTCACGAGTCTTAAATTCTATTCAAGACGTTATATCTTAAAATCTAAGGCTTTACATATCTCTTATCTTTAACTTAAGGTAATTACATCTTAATTAAGCCTAAAACTAGCCTTAACTCACAATTGAAAACTGGCCGTACGTGGGTTAAGTAAAAATATCCCGAAAATCAGTCCAGCAATTTGCTAGACGTGGGTGCTGCCAAGGGCTTGGACTGTCATGTGGCATTTTTGTGCAACCCAGGGCCAGTGTGCTCTAGGAGAATTTTTGCATTCTTATCGAAGTCCAAAAATTATAAAATTTGGAGGGTAGATAGAGGACCCCGATAAGAGTATTTTAGCTTTTGAATGAATTAAATTGGAGTTCGTTTGACTCATGTTTCGTCATTTTGAAGTTTAAGGTTTGTTACACTTTCCCATCAAATTGGAGCTTTAAATATGCTACAATTGACTCCAAATTTCTACAATGTATTCTCCACACTTTTAATTTGTGGTAATAGTTTGTTTCATAAAAATATCTTCAAAATTGAATATTAATTTTTTAGTCACGTGTTTGAGTAATAAAAGAAATAATATTCTTTATTATTTCTTATAAAACATTTCAATTTCCTTAATATGTCTAAGGCTATTTTATGACCTTTAATAATTATTTTATTGGGCTATACAGCGGCTTTGTCAATGTCCTCATGATCAAATTGCTTAGCCAAGGGATGTTCTTAAACAATGTGTTGCGATCAACAACTACTGCACAAACTAGGAAGTCCAAGTTCTGGTGGCGTGGAGGATAAGCTTGCCAAGCTCAACTATGGAGATCATGTGGCCAACACATGAGGATTTTTTTTTTTTTTTTTTTTTGTGGCTTCGTGTTCTGAGAGGTATGAATTGTCTTTAGAATTAGACGGCCACGTTAGTATTGTTTAAACCGAATATGTTAGTTCCTTTTCAAAACAATACGTTTGGGTGTTCGATTTTTTGAAATCAGAATGCAATTATTATTTCGTGCGCGAATTCTGACGCAAAAAAACATATTTGGATTTTGAGTAGACTTTAAATTGTATTTGAAATCATGTTTGGATGAGAGTTACATGAGAGTATTTTTTCCACGGATAACCATGATAGCAAATGATTGGAAATATTAAAAGTGTGTAGAATGATTGAAGTTAGATTGACTTTGCTTTAAAATTTCTTTCATTTAACTTATGCTGTCCGTTTTTTAACAGCATATCTGCTGTTTTTTCATTTTACAGCAATGAAGCCAAATTCCTTTTCTTTTATCCCAAGAAGAGTGAAATAAAGCTAGCATTATCTCTCCTCTCTCTCAAGAGTTTATTTTCCCTTCTATTTCTTTCCTTTTTTAATATATATTTTTTTTGGTCGTTACCGACCAGTTGAAACGACAAGGTACATAGTCTGTTAATTAGCCTTTCGTTAATTCTTAATCCGTATCTCCCACCTTAATTAGACAAGTGATTGATAAAAGACACCTCATTTCCTACTCTTCTCCAACACTTAGAATTCTTCCTCCGTCTCTCCCCACCTCTGCGAAAAATGGACGTATCAGTACTTGTGATCTACATTCTTCAGGTTACAATCCTAACGTTGGGGTGGAGGATTCTGAATTGGGTGTGGCTGAGGCCGAAATACCTGGAGAGGCGCCTGAGATAGCAAGGGCTTGCAGGCAATTCCTATCGGCTTTTCTTGGGAGACATGGACAGATCCATGATGTCGAAGCGGGCAAGTTCTAAACCCATCAATATCGCTGATGATATTTCGCCTCGTGTGATGCCCTTCGTCCATCACACAGTGGAGAATTATGGTATGTCTACGACACCCTTAACTACTAGTTTTTGTAAAGAAATTGAAGTACCCTCGAGAGAATTAAGCCGATTGGCCTCTTATTATATTGAGTGCTCTTTATATTATAATTCATCAACTTGTTTGAGAGAAGACATGACGAATTACATGGAATCAACACACTTTCTCTCGTTAAAGATACAGTAATGAGACTAAACTAATTTTCTCAGTCTCACTCTTTCACAAGTGAAGGACTTGAAAACAAAATCTTTCAGACCCAAATTTCAATTTCAAGCACCAAGTATGGAATATTTTATTTTATTTTATTTTTAATTTTTAATTTTTTTAATTTTTTTGGAAGTCATAAGAGAGATGAAACCCAAATTCTTATACAGAAATAATACTTTTACATCTCATATATATTTTTTTTACAATTCATTTTTAAATTTACCTTTAAATATGAGAATAACATTGAGTCCCACAAATTTAATAATAGATTTAAAACTTGGTTGTATGTAAATACATAAAAAAATGTATAGGCGATGTAAGTGTATCTGTTACGACCCAAGGAAAAGCGCTAGTCAGATTTGCGCTATCACCTCAAAAATGACTAGTCAATTTGGAGCTTTCTTAGAATCTTTTATAAAACCTAGTTTCATCTAGTAACTAAGCAATGTGGGACTTAGCACCCACAAGTATCTTTATTAACCACTCACTCTATCTGAACTATTCATCTCTTATCAATAAAGGACAAGGGTGTTACAAACTCCCTTTCTTAAACTCCTGACGTCTTCGTTTGGGCCACATCATTCGGTGCTCCAGTTCCACATTGAAAATAAATATTTACTTCTAACAACCAAGTGTGTGTGTTTGTGTACAACAAAAAATATCTTTAAATGCGGAAAATAAAAAGACAAGATATTTGTTAACAAAGTGGAAACTCTGTAAAGAGAAAAACCACTCCGGGGCAACCAAACCCAGGAAATCCACTATCCAAAGACAAAGCAAGTTACAAAGCACTCGTACTCACAAAACCCATTGTAGTAGTCATACCTTTAACTATAACACGAAGCCCATCGTGAAGCTTTCCAACCAAGTCTCCTACTTGAAGGGGTCTTTGATGGATTCCTTTACCTTAGGGCCGACCTCTAAGATAGACTTCACACGAACTGTTGAGCACACACCGGCAACGGCTTGAGAGCTAGCGGATCTTCAATTCTCCCTAAACACTCTCAAAGCTAAGAGAATTCAATACTGAATTCTGTACATAATGCATGCCTAGAGCCTTCTTTATATAGGCTTTACAAATCCTATTTCAACTCAAATAAGGAGTCCTACACCAACAAAGATTCGGACTCTGGGCGCGCTTCCGGACGTTTCTCTTGGCCGTCTGGACCATCAAGTTGTATCATTTTTTGTTAGCTTTCCAATGACACTAATTTCATCCCAATCTGATATTTGAGCAGAAAGTTATGATCAAAATACTGGAGGGCATCCGGACGACTTGATCGAGCGTCCAAACGGTCAACTACAATCGCCTTTCCAAAATAACGCAATTCTTCCCATAACAGGTCCACGACTGAACGGCTTGGCCGAGTGTCTGGATGGTCTTCGTTGTATCTCTTTTCTGCGCTCGTAAAGGAAACCTGAAATATTCTAGAATGCTAGACATACATTCCGAACGTGTTGCCACGTCGTCCGGACTTCTTGCAGAAACTTTCCAAACAGTGTCGACTGAAATCCAACTCCGTGTAGAAATTGGAGAAGCTTGACCTAGCGTCTGAACGGTGTTGCCCTGACGTCCGGACGTCTTCAACGCTGAAGCTTCTAGACACTACGGGGCGTCCGGCCGCGCCTTCAAAGGCTCGTCTGGACGGTTGCACAGGAACCGGCTGTTCTGACTTCAAAATTGCATGGAATCTTCATGGACATCTTCTTAGAAACTTATGACCATACACATGGCATGAAATGTTATTTGAAGACTCTAAATAGAACCGATAATTCTGTTAAAAAGCAACCATTACATAAGGTGTTTTTGTCAACCAAAATGTTACCAATATAAAATACTAACACACATGACCTGGCGTTATTAGTTAGGTAGCTTTGATACCATTTGTAACGACTTAAGGAAAAGCGCTAATCAGATCTGTGCTATCACCCAAAATGACTAATCAATTTGGAGCTTTCTTAAAATCTATTACAAAGCCCAATTTTACATAGTAACTAGGCAATAAGGGACTTAGCACCCATAAGTATCTTTATAAACTACTCATTCTATGTGAACTATTCATCCTTTCCCAATATGAAACCGAGTGTTGCAGTATCATTTCTGAACTGATATGGGAAAGCGATAGACGGCAACATCTACTCCAACACTTATTGGTTTCTCCAATTTGAAGTTCGGGATAAGTTGATGGGAATGGTGGGCCGAATCTTAAAGATCCCTTGCAAGTTCCAGATGTGCCAATCACAAGGTCAAGAGCTAAGAATATCAAGGAAGCAATGCAAGGATTGGTGTAATCCACTTGGGCCGAGTTTGCAAATTTATCAAGCAAGACCCCAACATTCAAGTTGGGCTTAAAAGAAGAAGAACCAACCTTAATCCATGTGGTTTAGTGGACTCTTTATTTCATTAAGTATAGGCTTGTGGGCCTATTTTTATGTTTCTATGGTTGTAGGCATTTTAGCCTTTTTAATTCATTAAGTGGACTTCTTTTATTAGCTATAGGCTTTTAGTTTAGGTTGTTTTGGGCCTGAAGATGTTCAGCTGATGTCTTTTAATTTATGAAGGCCTTAGTAGGCCCTAGGGTTTTTTGGAGGTGATTAAAAAGACTTGTGCCACACTTTGGAAAAAAGAGAGTTGAATTTGAATGAAGTTTTTCTTCATAAAAAACTTTTCAGTTTTCTCTACTAGTTCTTGATTGAACTATGAACTTATCAAAGACAAATCCTTTGTGGCGTTCGCACCAAATCTTGATTCTTGGACAAGATTTCAACAAGTCTAGATTGATCTTCTTGATTTGATTCAAGGTTCTTGGAATGGGATTTCAATAGGTCTAGATTCTCTTGATTTGATTCTTGGCTTTCTTGGGTAGGTTTCAATTTGATTGTGCGTTTAAAAGGGAGTTCGATCCTACGGGTTCACATTAGTTGGTATCAGAGCTCTTGCATTTGGAGCTGTAATTTCTTCTTCATTCTTGTTAATTTCGTGTGTTAGAATTCAGATCTGTGATTTTCACAATTGATTACTCGTGTACTTGATTCAAGAATTCAGATCTATGAATTCTTTAATTAATTACGCAAATTTTTGCTTTAATTTTTCAAATTTGAATTCCATTCTTAATTGATTTGCGAATCTTTGCTTTAATTTTCAGATCTATAATTTCAATTGTCCTTTTGTCTATTTCCATGTTCTTGTTGAAATTTTCCAGACCTGTAATTTCAAGATTTGGATTTCTTTTCCATATCTGCAATTTCCATATTTGAATCACATGTCGTTTTCAGTTATCCTTTTGTCTATTTCCATGTCCTTGTTGGAATCTGATCAATCTTTTTCGGAAATTACAATTATTGTTTTTGATTGAGACTAAAAAAAGAGAGAGAAGGCATCGTATTCAATTATTGTTGCTGAATAGTTGAAAAAAAAAACAAAAAACAAAAATAAAAAAAATTAGAAATTGTTGTTTGATCTGTATCATCTTTAGTATCTTGTTTTGTAATTACTCTTTTCCTCGTACAAATTCCTTGAGATCTGTGTCATTTTTTCTTTTCCTTTCTTGTTCCTTGAATCTATTTTGGGTTGGAATAATACAAGGTTGTGTCTTGATTAGTTCAACTAGTTCTTAAAGAACTTGAAAGAGAAAATAGGAGAGGTAAAAGGAAAGAGTGTGTATTGGAAAAGGCCAAAAGAGTGAAAACACGAGTGGAGTGACAATATTTGAGTGTAAACACGTAAGGGAATGTGTGAGGTTTTCCCACTAACATTCTTGTTTTTGCAGCGCATTAAAAATGTCTCATAAGCGTGACTCAACATCCAAGGAGGAGGCGGATAAATCATTAGTTGTGTTGCAGGCCATGCAACAACAGTTTGAACGGCTTAATTTGGTGTTAGGGGAGGTGAAGGTTAGGATGGAACTACGAGAAGTAGTGATTAGAAATCTGCAAGGTGGGCGCGATAGGAGGAGACATGCGCCTAGCGTTGAAAATAAGTATGAGAACGAAGGAGAGATGATGATGATGAGGAAGACATAACATCTGAAGTTGGAATAGGTGGAGTGGGCAGAACTAGAGAAGAGTTAGGCATGAAAGAGGACCAAGGAGAAATCTAGGGGTCAAGATGGGGTAGATAGGAACCTTGGGAGCATCAAAATTAAAATATCATCTTTCCAAGGTAGGAATGACCCTGAAGCATATTTAGAATGGGAGAAGAAAATAGAGTCGACTTTTGCTTGTCACAATTATTCAGAGGAGAAGAAAATGAAGCTGGCAGTAATTGAGTTCACTGATTATGCAATTATTTGGTGGGATCAATTAGTGACCAATTGGAGGAAAAATCATGAGAGACCTATAGAAACTTGGGGTGAGTTGAAAGCTCTCATACGATGGAGATTTGTACCTAACCACTACTATAGAGACCTATACCACAAATTACAAAACCTTACACAAGGGTCTAGGAGTGTAGAGGAGTACCATAAGGAGATGGACGTGGCTATGATTCGAGCTAATGTAAAGCAGGATTGGGCGGCCACAATGGCCAGATTTTTAAGTGGTTTGAATAGGGACATAGTCAATGTAGTTGAGTTGCATCATTATGTGGTGGTAGAAGACATGGTGCACATGGCTATGAAGATGGAGAGGCAGTAATAGAGAAATGGGGCAGCAAGGTATACCTTAGTTTCTAGCACTCCTTGGAAACCAAAGTGGGATATAAATGATCGAGCTGCAGTAAAAGATGGACAAGCAATCAAGCTTGCTCCTCTAACCGCAAAACAGGTCTATGAGGACCAACTTAAGCTCACTTGAGCGAAAAAGAAAGGGTGAGACCGAGACACAAGAAAGAAAAATGAGAGTGAGGCCGAAATCTCAAGAAAAAGAGAGAGTGAAAAAGAAAACAGAGAGGTGGCTGAGATTAAAGAAAAGAGAGTGGAGCCACGAGAGAAAAAAGAAAGAAAACCTGCAGAGAGAAAAGGAAAGACAAATATGAGTTTTTATGCACAGGAGAGTGAGGTTAAGAGAGCTTTCTTAGAAGATCAGCCAATGGGTTTTATTGTTTACAAAGAATCTTCTCTTAATCTTGATGAAACTAACCAATCTCTTCCTAGTTTAGCTGTTTCTTTGTTGCAGGAGTCCCATGATATGTATTTTCGGAGAAGATGCTGAGTGGGTTGCCACCCATTAGAGGTATTGAGCATCAAATTGATTTTGTACCTGGAGCCGTTATTCCAAATCAATCAACCTATAGGAGTAACCTGGAGGAGACCAAGGAGCTTCAAAAGCAAGTTGGAGATTTGATGAGCAAGGGGTACGTGAGAGAGAACATGAGCCCATGTGCAGTACCAGTGCTACTAGTGCCACAGAAGGATGGGACTTGGAGGATGTGCATTGATTGCAGAGCGGTCAACAATATTACGGTAACGTATCGTCATCCCATTCCTAGATTATATGATATTCTTGATGAATTGCATGGCTCATATATTTTCAGTAAAATAGATTAAAAAAGTGGATACCATCACATTAAAATGAAAAAGGAAGATGAATTTCACACTCTTCACTGTAGAGGTAGTGCCTCCATATCTTCAAAGTATAGACAACTGCTACTAACTATAGATCATGAGTAGAATAGTTCTTCTTATTATTTTTTTGGCTTTCTTGAAGCATAGGCCACAACCCGGCCTTGCTGCATAAGAACGCATCCCAATCCCTTATTTGACGCATCTGTATACACAACAGATTCTAGTACGTTGCTCAACGCGACGATACGTGGATTTTAAATTTATATATTGAACCACTCGCAATAGTACGAATCAATTGTACTATAATAAGGGTTATCAAACCACAAGGATTGAGAGGTTGTTTTGCGTAACAGGGTATTTGAAGGAACATATTTAATATGACTTTGAAATAAAAACAAAAGCAAAGGTTGTAGAATTGAAGCTACAACAAGTAAAGTGAATAAAACGAAAGCGTAAAATGAAAACAAACTTAAAAGAAAACTTAGTGTAATGATCTTATCAAATCCTCAACCAATGGAATGCTTAAAGTCTAAACGAATCTTCCTAACATACATGATATGAGCGCGTAATAGGCGTCAACCATTACAACAACCTCGACATGAAAATACTTTAGTTAAGACGTAATTATAAAGCATATAGTTTCACATCAAACACTTGCCACGTAAAGATTTAAACTATAATAAAAAAAATAAAAATAAAAATTATACTACCAAAGGTGTGGGGGATTGATGCTCCCTAGCTTACTATTCTGTAAAACATTCTAATAAGCATACACAATACATGAACACCCTAGTTAGGTCACAATGATAAGGTATTTTAATTTCACACTGAAAAATTGAATTGACTTCTAAAAATAAAGTGTGTGCATAACTGTCAACAAAAATTAAAGCACAGCGGAAAGTAAATGACGCACAGATTTTTGTTGACGAAGTGGAAACTCAGTTAAGAGAAAAACCACTCCGGGACAGCCAAACCCAGGAATTCCACTATTCAGAAGACATAGCTAGATACAAGACAGTAACAATCACATGTACCGATGCAGTGGTCGTACCTTGATCTCTAATGTGTAACCCAACACGAACGCTTTCCAACCAGGTTCACGTACCTGAAGGGGTCTTCAATGGAACTCCTTACCTTAGAGCTGACCTCTAAGATAGACTTCGGTTTACAGCACAACACACTTCTAAAACGGCTTCAGAGGGATTGATGACTTCTCTGAGCTCTAATGAAATTCACACCGAATTCTTGCAGTTCTCAGTGCCGAGGGGCCTCTATTTATAGGCTGGGGGCTCAAATGAGCGTTAGGCAAAATATACCTGGGCACCATCCGGACGGTGGGCTGTCCGGACGGACAATTGTGCGACAAGATTTTCCGAAAATTTCGCGGATAAATCTTTCCTGTTTAAGGACATCGTCCGGATGGGATGGCACATCGTCCGGACGGTCGCACGTCCGCTGCAAGTAATTTCCTTATAAGGCTCTCGAGTGTCCGGACTATGGGGGATGAGCGTCCGGACGGCTATTCTTCAACATGCAATTTCCATATCGGTAATGCGCGCGTTCGGACCATGATAGGCAGTCGTCCGAACGGTTGAAGTCAAATCGGCAATTTCCTTCTTTGATGCACGCGCATCAGGACCACAGCTGTCAGACGTCCGGACGGTCATATTTGAATTGTGATTCTTGCCTTATGGAGACGCGCGTCCGGACGGGATACCACATCGTCTGGACGGTTGATTGATCTTCCCTTTCCTGGAACTTGGAAAGAAATCAGAAACTAATCGAGTACTGGGAGGCGTCCGGACATGCTGCTTGAAACGTCCGGACGGATGTAAGCTGGCACAGAAACTTCTCGATACAGTATGGGGTCCAGATGGAATGAACACTTCGTCCGGACAGATGATGCTGGTTTGTCTAGCGTCCGGACGGGATGACACGTCGTTCGGACGGATGGAACAGTGGACAGATAGGCGTTCGGACGGGATGGCTCGATCGTCCGAATGGCTGACAGGGAACTTGAATTCTTCTGACTTGCAGACTATGAATAATGGAATTCCTGTTTACAGCATCTTTACACTTAAGTGATTTTGTCCAAACACAGAATGAGGCCAAAATACTAACACACACAGATCTACCATGTAAAGATTAAACTACAATGGAAAGATGTTTTACACTACCAAAGGTATGAAATGACCGGTGCTCCCTGGCATACCCTATAAGAACACCAATAGGCATTAAACCCTGCTTAATGGATAACCATTTGCTCCCAATGGGAAATTCTTTCTCATCTTAAATTGAAAATTGAGACGATTGGATTTACACCAATAAAAACCATAAATTTTGATACACAATAAATAGAAGGATATGATAGATCCTTTTTAGATAGTGAATGGAGTTCTTCTATTTTATCCTATTTATTGGTACTGATCACTGATACTGGAAAAATTGGTTCTTTTCTTTTGTCCTAGTCCATGCTCTAAACGAGTCACACATACACCCTAGTACATGTTCCTCGTCGCTGAGGGCATCCCCCAAGGGTGGGGGATTTCGTGACATTTCTGATTGGCTGTCTTGTCTTTCTAATAAGTTGTTTAATAGTTGGCATGTTGACTCGTATACATAATGAGTTGGTTTAGATCGATCCTAACCGGATGATTAGGCATTACTTCTATATTAAGAATTCTATATTAATAGATATATTAAATATAAGAAGAGAAAATTGAAAATGGCATATTTGCTCAAAATCCCTGCTATTTTTTATTCTACCGCTATAACATCAACAATTCCATGAGCTTGGGCTTCTGTTGCTGACATAAAAACATCTCTTTCCATGTCTTCGGATACAACCCATAAGGGTTTGCCCGTTCTTTGTACATAAACCCTTGTGATGGTTTCGCGTAACTTCAACAGTTCTTCCGCTTCCAGGATAAATTCTCCCGTTTGTGCCTCATAAAAAGAACTAGCAGGTTGATGGATCATTACCCTGATTATATAACATAATAAATGGTTCTTCTATCTCGAAGATAAATCAAAGAGAAGAAATAAAATAAAGAATAATAATACGAAAAACAAGATAGAATTGAACAACCGTACATGCATCTTTTTCGCATTGCATATGGCTCTACAATGGAATTCGCTTTTACCTCCCATCCAATCAACATAAAATATAGGGTCTATCAGACCAGACCCTGATTAGTAAATAATCCAATAACCATCCTTTCTTAGCACAAGCCCTAAGCGATAATAATTCCCTTTTTTGGAGTAGTTAAAAAAATACTATGATGGCTCCGTTGCTTTATATTTATATATTTTATTTATTAAGTCTTTTATTCAGCAATCCCAAAGTTTCTTCTTCTTCTTTTTTTTTTTTTTTTTTTTTTTTTTTTTTTTTTTTTTTTTTTTGTATTCTTTCATAACATAATTAGCCTTCTGGCGTGAAAACAAAAAAGTTTGTGACGCTGCAATAGATTTCCGATAGATCAGATAAAATTGGAAATGCCCCTTATCTCATACTACTCTTTCGATATATAATCTAATAGTTTTTTTAATTAAAATAAAATATATTTCTCATATCGAATTCAAATGCCATGCTATTATTACTTAATAGTCATATTTCATATCGCGAAGGCATAGTCTTTTTTTTTTTTTTTTCTTTCTCTCAAATACAAAACTCATTGGCCCTGAGCATGAGGGAATGCTAGACGTTTGGTAATTTCTCCTCCGACCAGAATAAAAGATCCCATTGAAGCGGCTAATCCTGTAACGTCCTGAATTTGAGCTTGCAAATTCGTAAGCAGAAACCTTCGGTTTCCACGTGACATTACTACATTAGAGATAAACTCTCGCAGCGGAATATATATTTTTTTTCTTCTAAAGACTTAGGAATTGATAGCATAACACATTAGAGCTGACTGAAATACCTCGATACGTTTATTAAAAGTTACTTAGGTTTATCTTTACATGCCATATGCACACTAGGTGCATCAAAATTAGTGCCACAAACAGCACATAAGCATATAACATAAAAAAAGTAATCGTTCTCGATAAAGTCAGTTGATTAGGATAAAATTGTATCCTTAGGAACCGTACGCACACCTTTTGATGCATACGGTTTACCAAAAATCGCGAAAAAAAAAGAATCAATGTGTAGATTACAGCCCTCATTCTTTTTTCATAGTGGGCTCCTTCTAACTTCTAGCAAAGGGCTTTTTTCTTCTATTTTTCAAGAAAGATTAGTTTTGGTCTGTTTACTTTACCTATAAATAAAAAAATAGATAAAAGTAATCTACTAAACTTATCGAACGAACTTCTCATTGATTTATTGTTTCATCGAGATCAAATCCAAATCACGATGTCATTTTCTTGTTCCGGAATGGGCTTCTTCAATTTTTTTAGGTTTATGCTCTGCTCCGAGTAAAGATCGAACCCGATTTTTATTTGCACATATAGGGCAAATGCCCCAATACCACATGTTTTTGCTATGGCTTATTTATTTATTTATTTCATGTCTTCTGCCAAATATTCAATGTATTTGTTATATTCCTTGATTGCTTAAACAGTTTGAGATCGCTCCTGTTTATAATATGATAAAAATAGTAATCATAGATATATTACCAATTGGGTTTTTTCTAAACGGAGCCTGGATACTTCATTTTATTGGTCCAATTGAGCCAACTATAAATTATTCTAAATCATAAATTATTCTAATTGATAATATTAATCTGGATATCCCCTCCAAAAAAACAAAATAAATATAATTGCACTTCACGCTCCAAATTTTTGATGATTCAATCAATCTTTCTTGGGCGAAAGAGAGGATATCTCGATCGGGGGAGAGAATGGGGGAATCCCATGTGACCCAATATATCTGACAAGTCGCACTATATGTCAACCCAAGATGCATCTTCCTCCCCGGGACTTCGAAAAGGTACTTTTGGAACACCAATAGGCATTAAATGAAAGAAAAAAAAAGAATTAAGTACTATATCTTACTTTGATGTGGAAGCGTAAAAATGGGTTTATTGTCTGAATAAGATAGCCTTTATCATAGTTTATCCAAAAATGGAATAAGTTCATAACATAAAAAAAGAAAGAAAAGAAGACAGAATGACTATGACTAAAGAAGAAAATTTTTAAGAATGGGTCTTTTGAATGATATGAATATATGCATGCTTCCACTCATAGAAAATGAAAGCGGGATCCCGCCCCCCTACCATTGCGTATTGGTACTTATTGGGTATAGAATAGATCTGTTTCTGTTTGTTCCTACAAACAGAACTCTTCCTAATAGATAACCATTGCAAAAGACATCGTTCTCTTTCAAGAACGTTGGATTTATTCAAGAAATCAAGAAAAAACTCATAGACAAGTATATCTCTTTTTCATGAATAAATGAATTTTTCAGTTTTTGATGTGAACCCGTGGGATCGAACTCCCTTGAACCCATAATCAAATTGAAACCTACCCAAGAAAGCTAAGAATCAAGTCAAGAAGATCTAGACCCGTTGAAATCTTGTTTCAAGAACCTAGATTCGGTGAGAACGCCACAAAGAGTTTGCTTTTGATAAGTTCTTATTTCAATCAAGAACAAGTAGAGAAAACTAAAAAGTTTTCTATGAAGAAAAAAAACTTCATTGACAATCAACTTGTCTAGCAAAAGCGGCTAGAAGTCTTTTTAAAACATCTCCATGAAACCCTAAACCTACTAAGGCTTATATCAATTAAAAGACATGGGCTGAACATTTTCAAGCCCAAAACATCCTAAACTAGACTTCTATAGCTAATAAAAGAAGTCCTCTTAATGAAATAAATAGGCTCAAAAGCCTACAACCATAGCAACATAAAAATAGCCCCACACGCCTATACTTAATGAAATAAAGAGTCTGCACTAAACCACTAGGCTATGCCGCCCCCATCTGTCGCTTGTATCACATGGATTAAAGCTGGTTCTTCTTCTTTCAAGCCCATATTGAATGTTGGAGTCTTGCTTGATAAATTTGCAAACTCGGGCCAAGTGGATTGCACCAATCCTTGCATTGCTTCCTTGATCTTCTTCGCTCTTGACCTTGTGATTGGCCCATCTGGAACTTGCAAGGGATCTTTAAGATTCGGTCTACCATGGGGCCCATCATTCCCCCTCTCCTCAAAAGGATTCGACCTTTAATCGCCACCGTAATATTGTTGACCATTCTGCAATCAATGCACATCCTCCAAGTCCCATCCTTCTTTGGCACTAGTAGCATTGGTACTGCACATGGGCTCATGCTCTCTCTCACATACCCCTTACTCAACAAATCTTCAACTTGCCTTTGAAGCTCCTTGGTCTCCTCCGGATTACTCCTATAGGCTAGTCGGTTTGGAATAATTGCTCCAGGTATAAAATCAATTTGGTGCTCAATGCCTCTAATGGGTGGCAACCCACTCAGCATCTCCTCCGGAAATACATCCTCAAACTCCGCAACAAAAAAACAGCCAAACTAGGAAGAGATTGGTTAGTTTCATCAAGATTAAGATAAGATTCTTTGTAAACAAGAAAAATCACAGGCTGGTCTACTAAGAAGGCCCTTTTAACCTCACTCTCCTTTGCATAAAAACTCATCTTTGCCTTTCCTTTTTCTCTCTGCAGGTTCTCTTTCTTTTTTCTCTCGTGGCTCTACTCTCTTTTCTTTATTCTCAGGCACCTCTCTATTTTCTTTTTCACTCTTTATTTTTTGCTCAATCTCACTTTTCAGCTTCAGTTGGTCCTCATAGACTTGTTTTGAATGTTTTTCCATCCTTCACAAAGTTGTAACTGTTCGTAAACTCGTCATGAATCACCCTCCTATCATACTGCCATGGCCTCCCCAACAAAATATGGCCAACATGCATAGGAACTACATCACAAAGCACCTCATCACTATACCTCCCAATGGTAAAAGCCACCAAAACTTGCTTATTGACCTTGAACTCCCCACATTTGTTCAACCATTGCAACTTATAAGGTCTAGGATGCTTTAGTAAAGGTAAGGTCAACTTTTCAACTAGGGTGGTACTAGGTACATTGGTGCAACTTCCCCCGTCTATAATCATACTACACACCTTGTTTACATAACATCTATTATGAAATATGTTCTCTCTCTGTTGCTCCGTATCGTCTATCTTAATTTGCGTATTGAGAGCACGCCTGGCAACAAGAGACTTACCTTCTACAGGGTATTCCACTCCATCATCATCACTAGCATCGACCAACTCAGGCATCTCATCACTATCTTCTTCACTATCAGTCATCACCTCTCCATTGTCTGGCATAACCATCACTCGCTTGTTTGGACATTGAGACGCGATGTGCCCTAAACCCAAACATTTAAAACATCTAATATCTCTATTCTTTGAAGGTTGGAAATCTACCTTAGATTTGTTCTTGCTAGTTCCCTTATCTTTTCCCTTAGGTGGTTCAGCCTTCCCCTTTACTATAGCTTGATCATTTCTATCCCGCTTTGGTTTCCAATGAGTGCTAGAAACTGAAGTATACCTTGCTGCCCCCTTTCTCTTTAACTGCCTCTCCACCTTCATAGCAATGTGCACCATGTCTTCTACCTCCACATAATGTTGCAACTCAACTACATTGGCTATGTCCCTATTCAAACCACTTAAAAATCTGGCCACTGTCGCCTCCCGATCCTCCTCTACATTAGCTCAAATCATAGCCACCTCCATCTCCTTATGGTAATCCTCTACACTCCTAGACCCTTGTGTAAGATTTTGTAATCTTTGGTAGAGGTCTCTATAGTAATGGCTAGGTACAAATCTCCGCCTCATGAGAGCTTTCAACTCATCCCATGTTTTTATAGGTCTCTCATGATTCGTCCTCCTATTGGTCACTAATTGATCCCACCAAATAATTTCATAATCAATGAACTCAATTACTGCCTATTGGTCACTAATTGATCCCACCAAATAATTGCATAATCAATGAACTCAATTACTGCCAACTTCACCTTCTTCTCCTTTGAATAATTGTGACAATCAAAAATCAACTCTATTTTCTTCTCCCACTCTAAATAGGCTTCAGGGTCAGTCCTACCTTGGAAAGATGGTATTTTCATTTTGATGCTCCCAAGGTTCCTATCTACCCCATCTCGACTCGTTGGATTTCTCCCATGTCCTCTTCCACTCCTACCTCCTCTAGGTTTGTCAACTCCACCCATTCCAACTTCAGATGCTATGTAATGTAACGCCCCGCTTTTACAAAAAGCGTAAGTAAAAATTTTTCGATTTCCACGTGACATTACTAACTCATCAGAGTTATAAATTAGCAGCGGAATATAATTTTTCTTTAACGATGACACATCAGAGCTGACTAATTAACCTCATTATATAAAATAATAACCTTTTGTTTTGACATAATAATTACATCCAAAATAATAACATATGTGCCACATGCGGCACTTAATAAATTCATGACTACTGTTTTCTCCAAATAATGATTATATGCTAAAAGCCTCCTTTATACCTGCTTCCTTTATACCTGCAAAATTCGCATGTGATTGTGATTAACACCACAATCTCATGCTGCGGTCGAGTGAGTCAATGGTCCTCAACCACAGTGATACACTGATTTATTTAACCATATGCAATGCAATCAAATGATGACAGTTATATTCACATACATTTAATCACATTCATTTATCTGCTTTAACTTTTTATTTACTTAAGTCATATACTTGCTTATTGGTTCTTAGGGCCTTGTGCCTCGACTGTGAGCCTCGTGCCTGCCAGTCTACTACGGAGCCTTGTGCCCGCCAGCTTATCATCTTTATGGAGCCTTGTGCTCCCTTTGGGGGCCTTGTGCCCGCCAGCTTATTATCTTCATTCCTTCAACCTTTGGTTTATCCGTCGGTCTTATCAGTGAATTGATGCCTTGGTACCTAAACTTTGGTTTACCCGCTGGTCTAGTCAATTGCTTGACGCCTTGGTTTGTAAACCTCAGTTCATCCGTTGGTCTCCTCAATCACTGACGCCTTGGTACCTAAACCTTCGGTCTTTTTATTAACCTACTCATAACTCATAACTTTACCACAATATAATCATGTAAACCACATCATATGCATAATTCCAACCAAAACATGATAAACATATCAAATGTCAGACCATATGCATACAATTAAATAAAAACAACAATCACTAGTCATTAAAGACTAAACCACACGTATCATCCTCAGTGAGTAAGAAATACTCACAGTAATTCTTCTGGCTTCAGGAAAAGCGTTTACAAATAAATATTCTCTACAATATAATTTTAATACAAACAATAATAGATTAATATAATTCACTAAAAATACATTTTAACTCTATTATCATTTCTAACCTTCAAACCTTAACATAATTTCCTATTTTCGCTTGAGCATAACCCCGACATATAAAATTGGTCCAATTACTAATATTTTATGCGGGATTTATTACGGCATTTATTAAGATCCTTAAGCATAATATTCCTGCCTCTATTTTTTATCTTTAATAAATATAATGTCATTTGGACATTATAACGGCATATAAAATTGATTAATTATAGTGCCACATATTTCATACGGGCTTTATAATAGCATTTATAAATAATAACCAAAATACCTATTTTAGTTAAAATAGCATTATAAAAGCTTTAACATTAAAAATCATATATATATATATATATATATATATATATATATATATATATATATATATATATATATATATATATATTTATATCAAATAAACATAACAACTTACCAAATATAAATAATGAACCTTATTTTATTCCTATAAAATTTGGGCAGCATAACTGCATTAGTGTTAATAACGCTTAAAATACTTTAAAATAATAAAAGCTATAAAATCACCAAAATATTAAAATAACACTTTATTTAAAGCTAAATATCATTTTCCTTCTTTTATTCTTTTTCTCTTTTTCTTTTTCTTTTTCTTTTCTTTCTTTTTCTTTCTTCTTCCTTTTGTATCTTCTTCTTTACTGCAAGTAACCGAGAGAGAGAAGAGAGAGGGAGAGAAAGAGAGAAAGAGAACTAGAGAGATTACCCACGAGAAAGAGAGCTTCCTTGATGCTTCTTCTGATCTTCTTCTACCTTTCTTCTGCTGGACAAACCGAGAGAGAGAGAGAGACAGAATTTGAGAGAGATTGGGAGAGAGTTTGAGAGAGTTTTGTGAGAGAAATGAGATGTGTGATCAAAGGAAAGGATTGGGTTCCTTTTATAGTGAAATGGACGGCCAAGATTGCTCCAAAACAATCACATCTAACGGCTGGGGAGAAGATTTGGTATTAAATATCAGATTTTCAGAGATTCGGTGCATGAATCTGTTTCTGCAGAAAGTCGATCGGTCGCATTTTTACACTATGAAATAATCGATCGATCTAATTGAACAGTAGGTCGATCGATCTCTTTTTACACTATCAAAAAATCTATCGATCTATTATACTTAGCCAAATTTTCATCCGTTTCAGTACCTATATAACTAAATCGCTCGATTGATTATTTAATCGATCTATCGATTTCGGCTTCTAATAAGGGTTCGATTCCTTAATCGCACGATCGATTTTAAGACATTAAACAATCGCTCGATCGATTCTATAATCGATCGATCGAATTAGACTTAGTTTAATTCTAATCCATTTTAACTCTTATATACTTATACACATATTTCTAATAAATATTTAATCTCTTAAATATTTATACCTATTTTGATGAATATTTATTCTACAAATATTCATATGTATGTTATTCCTATTATTAGGTCTTAAATCATATTTTAAGATATTTTACTTAATATCTTAAAATACGGGGTATTACAGTCTTTCTCATCATCATCATCATCATCTCCTTCGTTCTCAAACTCATTTTCAATGCTAGTTGCACGTCTCCTCCTATCTCACTCACCATGCAAATTTCTAATCACTACCTCTTGTTGATCGATACTATCCTTCACCTCCTCCAACACCAAATTCAACCGTTCAAACTGTTGTTGCATGGCCCACAATATAAAGAATGAATTATCCACCTCCTCCTTAGGTGTTAAAACAAAAAAAAAATGTTAGTGGTAAAAACCTCACACACTCAAATATTGTCACTCCACTCATGTTTTCACTTTTTTGGTCTTTCACCTCACCTATTTTCCCTTTCAAGTTCTTTAAGAACTAGTTGAACAAAATCAAGACACCACCTTATGTTATTCCAACCAGCAACAGATTCCAGAAACAAGAAAGGAATAAAATGACACGGATCTAAAAGAATTTGTACAAGAAAAGAGTAATTAGGAAACAAGATACTAAAGATGATACATTCAATCCCATTGAAGATAAAGATCAATCAACACCAAATCACTTTAATTTTCGGATTGCAAAGTATATCAAATAGCTATTTTTCGAAATTTCTTTTTTTTTTTTTAATTTTTATTATTATTATTATTTTTATTTTTTAAATAACAACGCAACAACTTTTGAATACGCTAACTATACAACAAGAAACGGAAGTAGACAAAGGATAGACGCTAACAAAAATGGAATTAAAATTTGGAAAATTACAGATATGAAACTTAAAGCAAGGATTCAAATTTGTAAAAATCGAAGCAAAGATTCAAATTTTGGAAAATTAAAGCAAAGATTCAAATCTGGAAATTAAGACAGATTCAAATCTGGAAAATTAAGGCAAAGATTCAAATCTGGAAATTAAAGCAAAGAGTCAAATTTGAAAATTAAAGCAATGATTCAAATCTGAAAATTTAAGCAAAGATTTTGTATACTCAATTAAAGAATTCGCAAATTTGAATTCTTGAATCAAGTATACGAATAATCAATTGTAAAAATCACAGATCTGAATTCAAACACACGAAATTAACAAGAATGAAGAAGGAATCGCAGATGAGACTAGAGAACCTTAGAACACGCCTAAGACAAGAAAAAGAGAAAGAAAAAAAACAAAAACAAATGGAAGAATTAAAAAGGATAAATCAGACCTGATTTGGAACTGAGCTCTGATACCAAATGATGTGAACCCGTGGGATCGAACTTTATAGAACCCACAATCAAATTGAAACCTACCCAAGAAAGCCATGAATCAAGTCAAGAAGATCTAGACCCGTTGAAATCTTGTTTCAAGAACCTAGATTTGGTGAGAATGCCACAAAGGGTTTGCCTTTGATAAGTTCTTAGTTCAATCAAGAACAAGTAGAGAAAACTGAAAAGTTTTCTATGAAGAACAAAAACTTCATTGACAATCAACTTGTCTAGCAAAAGCGGCTACAAGTCTTTTTAAAACATCTCCATGAAACTTTAAACCTACTAAGGCTTACATCAATTAAAAGGACATGGGCTGAACATCTTCAAGCCCAAAACATCCTAAACTACACTTCTATAGCTAATAAAAGAAGTCCTCTTAATGAAATAAATAGGCTCAAAAGCATACAACGATAGCAACATAAAAATAGACCCACACGTCTATACTTAATGAAATAAAGAGTCTGCACTAAACCACTAGGCTATGCCACCCCCATCTGTCGCTTGTATCACATGGATTAAACTTGGCTCTTTTTCTTTCAAGCCCTTATTGAATGTTGGAGTCTTGCTCGATAAATTTGTAAACTCGGCCCAAGTGGATTGCACCAATCCTTGCATTGCTTCCTTGATCTTCTTCGCTCTTGACCTTGTGATTGGTCCATCTGGAACTTGCAAGGGATCTTAAGATTCGGTCTACCATGGGGCCCATCAGTTTTGAAATCCTATAGTCTTACACAATCATCAAACATATCAAGAAAAACTCAAGAACGTCAAGAACACTCCAAGGTTTTTGGAAAAGATTTCGATCAAACCCAAACGGATTTAGCTAGACATGAAATAAACTAATCTAAGCATTAATCTATGAAAAGAAGTAAAGGAAACAAGATTTAAACACACTAAGAACACTATATTAATCTAAGAAAATTCGGATTACAAAAGGAAATTAAAAGGAAAAGAAACTAAGCTAGAACAAAGAAGAAAAAGGAAGAAGTGCTCTCTGGATTTTGGCCCCGAGAACCTGCATCAAAGGAAATCACTAAGCACGAAAATTAAGCTACTGATGCCCTTGGAAAATCAAAACCCCAAGTAATGCATCAGTAAACCGTAATCCATCAGCTCATATATATAGAGATTTGGAATTACAAAATATCGTCAAGAATCAATTCTAGCCACACAAACAAGGGAGGTCGACGTCTATTTCTATCCATTGAACTCAACTTTTGATTTGGATCACACTAAGATTTGGAAATATATGAACCTTATAGAAGACGCAAAAGTCGATCGATCGGTTATAATGACAAACGATCGCATTTCGCTCGATCGCAGTCGGGGTTGTCCTGGTACGATCAATTGCATCTCGCTTAATCGATTTTGATGCAAACCAAGGAGCTGGACATGCTGATCATACACGTGGGAATGGAGCTGAAGTTGCACAAGACCCTTTGTCACTTCCTTGTGGCCCAATTACAAGACTTAGAGCCAAACGTTTCAAGGAAGCACTAAATGGGCTAATCCAAGAGAATTGGACTGACTCTAAAAAGACCAAAATGGGCTCAAATAATAATCAAGGCTTAGTCCATGTCATCAAAACAATTGAAGAGGCTAATTAGCATGCAAAAACATGACCAGCATGGTTTGACCATTAAAGGGTGTGAACTTGTTGAGTTTCAAGAATATTAAATAGGGGAATGAACTTGGTCTTGATTAGTTATGTTAAATACATTAAATTTAGTCACTTAGTTATTTTGGCTACCTCTAGAAGTCCAAGAGACCTAAAATGTGGGGACTTGTTTATGTTGATGTTTGTGTTGTTTTTAAAGCTGTAGTTATGAATTTTCCTATTCTTGGAGGGTTGTTCCAAGTATATAGATGGGCATTACGAATTTTGTAAGGCAAATATTGTTTTCAGAAAATTATCATTATTGTGAGGTCTTGTGTTCGTCTTTGTTCTTGAAAGAACTCTTTGAACTTATCAAGTTAATCTTGTGGCATTCAAACAACCAAACTTATCACCTTGATTCTTGAGAGATTCTTTGGTTTCTTGGTGTGGCGTTTCAATCCTTCGTAGTCTTGGTTTCTCATCTAGTTAGGTGACGGGTCAAGGCTCAACAAATCTTGTCTACACGATCTTGGGGTTTCAAACCATCATTGTTATCGGGTTTCATCACAATTGTTGGTGGAGTTCATATCAGATTTTTCTTCGACTGATGAACTTCGATCGATCGATTTGCCTTAGCCAATCCTTCAATTGGCAGGAGCAATCTCGAACTCTGGAAATGACTAAAATGCCCTTGATGTATTTTCAGGTCTAATTCAAGTGTTTTGAATTAGATTTCAATTAAGCCCTAAAAATGAGACAAAACACAAAACTACAACAAAATATTATATTTACAACACCCCCAAACTTACATAATGCTAGAGACTAGCATTACAACTAGAAATTAAAATATAACCAACTAATCTACATCATCTTTCGTGGTAAACACGATTGCATTTAGCAAATGCAACAAGCCTTTTAAACCCCCTAGGCTTCCCTAGTAGACGAGTGAAGTCTCGTGAAGGTTTAGTAGAAACGCTACCTACAAATATTTTTTGTATTCATGTTAACCTAAGATTTAAGTACCTTCAAAATAATGGATTCCTATTCATGAACAATCTTAAACTAACAAACCCATCTTCAAACAGTTTGGGGAATTCATGTCTACTCACTCACAATTGGCTGGAGAAGATATCAAAAGTTCAAATTGATGCCCTCTGATATTAACACATAGCTATGGGGCTTCAAAGTATTTCCTACATACATGCTCTAGTATCTCAAATTTCTTCAAATTTTTCACAAGATGGAATAACCAAGGCATAGGTAGTGTTTTAATATTATTTACAACATTTATATGGCTGTACAATGCTTTAACTCCATTAAGCGTCTAATTGACTGATGCAAACCAAGGAGCTGGACATACTGATCATACACGTGGGAATGGAGCTGAAGTTGCACAAGAGCCTTTATAACTTCCTAGTGGCCCAATTACAAGACTTAGAGCCAAACGTTTCAAGGAAGCACTAAATTGGCTAATCCTAGAGAATTGGGCTGATTCTAAAAAGACCAAGATGGGCTCAAATAATAATCAAGGCTTAGTTCATGTCATCAAAGCAATTGAAAAGGATAATTAGCATGCAAAAACATGACCAGCATGGTTTGACCATTAAAGGGTGTGAACTTGTTGAGTTTCAAGGATATTAAATAGAGGAATGAACTTGGTTTTGGCTGGTTATGTTAAATACATTGAATTTAGTCATTTAGTTATTTTTGGCTGCCTCTAGAAGTCCAAGAGACCTAAAAAACGTAGGGAGTTGTTTATGTTGATGTTTGTGTTGCTTTTAATGCTGTAGTTATGAATTTTCCTATTCTTGGAGGGTTGTTCCAAGTATATAGACGGGAATTACGAATTTTGTAGGCATATATTATTTTTAGAAAATTATTATTATTGTGAGGTCGTGTGTTCCTCTTCGTTCTTGAAAAAACTCTTTGAACTTATCAAGTTAATCTTGTGGCGTTCAAACAACCAAACTTATCACCTTGATTCTTGAGATATTCTTAGGTTTCTTGGTGTGGCGTTTCAATCCTTCGTAGTCTTGGTTTCTCATCTAGTTAGGTGATGGGTCAAGGCTCAACAAATCTTGTCTACACGATTTTGGGGATTCAAACCAACATTGTTATCGGGTTTCATCACAATTGTTGGTGGAGTTCATATCATTTTGGTATCAGACCCTTCGTTCTAAGACAGGTTTGACTATCTTTTAATTTTTTATTTCATGTTCCCTACTGTGAAAAAAAAAAAAAAAAAAAAAAAAAAAAATCTTCCTTTCAATGTTGTTTCTCACCTTATTCAAGTTCTTGACCTTTTTGATGAGTTTTGGTTGTTTCTCATCTTTGAATTGTTGCTGGATTATTTTGAATTAGTTTCTTGAAGTTCGATTAAGAACTAAGAAGACACAAAAGAGTGGAAAAGGGCAAGAGTGTGTGAGACCATAAGAGGGTAAAAGCCGTTTAGAGTGAAAACACGAGTGCAAGTGTATCACATGAGGGAGTGCTTGTGAGGATTCTAACCTTGTTTTGCAGATTCTAAACATGTCCAATAATCAAGAAGAAAACACAACCAAAGAATTTCAACAACCCACAGCTTCAAACCTCCAAATGCAACTGTTGTTAGGGAAGACGAGGCGTATGTTGAGGACTGAATTAGAACCTATTCACGAGAGCTTGGACAGGGTAGAAGCAGAAACTCCTAGGGGACAGCAACAAGACAATCCCAATAGGCAGCAAGGTGGGTGTGTTCCGTGGTGGAATGTTGAGGAAGAGGCGCAGTCGGAGGAGTTTGATGAGCCATATTTGAACTAGGGCAGGTTTGAGCATGGGTATGGGAATAGAGAAGCTACGATGGTGATGTGAACCCCGTCAAGAATAACGAAACCCAACAACGAAAGGGAACCCAAGACCGTTCTAAGGACAGATTCGAATGGAAAAACCTCGACCCGTTGTTTATGACAAACAAGAACCTCGGTATAAGGAAGACGCCACAAACGGTGGTGGAAATTCCGTTTGATAAGTCGAGATGAACGCCACGGGAAATCCCGATAAGTTCGAGTAGTTCTTCAAAGAACCAAAGAGAATAAAACCTCACAAGTTTTATGAATCATCAATGTCTTCTCGATTACATGGTAGGTACACCTATTTATACAAGAAAATTACTTGCGGAGAAAGTAGTTCTAATCCTAATAAGTAAACAAATCAATTCCTAGCAAGGAAAGAAAATAAAGTCCAAATCAATTCCTAGCAAGGAAAGAAAATAAATAAAGATCTTAGGTAGGTAAAGAAAATAAGTCTTGCAATCCGATCCTTCTAAATTAACGAACAATTTCAGCAGTTCTTAGCCTTGACCGGATCCTTCTAGAACTTGAATCAAGGTGACAATTCTTTGTTGCCCACGTGGATCATGCTCAATGGGACTCCCCGAATTTGCTTGAGCCCATAACTCTTGGATGAGTCCGTTGAGCACATCCTTGAACTTCTTTGCTCGTGCTCTCGTAACCGGCCCAATTGGTACTTGAACGAGATCCTTCAAAGCGGTGCCTTGATCTCCATCATTCCCCTCCTCTTGAAAAGGATTTGCCCTCAAATCATCACCTACATCAAAAGGACTCAAATCAGTAACATTAAAAGTGGTACTTACATTGTACTCACCAGGTAAATCTAGCTTGTAAGCGTTGTCATTGATACGCTCGAGGACTTGAAAAGGGCCATCTCCTCTTGGGAGCAATTTGGAACGTCTTTTCACCGGGAATCTTTCTTTTCTCATATGCAGCCAAACCCAATCTCCGGGTTCAAAAACCAGGTTGCGACGTCCCTTGTTGGCTTGTGTGGCATATTGTTCCGTTCTTCGCTCAATGTTGAGTCTTGCTTTCTTATGAATCTGCTTCACAAAGTCAGCTTTCTTTTTGCCATCTAAATTAATGTGCTCCGTCAAAGGTAAAGGAGACAAATCCAATGGAGTTAAAGGATTAAACCCATACACAATTTCAAATGGCGAAAATTTGGTAGCAGAATGAACAGCTCTATTATATGCAAACTCAACATGTGGTAAACATTCTTCCCATGTTTTGATGTTCTTTCTAATGATTGCCCTTAATAGAGTAGACAAAGTCCTATTTACTACTTCAGTTTGACCATCAGTTTGTGGATGACAAGTAGTGGAAAACAATAGCTTAATACCTAGCTTACACCACAAAGTCTTCCAAAAATAGCTCAAGAACTTAGCATCTCTATCCGAAACAATTGTCCTAGGCATGCCATGTAATCTCAAAATCTCTCTAAAGAACATGGAATAAAATGTGCCATTTTAGAAAATCTATCCACGACCACAAAAACTGAATCTCTTCCATGTTTAGTCCTAGGCAATCCTAACACAAAATCCATTGAAATATCAATCCAAGGCTCACTAGGAATTGGTAAAGGAGTATACAAACCGTTGGGCTGCACTTTGGATTTAGCTTGCCTACATGTGACACATCTACCACAAATCCGTTCGACATCTCGTTTCATGTGAGGCCAATAGCAGTGTTCCTGCAAAATAGCCAAAGTCTTTGCAACTCCAAAATGTCCCATTAATCCCCCACCATGTGATTCCTGCACTAATAACTCCCTCATAGAACAATTAGGCACGCATAGCTTATTTTCTCGAAATAGGAATCCATCAAGTCTAAAGAACTTACCAGAGGCGATTTTCTCACAAAAAAAAAGTCCAAAAAAAAAAATTCATTATTCTGTGCTTCCAAAATTCCAAACTGTCATATTCCTTCTATTTCTAATATGAAAATTTCCATATTCCTTGTGTTCAAATCTGAAATTCCTTGAGTAGTTCTGGGTGAATTGTTGCTGGAAATTTTGAGTTGTTTGTTTAGTTTCAAAAGAACTAAGAGAGAATTATCGAGTGGAAAAAGGCAAGAGTGGTGAGAACATCAGAGGGTAAAAGCCATATTATTTTGAGTGAAACACGAGTGGAGAGTGATCCACCTTCTTGAGTGTAAACACGTAAGGGAGTGATTCGTGAGGATCTTTTTTTCTTTCTAACCTTTGTTTTGCAGCAATCATGTCTCACGATAGTGGTAAGAGCATTGTCGAATGTGATACAAAATTGGCCGATCCGAAAATGTTTATGGAGGCCACGATGAGTGAGATGAGGCGAGTGATGAAGATGGAGATGGAGCAGGTTCACGAACGGATAGATCAGATGGAGAATAGACGTGAGGAGCAAACACAAAACGGTCGAATTTTCGTAGAAGGGAAAGAGTTCCACCGAGGGAGGAGGATGAAGTGCGTTATGGGTCTGGTTTTGATGAAGAAGAAGATCGGGGTTCCATTGTTAACAATAGGAGACCTGGAGGAAGATTTAGAGAAGCTAGGAATCGTGAAGATAACAACTTGGGTGGTATTAAGATGAAGATTCCGTCCTTTCAAGGTAGATTTGATCTTGAGGCATATCTTGAATGGGAGAAGAAGATGGAGTTCGTGTTTGATTGTCACAACTACTCCGAGACAAAGAAGGTAAAATTAGCTATGATTGAATTTTCTGAATATGCTATTACTTGGTGGGATCAGCTTGTGATAAACAGGAGGCGGAATAGAGAACGCCCAATAGACACATGGGAGGAGATGAAAGTAGTGATGAGAAAGCGGTTCGTTCCAAGTTACTACTACCGAGAGTTGTACAAAAGGCTACAAGGTCTTAGACAAGGGAGTTGAAGCGTAGAGGGCTACTTACTACAAGGAGATGGAGATTGCTATGATCCGTGCTAATGTAGAGGAGGGTCGGGAGGCTACAATGGCTAGATTTTTACTTGGCTTAAACCGGGAGATCCATGATAAGGTAGAGATGCAGTATTATGTGGAATTGGAAGACATGGTGCATATGGCTATCAAAGTGGAACAACAACTCAAGAGAGGGAGTGGGACACGTGCAGGCCATAACTCTAGTTCTACCTCTTGGAAATTGAGTCAAGCCAAGCCACTGGACAAGTCACAAACGCCCAAACCCGAGCCCAAGTCCGTGACCACCAGCCACGTTCCTCAAGGTAAAACCGAAGCCTCTACCTCTAGGAATCGTGATATTAAGTGTTTTAGATGTCAAGGCAGGGGCCACATAGCAAGTCAATGTCCAAACAAGCAAGCCATGGTGTTGCAAGCCAATGGAGAAATTGTGACCGATAATGAAGATTCCGACACCGACAACATGCCGCCATTGGAGGATGTTTCCGATGAGGAGTATTTAGCCCCTGACGCATTGACATTGGTGGCGAGAAGAGCATTGAGCTTGCAAGCAAAAGGAGTTGATGAAGTACAACGGGAGAACATCTTTCACACAAGGTGCTACGTTAAAGACAAGGTATGTAGTGTGATTATTGATGGTGGTAGTTGTACTAATGTTGCAAGCACAATTATGGTGGAGAAATTGGGATTGCCCATGATAAAGCACCCTAGACCGTACAAGTTGCAATGGCTAAATGATAGTGGTGAGATAAGGGTGAACAAGCAAGTGTTAGTTGCATTTCGAATCGGTAAATATGAAGATGAAGTGTTGTGTGATGTAGTACCGATGCAGGCGGGACACTTATTGCTAGGGCGTCCATGGCAATTCGATAGGCAAGTGAAGCATGATGGCTTTACGAACAAGTACTCTTTTGTACTTAATCAACGATTAATCAACCATTGACACCGCAGCAAGTATACGAGGATCAAGTGAGATTACAAAAGGAGAGTGATCAAAAGAAAGAGAGTGAGCAAAAGAAAAAGAGTGAAAAACAGAGAGAGGCCGAGAAAAATGAGAGAGAGAAAGAAAATCAAAGTTCGGCCCTTGAGAGAAAATCAGAGAGAAAACAAAAGAATTTTTATGCAAAAGTGAGTGAGATCAAGCGGGCAATGTTTTCAAAACAGCCGATGATTGTACTTTTGTACAAAGAGGCACTTTTAAACAATAACGAACTTGACCTTGCTTTGCCTAGTTCTATTGTTTCTCTTTTGCAGGAGTACGAGGATGTCTTCCCCGAGGAAACACCACATGGGTTACCTCCAATCCGAGGGATTGAACATCAAATTGATTTAGTTCCCGGTGCAACCATCCCAAACCGACCAGCTTATAGGAGCAATCCCGAGGAGACAAAGGAGCTTCAACGGCAGGTAAGTGAATTGTTGGAGAAAGGGCACGTGAGGGAGAGCATGAGCCCATGTGCGGTTCCGGTCTTACTTGTACCTAAGAAGGATGAGACGTGGAGAATGTGCGTTGATTGCCGAGCCATCAACAACATAACGGTTGATGAGGAGAAGGTACGAGCAATCCAAGATTGGCCGAGCCCCACAAGTGTAGGTAATGTTCGTAGTTTTCATGGACTTGCTAGTTTCTACCGGCGGTTCGTGAAGGACTTCAGTAGCTTAGCCCCACCGCTTACCGAAGTGATCAAGAAGAACGTTGGATTTCGGTGGGGAGAAGAACAAGAGAAAGCATTTCAATTAATCAAAGAGAAGCTGACTAACTCACATTTGTTGTCTTTACCTAACTTTACCAAAATGTTTGAAATTGAATGTGATGCTTTAGGTGTTGGTATAGGCGCCGTTATATGCAAGAAGGACGACCAATCGCTTACTTCAGTGAGAAACTCAGCAGGGCAGCCTTAAACTACCCAACTTATGACAAGGAGTTGTATGCATTGGTTCGGGCTTTAGAGACGTGGCAGCACTATCTATGGCGTAAGGAGTTCGTGATTCACACCGATCATGAGTCCTTGAAACACTTGAAGGGCCAACACAAGCTAAACAAAAGGCATGCGCGATGGGTGGAGTTCATAGAGACGTTTCCATACGTCATTCGATACAAGCAAGGTAAGGAGAATGTAGATGCCGATGCACTTTCTCGCAGGTATGCCTTACTCTCCACACTTGATGCAAAATTGCTCGGTTTTGAACACATTAAAGAATTATATGCTGAAGACCACGAATTTTGTGAGGAATATAGAGCTTGTGAGAAAATCGCCTCTGGAAAGTTCTTTAGGCTTGATGGATTCCTATTTCGAGAAAATAAGCTATGCGTGCCTAATAGGGAGTTATTAATGCAGGAATCACATGGTGGGGAATTAATGGGACATTTTGGAGTTGCAAAGACTTTAGCTATTTTGTAGGAGCATTTCTATTGGCCTCACATGAAACGAGATGTCGAACAGATTTGTGGTAGATGTGTCACATGTAGGCAAGCTAAATCCAAAGTGCAGCCCAACGGTTTGTATACTCCTTTACCAATTCCTAGTGAGCCTTGGATTGATATTTCAATGGATTTTGTGTTAGGATTGCCTAGGACTAAACGTGGAAGAGATTCAATTTTTGTGGTCGTGGATAGATTTCCTAAAATGGCACATTTTATTCCATGTCACAAAACGGATGACGCTTCGCATGTTGCAGATTTGTTCTTTAGAGAGATTGTGAGATTACATGGCATGCCTAGGACAATTGTTTCGGATAGAGATGCTAAGTTCTTGAGCTATTTTTGGAAGACTTTGTGGTGTAAGCTAGGCACCAAGCTATTATTTTCCACTGCTTGTCATCCACAAACTGATGGTCAAACTGAAGTAGTAAATAGGACTTTGTCTACTCTATTGAGGGCAATCATTAGAAAGAACATCAAAACATGGGAAGAATGTTTACCACATGTTGAGTTTGCATATAATAGAGCTGTTCATTCTGCTACCAAATTTTCGCCATTTGAAATTGTGTATGGGTTTAATCCTTTAACTCCATTGGATTTATCTCCTTTACCTTTGACGGAGCACGTTAATTTAGATGGCAAAAAGAAAGCTGACTTTGTGAAGCAGATTCATGAGAAAGCAAGACTCAACATTGAGCGAAGAACGAAACAATATGCCACAAGCCAACAAGGGACGTCGGAACCTGGTTTTTGAACTCGGAGATTGGGTTTGGCTGCATATGAGAAAAGAAAGATTCCCGGCGAAAAGACGTTCCAAATTGCTCCAAAGAGGAGATGGCCCTTTCCAAGTCCTCGAGCGTATCAATGACAACGCTTACAAGCTAGATTTACCTGGTGAGTACAATGTAAGTACTACTTTTAATGTTACTGATTTGAGTCCTTTTGATGTAGGTGATGATTTGAGGGCAAATCCTTTTCAAGAGGAGGGGAATGATAGAGATCAAGGCACCGCTTCGAAGGATCTCGTTCAAGTACCAATTGGGCCGGTTACGAGAGCACGAGCAAAGAAGTTCAAGGTGTGCTCAACGGACTCATCCAAGAGTTATGGGCTCAAGCAAATTCGTGGAGGTCCATTGAGCATGATCCACGTGGGCAACAAAGAATTGTCACCTTGATTCAAGTTCTAGAAGGATCTGGTCAAGGCTAAGAATTGGCAAGAAAACAATCGCAGGAAATCTAAATCAAATTGATGCGGAATAAATTGATGGTGGACTGACATGGAAATATGAAGAGTGCCATATTTAGAACGATCTTGGGTTCCCTTTCATTGTTGGGTCTCGTTATTCTTGACGGGGTTCACATCACAGATGGCTTTAGGTCACTGGATGTAGAACATCCTAAAAGGCTTAATAACTCAAGTAAAAAAGAACTACTTAGTCAAACTAACCATTATATTTATTTACTTACATCTTTTGACGCGAACACTCAATCCTTAAAAACAAAAATACAAGAGGTCTGGTTACTCAAGTAATCTTAGTTTTCCAAGACACTAAAAACAAAAATGCAAGTTATTAACTTAAGCACATACCCCACAAACATATGTCAATGTATGTCATGATTTTTCAAATTTACAAGTGAATCTCATAGCCAAAAGTAATTAAGCGGACTTAGACTCCCTAAATTGTGTGATCATGTGTTCAAAATTTTAAAATTGTCAATGAAAATCAAATCACAATTCCAAATCAACTAAATTCTACAAAATAGCACAAATATTTACAAAGAAATTTGAAAATATTTGTACAAAATTCGGACCAAGTGTCATTTCTTACCCCCAAACTTAAAATAATACATTGTCCCCAATGTGTATAAAATAAAAGCATAGTTAAGGGATAAAGAAAACCTAAATGGTTGTATGGCTCATAGCATACCCCCAAACTGAAATGTAAGAACACTTAACTTGAAAAACGAAACTAAAAGCAAGAATAAAATACAAGATACAAAAGAAATTTCACATTCCCAATGGCAGTATTAAAACCAAAAGTCTTGTTTATTACTAAAAAATGGCATGTTAAAAGTACATTGTGTAAGAAAAGATAACATCATAAAGAACACCACAATGTCTACCAAAAATACAATGCCATATCAAAAGAAAGAAAGACGTCCAATGTCACTCATGGCGTAACATCTGGAGGTGGTGGAAAATGACCTAAGATCTCAAGCAACATGTCCTCCATAGCAAACTAGCGACTAAGTATCTCCGTCTGTGTGGCTCTCACTTCTCTCATTTCCATAGCCATTCAGTGCATTTATCCCTGGAGTACAGAAAGATCTGTGGGAGTGGACAAAACTGGCTTCTCTCTAGGAGCTGATGGCTCACCCTCATTCATCTCATCTACCGGGTTGTCATCAACTTCCATATCTACCTGGCATTCACCCAGCTGGGGCATATGTGAAATACTATGATTCCACTGAATGAGTCCAAAAAACTAGGATATTCCTATCAAAAGGAAGAGGTCTCTGTGAACTACTTACCAACCGCTTTTCTATCATATCTTCCCAACACTTGTGCAACTACTTCCAAATTAATTCAGGGATATTCACCCAATATTTCTCCTCTAAAGCATATAGAGCAGCCAATACGTCACCTATTCGTTGTGTTTGTGTCCCAATGGACACACATTCCTTTTTAGCATAGAGTCTACAAGCAATAAGTTAGGTGGAAATTGGGTTCTCTTAGTACAAGTTCTTATATCATCTCCGTATACACCTCCAAACATATCGGTAATGATGAAATGTAAATCACAATAAGGAGGGTACTCACCAAATCTATCCTGGGTGTCATCGCAAGGGTAGTTAATTGCATCCGCAATTTCAAAATGCCCACATATATGTCTTGATAAAAAGTGGTGGATGATAGAAATGTGGGAATCTTCGTATCATATCTTAGATTTTGATAGAAAAGACGTGATGTGAACCCCGTCAAGAATAACGAGTCCCAACAATGAAAGGGAACCCAAGATCGTTTTATGAACAGATTCGAATGGAAGACCTCGACCCGTTGTTTATGACAAACAAGAACCTCGGTATAAGGAAGACGCCACAAACGGTGGTGGAAACTCCGTTTGATAAGTCGAGATGAACGCCACGGGAAATCCCGATAAGTTCGAGTAGTTCTTCAAAGAACCAAAGAGAATAAACCTCACAAGTTTTATGAATAATCAATGTCCGTCATTTTCTTTACAACCCCATGCTTAAATAGGCTTTACAAAAGACTAGCAAACTCTTTATCCCTACGCAATCTCTTGCGGTCCAAGCAATTATTTGGGCAACAAACCCATTATGGAAAACTTAGAACTATCAAATCAAAATATACTTAAATATCTAACTTAAATAGGGCATGAAATCGTTCTAAATATGGTACTCTTCATATTTCCATGTCAATCCACCATCAATTTATTCCGCATCAATTTGGTTTAGATTTCCTGCGATTGTTTTCTTGCCAATTCTTAGCCTTGACCGGATCCTTCTAGAACTTGAATCAAGATGACGATTCTTTGTTGCCCACGTGGATCATGCTCAATGGGCCTCCACGAATTTGCTTGAGCCCATAACTCTTGGATGAGTCCGTTGAGCACATCCTTGAACTTCTTTGCTCGTGCTCTCGTAACCGGCCCAATTGGTACTTGAACGAGATCCTTCGAAGCGGTGCCTTGATCTTCATCAAGACGGACAAAAGGGGCATAGAAAAAATCATTTGCTGGCCTCTAGAGTGGCAACAAACGACGCTTCTTGAATTGACAAAATGCCCACTTCACCGGTGTCTTTTCCTTAAATTCGCCAACCATGTCGAAACGTGTTTTGACATTCCATGGCCTACGCTCCCATTCTCTATGTAGGAAGTGATCGGGGGGTCCGGGACTAAAGGGGAAGGTTCAGCTGGTTCCATGAAAAACTCTCTTTTAGGACTTTTGACAAACAGTGGTGTGCCAAAAAAAACTTGCAAAGGAAAGCAAATTTTTGGATTTCTAAACAGTGGGGAATGTAAAGAAAAGGGAGGAGAAGAGATTTAATGCAAAAGAAATGAAGGAATATGGTGAAAAATGGAGAAAATGGGGGGATGGGAAGAAAATTGTCGTGGGTTGAAAGAAGCTCTCGGGTGGTGGGGGAAAAATTAAAAAAAAAAAAAATGAGGGAGCATGCCGGTTTAAAATCGGTCATGTGCCTACTGGACGAATGCGATCGATCGATCAATTTTTTTTTTAAATAGAAAAATAATAAACATAAAATAAACACTATGATACAAAAAATATTGCAATTATAAATATCTACATATACACAAAAGAAAATTAAAAAAAAAAAAAAAAAAAAAAAGAGAAAAAAAAAAAGAGAAAAAGAAACTTCATGTATTAAATGCCGAAACATCAACAATGAAATATTCCTAAAGAGCGCTAAGTTTACCGTCTTCAGCCAGACCCTTCAAAACTCACTACTAATGAATGGGTTCGTGACTGGCAGTGGTTGGGCAAAATTTATCGTTTCATGCCCTTAGGATCCTTGAGACAATGTGGATACGGCACTTCAGGTTTAAAATGTGTTTCAAGAAGCGGTGTTGTGGAGTGCGGTGCTTCGGTAAGCACTCCCTTACCTTTGGCAATTTTTATCTTTTCTGATTGCCCTATTTGTTCAGTCCTTGTCTCAACCACCTTTGGGTTAATAATTATCCCTCCACTTCGAGAATTAGTAAGAGGTGAAGTAGAACACTTCCATGGCTCTCTCTCATTAAGTGACTTTAACTAGTTGTCCAACCAGAGTGGGAATTCTGAATTTGAATCTGATACTAGTCAACATCTTTTCCTTAAATTTAGAATTGCTAGGAGGTGGAGGGATTGCTATTGTTGGTTGTGGGGACGACTATTAGGTGGCGGCTGAAATATTTGATTGTTGGACTACTGATATGCTTGGTTTTGCAATCCATTAAATTGTGGAACATTAGGCCGCCACACATTAGTATTGTTTCTAAAACCTGAGTTATCAGAATTATTAAAATGATCACTACCCAGTCTAGAGAAAGCTACGTTCATTTGCTCAATAAGGGGCTCAAAAAACTGTCCAATGTTAGGACAATCTCTTGCCTGATGTGATGGGTCAGAGCAAAATGAACATGCTTGTTAAAACAGTTTCCGGTAGGTGACGTGTCGATCAAATATTTGTCTTGTATGCTCCTGGTCCACCTGAAAAAGAAGGCTGCGTCGGGGGGTTCCGACAACCCCACTCCGATGCTTAAGTGAGTGTATGGTTCTGAGAATAAATGCGCAGAATAATGCCAGAAAGATTGATTAGCATGTACCTTAACATATGAGAGGGTTCTAGTATTTATAGAGGTTGAAGAGCAGTTCAATTAGCCTCTCAATTCGTGCACGAGGCGGTTGGAGGAGAAGTGGCCCCGGATGAACGGATTTTCGGGTTCCACTTACCTCGGAAGCACCATCAAGTTTCATGACGTGCATCGTGTCCCTTAGATTCCGGGTACTGCCGAGATATATACGTGTAGATGTGGATATCAACTAGTATTTGGGTCGACAATTCGGGCCAGTTGTAATAGATTGCGCCCAAGTGGTCTTAACGGGCTTGGGTGGATTATGCTCTCTTTAATATTTGGGCCTGGTCGGGTGGACCAGAGTGGGCCTAGTTCTAGGGTTGGGCCCGGCGCCTGAGAAGGTCAATATTCTTCCCAACAGCTACCATTGTTTCTTACACAAATTTTGTGCTTGAGAGAATTTATGTACAAACAACCGTTATTAAATCGCGTTTTATTTTGAGACTGGGCCGGAGGAATACTGCCGAGAACAATAGACTGGCTTTATACCTGGATCGGTGGCGTAACTGGATATTTTCATTTTATTTGTTGCTTCAACCGAGTGGCATCAATCCGAGAACCTCTGGGCGCCATTTTCGAAAATCCCGCACTTTTTATAGAGTCCCGTGCTTTTCTAATTTTAAATTCCAAATTTCAAATCTTCTTCTCTCATCGAAATCCGCAAGCTTCGGGATTTGTTGACGTACGCCGACCGAGCATTAAATGCGATTGGACGTTGGTTCATCTTTTGAGGCGTGTTGCAGCTGTCAGGCGTGCAACCGGGGGCTCTTTGGCTGCCGGTTTGGAGGGAGGAAATTTGAATGAGACCCTTCGACTACTGGTCACTAGAAACCGGCCAACCCGGGTCACCTGCTAGTATAAATACTCATTCCACACTCCGCCCATTTTCACCTCGAATTTTCTTTAGACTTCCAATCCTCTCTGGACTTCCTCTGAAATCATACCGCACATCATTTCCTCATTTTCTCTTATCAAATGTCTAACTCGGAGGAATTCGAAACAGTCGACGTTCCGGAGCTTGAAGAAGAAGATGCTCTGTTTGACGATGAGGTGATGCCCGAACTGGGTGACAATCCGGTTCAGGGAGGGATCGTCCTCTGGCCTCTTGTGCCCCTTGATCGTCGAGGGGCTTCGAGGATTCATATTGGGGACGAGTTCCACCTCCGGAACAACTATGACATTCTTCCACCAGTACTCTTCTCCACTTCCAGAACCCAGTCACCCTGGAGATCCAAAGGGGTGACATAGTTATTTACGAGAAGATGCTTACAACCGGGCTTCGACTTCCGTTTCCTGACATAGCTCGGGAGATGGTGTTATACCTCGGGGTTTCCCCGAGTCAAATCGCACCGAATGCGTGGAGACCTCTTCGCGTCTTTCATCTTATGGCGTACGGTGCTGGAAGCCCGGATGACGATTCCGGAGTTCTTCAATATATAAAGAGTCAACTATAAAAGGGAAGGTGTTGTTGAGTTCACCGTCTGGGAGAACCCGATTTTCATTTTTCTCTCCCAGAGTTACTCAAACAACCGGGGGTGGAGATCTGAATTCTTTAGGGTCTCGGGTGAATGGGAGTCGGCTACACCCCTGGTGGAGAACCAAAGGATGTCCCAGGAGTGGAGACCAATCCAAATTGACCTTAGGGAACCTCCGGCCCTGAATGCAACAGGGAGGAGGAGGGTTGCCACAATGTTGACCTTCTCCCAAACGCCAACCAACGTCTTGAAGATTGATTATGACAACATCGTTACCAATGAGAACATGCGAAAAGTTCTCAAATATCAAATTCCCACCGGCAAAGTTTGGTACAACAGGAAGGGAAAAACAATGGTGAGGAAATCCGGGAGCGAGGCTGCTCCAACCCCCGGAGCTAATGTCTCGGTGGCTTGCCCCGAGCCAAAGAGGAGCGCTAAGCCGAAAACAGACTCTCCCAAATCGAAGGTCGCAAAGCCGACCATTATTCCGGGAGCAGGTGACCGCACCCCCACCGTCTCTGTCCGTGAAACTGTTCCCCAGTGTAAGTCAATCGGAAGTTCAGGAAAAGAGCTTCCAACTACTTCTGCCCCACTAGAATCCGCTACACTTGCGAAGGATTTGGCGGAAACGTTCGGGGAAGAGGTCCCCAATGCTTCGTCCGAGGATCACCTGGCCGGAGTCGATAGTGCTCCCGTCTCCGATGTGATTGAAATTGACGACGAACCTGAAGAGCCGGAGAGGGAGGTTCCTTCGGTTCAAAATGCAGCCAAACGTAAAAGGAAAGGAGAAAGTGCAAGGGTCAACAAAGAGGACCCGCTTTGCCTCAGATCCTCGGGATTACGCGCTGACTCGGGCCAATGAAGCCGAGCTTCTTTTTGGTCGCCCGCGCTTTGTTTTGCCAACAGCGCCGGTGATAAAGGAGATCCCGGCAAAGCCTTCCCTTCCAGACTCCGATACTTCAGCCGTGCCATTTACTGGGGAGCCTGTGGACCGATCATCCGTTGCCGAGACCGAGGCTCGCTCAGAGTCTAGTGTAGGCTTGATATTTGAGGATCGACTGCTAGTGGAACCTGAAGCCTCGCTAAGTCCCGGATGTGCCTTGAAGACCCAGGATCATATAGAAACCGAGACAACGAATTTATTAAAGCCGGTTCAAGAAGGATCAAATCCGACCGAAGTGGTGGTTTCGCTAGGGACCAACAGACTTGGGGAAACCAGTGCCTCCCGGCCGGGAGCGTTGATAGACTCCCTAAGGGAGGACTTAATGGCCTGTCCCTTGGAGGCTTTGAAGGAGGTACTCCCAGAAGGGTCTTTGTCTGTGCTAGGGATTGGGTCCCAGGAAGAACTCGCAAAGGCTGTACTTCACGCCCAACTTCAAGTAAGTTGCCCGCCTAACTTCTCATACCCATTATTTTCCATTTCTTACCCTTTTTTTTTTCTTTTTTTTTTTAAAAAAAAGGGTATAATAAGGATGGTTGCCCTGTGGCGAATCCACCGGGAAGCTTCCGCGAATCAACCCTCTTTGGCGGCCAAGGTTACCGAGATGCAGTCCTGAATTCAGGAGCTGGAATTCGACGTGTCTAGGACCGAAGATTTGGAGTCCCGGATCGAGACCTTAAAAAATGACATTGAACTCCGAGATCGGACAATTGAGGCTCGGGACAAAGATCTGGTTCTAGCTCGGAAGCAGGCAAAGGAGGCTTGTGTCCAAGCCGTTGAAAATGGGAAGACCCTCGACCGGGTGTTGACTAACCTTACTGAGGCTAACGAACACAAGGCCGCTCTGACTGCCCGGGTGGCCGAGATGGAGATGGAGAAGGACTCACTGGTAGCTGAGAAGCTAGCTTTTGCGGAGAAGCAAAAGGAAGCTCGTGCTCGGTGCAAGAAGCTTCGGAAGAAGATTCACCATTACAAGTCCAAGTCCAAGCGCTTGAAAAAGCAACTCGATTTGGTTCCCTAGCTCAGAGGCCTTAGTTGGGGCCGGGGGTCAAACTAGGGTTTCTAGAGCTTGAGAACTATGCTCCTTCATCCGAAAATTTTTGAAGTCGATCCAGAGACTGTAACTCCCAACCTCATTGAGATGCCAAAGAGTGCTACTAATGAACTTCAAACCTTGGGCGTGGAGTTCTTTCCGGACGTGACAGATTGGACCGAGGACGCTCCCAACCCATACCGTTATGATTTGACATCCGGGCCTTCTGTCTTGGACTGCACTCCCGGAAATGAAGATGTCATGGAAGTTGAAGCTGGTGACGAAGTCGACTCGCCAGGCAGTCCAAACGTATAAAAAATATTTTATTTTATTTTTTATTGTATTTTGAACTGAGACTTTTAATTTTGCAGCCGGGTTGGCATATAAATAGAATTATCATTTTGTATTTAAAAGAATTATTTTGATTTGAATGTGTTTTGCTTGTGTTCCGAGACGGTTGTGTTTCAAACCGAGGAACACAGCACAGTTGATTTGTTTTGAGCTGGTTTGATCTGGTTTGATTTGAACCGAGTAGATCCGAGTCACCCCCTGATGGAAACCAAGGAGCTGGACATGCTGATCATACACATGGGAATGGGGCTGAAGTTGTGCAAGACCCTTTGTCACTTCCTAGTGGCCCAATTACAAGACTTAGAGCCAAACGTTTCAAGGAAGCACTAAATGGGCTAATCCAAGAGAATTGGGCTGATTCTAAAAAGACCAAGATGGGCTCAAATAATAATCAAGGCTTAGTCCATGTCATCAAAGCAGTTGAAGAGGATAATTAGCATGCAAAAACGTGACCAGCTTGGTTTGACCATTAAAGGGTGTGAACTCGTTGAGTTTCAAGGATATTAAATAGGGGAATGAACTTGGTCTTGGCTGGTTATGAATTTAGTCATTTAGTTATTTTGGTTGCCTCTAGAAGTCCAAAGAGACCTAAAAATATTGGGACTTGTTTATGTTGGCACTTGTGTTGCTTTTAAAGCTATAATTAAGACTTTTCCTATTCTTGGAGGGTTGTTCCAAGTATATATATGGGCATAACGAATTTTGTAAGGGATATAGAATTTTGTTTTCAGAAAATTATTATTGTGAGGTCTTGTGTTCCTCTTTGTTCTTGAAAGAACTTTTTGAGCTTATCAAGTTAATCTTGTGGCGTTCAAACAACCAAACTTATCACCTTGATTCTTGAAGAGATTCAGATTCTTGGTGTGGCGTTTCAATCCTTCGTAGTCTTGGTTTCTCATCTAGTTAGGTGACGGGTCAAGCCTCAACAATTCTTGTCTACACGATCTTGGGGTTTCAAACCATCATTGCTATCGGGTTTCATCACATTTGTTGGTGGAGTTCATATCATTTTGGTATCAGAGCCTTGGTTCTAAGGCAAGTTTGACTATCTTTTATTATTGTTTCTATTTTTTTTTAATCTCCTGTTCCCTGTTGTAAAAAAAAAAAAAAAAAAAAAAAAAAAAAAAAAACAAATAAAAAAGAAAAATAAAAGAGCAAAAAAAAAAAAAAAAAGAAAAAGTACTCGATTCCAGTAAGAAAATTTCTTACTTTCTATCTTGTTTCTCACCTTATTCAAGTTCTTGACCTTTCTGAGTAAGAAAATTTCTTCCTTTCTATCTTGTTTCTCACATTATTCAAGTTCTTGACCTTTTTGATGAGTTTTGGTTATTTCTCAATTGCTGCTGGATTATTTTGAATTAGTTTCTTGAAGTTCGATTAAGAACTAAGAAGACACAAAAGAGTGGAAAAAGGCAAGAGTGTGTGAGACCAAAAGAGGGTAAAAGCCGTTTAGAGTGAAAACACGAGTGTAAGTGTATTAATTCTTGAGTGAAACACGTGAGGGAGTGCTTGTGAGGATTCTAACCTTGTTTTGCAGATTCTAAACATGTCCAATAATCAAGAAGAAGACACAACCGAAGAATTTCGACAACCCGCAGCTTCGAACCTCCAAATGCAAGCGTTGTTAGGGGAGATGAGGCGTATGTTGAGGGCTGAATTAGAACCTATTCACGAGAGGTTGGACAGGGTAGAAGCAGAAACTCCTAGGGGACAGCAACAAGACAATCCCAATAGGCAACAAGGTGGGCGTGTTCCGTGGCGGAATGTTGAGGAAGAGGCAGAGTTGGAGGAATTTGATGAGCCATATTTGAACCGAGGCAGGTTTGAGCGTGGGTATGGGAATAGAGAAGCTAGGATGGGTAGGCCTAGGAGGGATAATGATTTAGGAAACATAAAGATTAAAATTCCGTCTTTTCAAGGTAAAAATGATCTTGAAGCTTATTTGGAGTGGGAAACTAAAATGGAGATGGTGTTTGATTGTCACAACTACTCGGAGATAAAGAAGGTTAAGTTGGCTGCAATTGAATTCACAGATTATGCCATTGTTTGGTGGGATCAATTACTGATTAATAGGAGGAGAAATAGAGAGCCACCCGTGGATACTTGGGAGGAGATGAAAATGCTTATGAGGAGGCGTTTTGTACCCAACCATTATTATAGGGGATTGTATCAAAAGTTGCAGAGGTTAACTCAAGGTTCCAAGAGTGTGGATGAGTATTACAAGGAGATGGAGGTAGCAATGACCCGGGCTAATGTAGAAGAGGACCGAGAAGCCACCATGGCTAGGTTTTTGCACGGTTTAAATCGTGAGATTGCAGATATAGTCGAGTTGCAGCACTATGTTGAGTTAACAGATATGGTGCATCAAGCCATAAAAGTGGAGGAACAATTCAAACGAAAGGGATTGGCTAGGAGGGGACAACCTATGGCTACCACCAGCCCATGGAAGACAGCTCCAAAAAGGGACGAGCAGCTTCAAAATAAGCAAAAATTTGAACCCTCTAAGAATGCCAAACCAACAACCACCACTACTTCAGGTAACACCGAGGCTTCTATTTCTAAAACACGTGATATTAAGTGTTTTAAATGTCAGGGGCGGGGACACATAGCCAGCCAGTGTGTAAACCAAAGGGTGATGGTGATAAACGCCCAAGGAGAGCTTGAGTCGGAGAATGAGGAAGAAGTAGATGATGATGACATGCCACCTTTGGAGGATGCCGATGATGAGCAAAATGCTGTGGTTGGAGATTTATTGGTAGCAAGGCGAGTTCTCAATGTGCAAGTTAAGGAGGAAGAAAGTAACCAAAGGGAAAACTTGTTTCATACTCGGTGCTTTGTAAATAACAAAGTTTGCAGCGTCATTATTGATGGTGGGAGTTGCACAAACGTAGCCAGCACTTATTTGGTGGAGAAATTGGCCTTAACCACCTTGAAACATCCTCACCCTTACCGGCTTCAGTGGCTGAATGAATGTGGCGAAATCAAGGTGACAAGGCAAGTGTTGGTGGCATTATCCATTGGCAAATATGAGGATGAGGTGCTTTGTGATGTGGTTCCTATGCATGCATGCCATTTATTGTTGGGAAGACCATGGCAGTATGATCGGAGGGTTACGCATGATGGATTCACAAATAGGTATTCTTTCACTCTTAAAAGGCAACCCATTACTCTTGTGCCATTAACTCCAAAACAGGTCATGGAGGACCAACTAAAGTTACAAAGATCAAATGAAAAGAAAAAAGAAAAAGAAAGGAAGGCCGAAAGTGGAAAAAAAGAGTTGAAAAAAAAAAGAAAGAGAGAAAAACATTGATCAGAGTGAAAAAGAAAGAGAGAGGATTTCGGCCATAGTGAGAGCAAGAGAGGAAAAATTCAGTTACATTGCAAAAAAAAGTGAGATCAAGAGAGCATTATTTTCACACCAACCCCTTATTGTACTCATGTACAAGGAGGCTCTTTTATGTACTAATGATCTCGTCGGTACTTTGCCGAGCAATATTGTTTCTCTTTTGCAGGAGTTTGAAGATGTCTTTCCCGAAGAGGTACCTAGTGGCTTACCTCCAATCCGAGGGATTGAACATCAAATTGATTTCATACCCGGTGCATCAATTCCTAACCGACCTGCTTATAGGAGCAATCCTGAGGAGACCAAGGAACTTCAGAGGCAAGTAGGTGAATTATTGGAGAAGGGGTATGTGCGTGAAAGCATGAGTCCTTGTGCGGTCCCGGTGCTATTAGTTCCTAAGCAGGATGGAACATGGAGAATGTGTGTTGACTGCCGGGCCATCAACAACATAACGGTAAAGTATCGTCATCCTATTCCTAGGTTAGATGATATGCTGGATGAATTGCATGGTTCTTGTGTCTTTACAAAAATTGATCTTAAGAGTGGATATCATCAAATTAGGATGAAGGAAGGTGATGAATGGAAAACTGCTTTTAAAACTAAATATGGTTTGTATGAATGGTTAGTGATGCCTTTCGGCTTAACTAATGCGCCAAGCACATTTATGCGTTTGATGAACCATGTTTTGCGTGCATTTATTGGCAGATTTGTAGTTGTGTATTTTGATGATATCCTAATTTATAGCAAAAACTTGGAAGAACATGTGATGCATTTAAAATCTGTTTTGGAAATCTTGAGGAAAGAAAAGTTGTTTGCTAATCTCAAGAAGTGCACCTTTTGCACGGATAAGCTTGTGTTTCTTGGTTTTGTTGTTAGTAAGAGAGGAATTGGGGTGGACGAGGAAAAGGTGAAGGCAATCCAAGAGTGGCCAACGCCTACAACAATCAGCCAAGTGAGGAGTTTCCACGGCTTAGCTAGCTTCTATAGACGGTTTGTGCGTGATTTTAGTAGCTTAGCCGCCCCTCTTACTGAAGTCATCAAGAAAAATGTGCCGTTTAAGTGGGGAAAAGAACAAGAAAATGCATTTAATCTGATCAAAGAAAAGTTAACTAATGCACCTTTGCTTGTTTTACCTAACTTTGCTAAAACTTTTGAAATTGAGTGTGATGCTTCAGGAATAGGTATTGGAGCTGTTTTGATGCAAGGTGGTCATCCAGTTGCTTATTTCAGTGAAAAGTTGAGTGGGGCAGCCCTAAATTACCCCACTTATGATAAGGAAATGTATGCCTTGGTAAGGGCTTTGGAAAATTGGCAGCACTATCTATGGCCAAAGGAATTTGTGATTCACACAGATCATGAATCTTTGAAGCATTTGAAAGGACAGCAAAGGTTGAACAAACGCCATGCCAAGTGGGTGGAATTCATTGAAACATTTCCTTATGTGATCAGATACAAGCAAGGTAAGGAAAATGTGGTGGCTGATGCATTGTCCCGAAGGTATGCTTTACTTTCCATTTTAGATACAAAATTGCTTGGCTTTGAATATATTAAGGATTTGTATGCACAAGATTCTGATTTTGCTGATGTGTTCAATGCATGTGAAAAAGTGGCATTTGATAAGTTTTATAGGCAAGATGGATTTTTGTTTCGGGAAAATAAACTGTGTGTGCCTATGTGTTCTTTGCGTGAATTGCTTGTGAGAGAAGCTCATGGTGGTGGTTTGATGGGTCATTTTGGTGTAGCTAAGACTTTAGGAATTTTGCATGATCATTTTTTTTGGCCTCATATGAAACGTGATGTGGAAAGAATCTGTGAGAAGTGTATCACGTGTAAACATGCTAAGTCTAAGTTGAAACCCCATGGTTTGTACACCCCTTTGCCAATACCTAGTGAACCTTGGACTGATATTTCTATGGATTTTGTTTTAGGTTTACCTAGGACTAAGAGGGGGAGAGATTCAATTTTTGTGGTGGTAGATAGATTTTCCAAGATGGCACACTTCATTGCTTGTCATAAAACTGATGATGCATCACATATAGCTGATTTGTTCTTCAAAGAAATTGTTAAGTTACATGGCATGCCTAGGACCATTGTTTCTGATAGGGATGCAAAGTTTTTGAGTTACTTTTGGAAGACTTTGTGGGGAAAGTTGGGAACCAAATTGTTGTTTTCTACTGCTTGTCATCCACAAACGGATGGTCAAACTGAAGTAGTAAATAGAACTTTGTCTTCTTTGTTGCGTGCTATCATTAAAAAGAATTTGAAAACATGGGAAGATTGTTTGCCACATGTTGAATTTGCTTACAATAGAAGTATACATTCTGCAACTAAGTTTTCACCATTTGAAATTGTTTATGGCTTTAACCCATTGTCACCTTTGGATTTAACTCCTTTACCTTTGAGTGAACGTGTGAACTTAGATGGCAAAAAGAAGGCAGAATTTGTAAAGATGATTCATGAAAAGGCACGGCTGAACATTGAAAGGAGGACTCAACAATATGTCCATCAAGCCAACAAGGGACGCAAGAAGGTAGTATTTGAACCAGGAGATTGGGTTTGGTTACACTTAAGGAAGGAACGTTTTCCAGAGAAACGGCGTTCAAAACTCCTACCTCGGGGTGACGGACCATTCCAAGTAGTGGAGCGCATCAATGATAATGCCTACAAGCTTGACTTACCGAGTGAGTATGGTGTTAGTGCAAGCTTTAATGTTGCTGATTTGTCTCCATTTGATGTAGGTGATGATTTGAGGACAAATCCTTCTCAAGAGGGGGAGAATGATGGAAACTAAGGAGCTGGACATGCTGATCATACACATGGGAATGGGGCTGAAGTTGTGCAAGACCCTTTGTCACTTCCTAGTGGCCCAATTACAAGACTTAGAGCCAAACGTTTCAAGGAAGCACTAAATGGGCTAATCCAAGAGAATTGGGCTGATTCTAAAAAGACCAAGATGGGCTCAAATAATAATCAAGGCTTAGTCCATGTCATCAAAGCAGTTGAAGAGGATAATTAGCATGCAAAAACGTGACCAGCTTGGTTTGACCATTAAAGGGTGTGAACTCGTTGAGTTTCAAGGATATTAAATAGGGGAATGAACTTGGTCTTGGCTGGTTATGAATTTAGTCATTTAGTTATTTTGGTTGCCTCTAGAAGTCCAAAGAGACCTAAAAATATTGGGACTTGTTTATGTTGGCACTTGTGTTGCTTTTAAAGCTATAATTAAGACTTTTCCTATTCTTGGAGGGTTGTTCCAAGTATATATATGGGCATAACGAATTTTGTAAGGGATATAGAATTTTGTTTTCAGAAAATTATTATTGTGAGGTCTTGTGTTCCTCTTTGTTCTTGAAAGAACTTTTTGAGCTTATCAAGTTAATCTTGTGGCGTTCAAACAACCAAACTTATCACCTTGATTCTTGAAGAGATTCAGATTCTTGGTGTGGCGTTTCAATCCTTCGTAGCCTTGGTTTCTCATCTAGTTAGGTGACGGGTCAAGCCTCAACAATTCTTGTCTACACGATCTTGGGGTTTCAAACCATCATTGCTATCGGGTTTCATCACATTTGTTGGTGGAGTTCATATCATTTTGGTATCAGAGCCTTGATTTGAACTAGTTTGAGCTGGTTAGATCCGAGTCACCCCCCAATGACTTAGACAAATTTTGAATTTGTTCAAGTCATAATCGAGGGACATGATCGGTGGTTGTGTTCCGAGACGGTTGTGTTTCATACCGAGGAACACAATATTTGACTTGATGTGAACTGGTTTGAGCTGGTTAGATCCGAGTCACCCCCCAATGACTTAGACAAATTTTGAATTTGTCCAAGTCATAATCGAGGGACATGATCGGTGGTTGTGTTCCGAGACGATTGTGTTTCAAACCGAGGAACACAACACTTGACTTGATTTGAGCTGGTTTGAGCTGGTTAGATCCGAGTCACCCCCCAATGACTTAGACAAATTTTGAATTTGTCCGAGTCATAATTGAGGGACATGATCGGTGGTTGTGTTCCGAGACGGTTGTGTTTCAAACCGAGGAACACAACACTTGACTTGATTTGAGCTGGTTTGAGCTGGTTAAATCAGAGTCATCCCCCATTGACTTAGACAAATTTTGAATTTGTCCGAGTCATAATCAAGGAATACGATCGGTGGTTGTGTTCCGAGACGATTGTGTTTCGAACCGAGGAACACAGTACAGTTGATTTGATTTGATCTGGTTTGATCTGAGAAATAAGTTGCATAAAAATTGAGCTGTACAAACTCTAAATTTGAACTTACTGAAATCATAATCGGTTACATGTGATTTACATAAAGTACTTCTTCAAATGCTCGGCATTCCATGCTCTCGGTAGTACCCTGCCGGTTGTATCAATCAGATGGTACACCCCCTTGTCGTGACACCGTATCACTTTGTATGGGCCTTCCCATTGGGGTCCGAGCTTTCCTTCAGTTGGATCTTTGGTTATCGGGCTTACTTTCCTCAAGACCCAATCCCCGAGTTGGAACTTCCGAGGATTTACTGTCTTATTGAAATAACGGGCAGCTTGGTCCTGGTATGCTGCCCATGTGCTTCATCTCTTCTTTCTTGTAGCAAATCCAGATTGAGCTTGATCCCTTCATCATTTAATCCTAGATTGTAGTGTGACACTCGGAAGCTTGGTGATCCAACTTCAGCAGGGATGACCGCTTCGGAACCGTATGCCAAAGAAAAAGGAGTAGCACCTATGGGAGTTCGTGTTGTGGTACGATAGGCCCAGAGCACCTCGGGAACATACTCGGCCCAAGCTCCCTTCTTCTTGCCGAGTTTCTTCTTTAGTGTTTTAAGGAGTGTTTTGTTGGTGGCTTCCACTTGTCCATTTGCCGGTGCATGAATCAGAGTGGAATAGTAATTTTGAATTCGAAGTTCCGCACGCCATTTGCGAAATGGTCCGCAGTCAAACTGCTTTCCGTTATCGGTGACAAAGGCATGGGGAATGCCGAAACGGCATACGACCGAGCTCCAAAGAAATTTTATCACGTTAACGGTGGTGATGGGAGCGAATGCCTCGACTTCGGCCCACTTCATGAAGTAGTCTACTGCGACAAAAAGGAATTTCCGTCCTCCTTTTCCCGGTGGCATGGGTCTGACTATGTCAACCCCCCATTTTGCGAATGGCCAGGGCGAGCTGATCGGATTGAGTTTTTTAGAGGGGTTTTTCATCACCCGAGCAAACCTTTGACACTTGTCGCATTGTTGAACTAGCTTGACCGAGTCCTTGTTCAAGGTTGGCCAGTAATACCCGGCTCTCATTGCTTTTTGTGCTAGCATCCGAGAGCCTGAATGGTTCCCGCAAACTCCTTCGTGTATTTCCTTCAGCACATACTCTGCCTCCGAGTTTGTGAGACACTTGAGAAGCAGCTCGGTGTACCCTCTACGGTAAAGTATTCCTCCAACAAGCACGTACCGAGTTGAGTGCATTTTTACCTTACGAGACAGCAGTTTGTCCCGGGGTAAAGATCCGTCTCAGAGGTACCGAATTACATCAGTGGCCCATTCTGGGTCAGTCGATCCTTCTTCGGTTTCCATCACTTCTAACTTAGGAGTAATTGATGGTTCGGATTGTATCACCACCCCGTAGACTGACGTTTTGACATCAGGTCCGGTACCCGAGCCCATCTTGGAGAGGGCGTCTGCCTAGATTTTTTCCTCCCGGGAAATTTTTGTCTTGGCGGTCCTTTCAAAGTTAGACTGATGTTTGCGTACTTTGTTGAGGTACTGGATCATTTTTCTCCTTGGGCCTCGGCAATTCCCTGTACGTGGCTTACTACTACCTGGGAATCGCTTCGGATTTCTACATTCTTTGCTCCCATTTCCCGAGCTATAGAGAGCCCGGCCAATACGGCCTCGTATTCAGCTTCATTGTTAGTAGTAACGAAATCTAATTTGATCGCGTACTGAAATTTTTCTCCATCCGGGCTTACTAGAGCAACACCGACTCCACTTTTCCGGTTGGTTGAGGAACCGTCGACATATACCACCCATGTCACTTTCTTGGGCAGCTCTTCGCTTTTCGGGTGTATTGTTGAATTCTAAAAGGAAGTCAGCTAGTACCTAACCCTTGACGGATGTTCGAGGATGAAATTCTATGTCGAATTGCCCGAGCTCTACCGACCAGTTCACCAGCCTGCCCGAGAGGTCCGGTTTTTGCAATATTTTTTTCATTGGATACTCGGTCAGTACCCGTATGGCATGTGCTTGAAAGTATGGCCTGAGTATTCGTGCCGAGACAATCAAGGCGAATGCTAACTTTTCTATCTGGGGGTACCTCTCCTCGGCTCCATGAAGTGCTTTGCTGGTGAAATACACCGGTTTTTGGACCCCAGAATCCTCGCGAACCAAAGCCGAGCTTACGGCCGAGGGTGATACTGCCAGGTAGAGATAAAGTATTTCGCCTTCATCCGGGCAACTCAGGAGCGGGGGATTGATCAGGTATTCTTTTAACTTCCCAAAGGCCTCCTCGCACTCGCTATTCCATTCAAACGCTTTTCTCAATATCTTGAAGAACGGGAGACATTTGTCTGTAGATCTGGAGGTGAAACGGTTTGAGGCTGCGATTCTTCCAGTCAATTGTTATAGTTGCTTGGTCGTCTAAGGCGATTGCATACCGAAGACTGCGTTAACCTTCTCGGGATTTGCCTCGATTCCTCTTTGCGAGACCATAAACCCCAAGAACTTCCCGGAGGAGACGCAGAAAGTGCACTTTGCCGGATTGAGCTTCATCTTGTGACTCCTCATCGTCTTGAAGGTCTCCCTCAGATCTGCTATATGGCTAGCGGTTCGGATGCTCTTGACAAGCATGTCATCGACATAAACTTCTACGTTCCACCCGATCTGATCTTGGAACATCTTGTTTACTAGCCTCTGGTACGTGGCCCCTGCATTTTTTAGACCGAACGGCATCAACTTGTAGCAATAAAGTCCTCGGTCGGTAATGAAAGATGTTTTTTCTTGGTCGATCTCATTCATGTGAATCTGGTTATACCCCGAGAAAGCATCCATGAACGTGAGTATTTCATGCCCGGATGTAGAGTCTACTAGCAGGTCGATCCGAGGCAAAGGGAAGCTATCTTTGGGACATGCTTTGTTGAGGTCAGTGACATCGACGCACATTCTCCATTTTCTGGTGGTTTTTTTTACTAGCACCACGTTGGCCAACCACTCCGGGTAATCTACTTCCCGGATAAACTCGGCCTTCAAGAGCTTCTGTACCTCCTTGGCTACAGCCTGATTCCGTTCAGGAGCAAAACTTCTTCTTCGCTGTTTAACCGGTCGGTGACTCGGGTCGACCATTAGTTTGTGGACAATCACGGATGGGGGTATTCCTGGCATATCTTCATGGCTCCACGTAAAACGTCTTGGTTTCGTCTAAGGAACGCTACCAACGCCATTTTTATCTCCGGGGAAAGCTGCGAGCCTATACGGATCGTCTTCTTCAAGTCACCGAGCTCGAAACTTTCCAACTCTTCTACCGGCTCCCCCAACGGTGATTGCTATTTTTTGTCGTCTTTTTTCCTCTCTTCGAGTCTTGCAGCTTCTGGGAGCTTTTTCAAGCTTGTGTTGTAGCATTCTCGAGCCATCCGTTGGTCTCCTTTTTCGACACCAACTCCTTCGGTGGGGAATTTCATGCTCAGGTGGGGGGTTGAAGTTACCTCTTTAAGCTCGTTGAGAGCTGTTCTTCCAAGGATGGCGTTGTAAGCCGATGGACGATCTATTATTAAGAACCGTACCATTATCGTATTCTGCCTCGAGTACGTTCCTGCTGTCACCGGGAGCTCGATGGAACTGAGTGGGAGCACTTGTTCCCCTGTGAATGTGAATGTCTTGCCGGGATCACCTTGTTTCGATCTATCTTCATTTGCTCGAAGGCTGACCTATAGAGGATGTCAGCTGAGCTTCTTGTGTCAATCAAGATACGATGTATTTTATGGTTGGCAATGACCAAACTTAGTACCAGAGCGTCGGTATGGGGAAGAGACACCCCCGTATAATCATCATCCGAGAACCCGATCACCTGGGCGTCTCGTTTCTGAGACTTTGGAGTTTTCTGCATCGAGTATACCTCGAAATCCCGTAACTGCTTTGCATATGCCTTCCGTGCCGAGTTAGACTCTCTTCCTCCTCCAAAACCCCCCGAAATCGTCTGTATCTCCGGAAGGTTTTCTTGTGGTGCTAGTCTGGCTCGGCTCCTGCTTCTTTCTTGTGTGAACCGAGGGTCTGGCCTGCGTTCTGGTTCCCTGATCTCTTCCTCGGTCATTCCGAGGATTGTTCGGATTCTGATGGAACCGATTGTAGTTTTCCTGGGGGCAGTTGCTGTGCCCCGGATCCTGTTGAATTCTTTGATTTGCGAGGAAACGTACGAGCTTTCCATTTTCTATAAAATGTTCTATCAGAACTCTCAAGGAAACACAAGCTTCGGTGCGATGCCCTGTGGTATCATGGAAAGCACAATACTGATCTGCATGGGGTGAATTCGGGTTCACCAGCACTGGCCTGGGCTTCCGGTACATGGGGTCTCGCTTTATCTCCAGGAGAACATCCATGATGGGAGCATTGAGGGGTGTCCAGTTATGACCCCTTAACGACTCCTGATCTCGCTTTGGCCTAGCCTCCTCTTCTTCCGGAACACGCTTGCGCTCTTCTTTCCGATGATCCTTTTTCTTCTTTTTGTTCTCGGAAGTGGAAGTGCGATTCTGCTCGAATCCTAGCAGGGCTCGGAGCGTTTCCTCTTGGTTGATCTACTTCTCGGCTTTATTCATGAAGCCGTCTAGATTCTGTGGAGGCTTTCGGGCTATGTCAGCCATAAGAGCTCCATCTTTCCATATTCCCTGGAAGAGGGCTCCATATATGAAGTCATCGGTTGCGGTCTCAGCTTCGAGCCTTGCCTGATTGAATCTCAATAAGAAGTTTCTGAGAGACTCCTCGGGTCCCTGGTGTAATGACATCAATGATCCGGATGGCTTCCTTCTAACCCTCCCGGCCATGAATTGCGTAAGGAACATCCTCTCGAGGTCATCGAAGTGACGGATGGAGTTTGGTGGAAGCTTCCGGAACCAGTTGCGAGCATTACCCGAGAGGGTCAGAGGGAAAGCTCGACAAGCTACCATCTCGGGCGTTCGATGAAGGTCCATGTGGGCGCGGAAATTGTCCAGATGCTCCACAGGATCTTCAAGGCCTGTATAAAACGGAATCTCCGGGATTTTAAACTTCTCTGGGAGATGAATGTTGGCCACATCCTCGATGAATGGAGATGTGGTTTTTTGTAGAAGATTCTCAGAGACTAGGGAGGCTTTTCCCTTGTCATTCCGTTCTATAGCTGCAGTCAGAACATTGCATCTCTGTTCTAGTCGGGTGATCATGCCTTGCACCGCCCTTTCGGCCTCGGTTTGAGGAGGGGAAAGGTGCACGGAAATCTCTTCTTCTTGGTTGTTTCTTTCTCCGGATTCCTCGACTCGGCTGCCTCCGGGTCTTTCGTCCTCCCGTCGCTCTCCGATATGACTATTGTGGACCTCTTGGACTTCTGGATCTGTGACTATCCGGTGGATTTCCGGAACCCGAGCTTGAAGAATGGCATTCATAGTTGCCAAATCCTCAATACTTTTGGCCATTTGCTCAATTTTCTCGTTCATGCGGGTGAGTTGGGGATCGTTTGAGTTTCCTTCTTCTCGGGCATTTCTATCATCCCGAGACGCTCTGTTCGCTTCTGATCTAGTGTTCACCATAGCGGATTTGTAGTAGAGAAACAACACAAGTCGTTCCCGCAGACGGCGCGAAACTGTTAAAACAGTTTCCGATAGGTGACGTGTCGATCAGATATTTGTCTTGTATGCTCCTGGTCCACTTGAAAAAGAAGGCTGCGTCGGGGGGTTCCGACAACCCCGCTCCAATGCTTAAGTGAGTGTATGGTTCTGAGAATAAATGCGCAGAATAATGCCAGAAAGATTGATTAGCATGTACCTTAACATCTGAGAGGGTTCTAGTATTTATAGAGGTTGAAGAGCAGTTCAATTAGCCTCTCAATTCGTGCACGAGGCGGTTGGAGGAGACGTGGCCCCGGATGAACGGATATTTCGAGTTCCGCTTACCTCGGAAGAACCATCAAGTTTCATGACGTGCGTCGTGTCCCTTAGATTCCAGGTACTGCCGAGATATACGCAGATGTGGATATCAACTAGTATTTGGGTCGACAATTTGGGCCAGTTGTAACAGATTGGGCCCAAATGGTCTTAAAAGGGCTCGGGTGGATTATGCTCTCTTTAATATTTGGGCCTGGTCGGGTGGACCAAAGTGGGCCTAGTTCTCAGGTTGGGCCCGGCGCCCGAGAAGGTCAATATTCTTCCCAACAATGCTTCATGTGGAATAGAAATGTGAGAAGCAGTCGCTGGTACAAAACCAGATGCAAGTAATTGGTCCAATTTTCTAGATAAAGCATCTATCTTGACATTCAAGTCCAAAGGCTATGATACTTCATAAAGAGTATCAATAATGCATTAGCAAACCCTAATCCATCATCTCATATATATAGAGATTTGGTTTTACAAAATATCATCAAGAATCAATTCTAGCCACACAAACAGAGGAGATCGCGTCCATTTCTGTCCATTGAACTCAACTTTTGATTTGGATCGCACAAAGATTTGAAAATATCTGGACCTTCTTGATGTGAACCCCGTCAAGAATAACGAGACCCAACAACGAAAGGGAACCCAAGACCGTTTCTAAGGACAGATTCGAATGGAAGACCTCGACCCGTTGTTTATGATAAACAAGAACCTCGGTATAAGGAAGACGCCACAAACGGTGGTGGAAGTCCGTTTGATAAGTCGATATGAACGCCACGGGAAATCCCGATAAGTTCGAGTAGTTCTTCAAAGAACCAAAGAGAATAAATCTCACAAGTTTTATGAATATTCAATCTCTCCTCGATTACATGGTAGGTACACCTATTTATACAAGAAAATTACTTGCGGAGAAAGTAGTTCTAATCCTAATAAGTAAACAAATCAATTCCTAGCAAGGAAAGAAAATAAAGTCCAAATCAATTCCTAGCAAGGAAAGAAAATAAATAAAGATCTTAGGTAGGTAAAGAAAATAAGTCTTGCAATCCGATCCTTCTAAATTAACGAACAATCTCAGCAGTTCTTAGCCTTAACCGGATCCTTCTAGAACTTGAATCAAGGTGACAATTCTTTTGTTGCCCACGTGGATCATGCTCAATGGGCCTCCCCGAATTTGCTTGAGCCCATAACTCTTGGATGAGTCCGATGAGCACATCCTTGAACTTCTTTGCTCGTGCTCAAAGAAAATAAGTCCTAATCTAAAAAGTGAACAAATCAAAATATACTTAAATATCTAACTTAAATAAGGCATGAAATCATTCTAAATATGGCACTCTTCGTATTTCCATGCCGGTTCACCATCAATTATCTTTGTGGTCCAACATATTTCCATATAGCCCACCATCAATTATTCCACATCAATTTGGTTTAGATTTTCTGCTATTGTTTTCTTGCCAATTCTTGGCCTTGATCGGATTCTTCTAGAACTTGAATCAATATGACAATTCTTTGTTGGCCACGTGGATCATGCTCAATGGGCCTCCCTGAATTTGCTTGAGCCCATAACTCTTGGATGAGTTCGTTGAGCACATCCTTGAACTTCTTTGCTCGTGCTCTCGTAACCGGCCCAATTGGTACTTGAACGAGATCCTTCAAAGCGGTGCCTTGATCTCCATCATTCCCCTCCTCTTGAAAAGGATTTGCCCTCAAATCATCACCTACATCAAAAGGACTCAAATCAGTAACATTAAAAGTGGTACTGACATTGTACTCACCAGGTAAATCTAGCTTGTAAGCGTTGTCATTGATACGCTCGAGGACTTGAAAAGGGCAATCTCCTCTTGGGAGCAATTTGGAACGTCTTTTCACCGGGAATCTTTCTTTTCTCATATGCAGCCAAACCCAATCTCCGGGTTCAAAAACCAGGTTGCGACATCCCTTGTTGGCTTGTGTGGCATATTGTTCCGTTCTTCGCTCAATGTTGAGTCTTGCTTTCTCATGAATATGCTTCACAAAGTCAGCTTTCTTTTTGCCATCTAAATTAATGTGCTCCGTCAAAGGTAAAGGAGACAAATCCAATGGAGTTAAAGGATTAAACCCATACACAATTTCAAATGGCGAAAATTTGGTAGCAGAATGAACAGCTCTATTATATGCAAACTCAACATGTGGTAAACATTCTTCCCATGTTTTGATGTTCTTTCTAATGATTACCCTTAATAGAGTAGACAAAGTCCTATTTACTACTTCAGTTTGACCATCAGTTTGTGGATGACAAGTAGTGGAAAACAATAGCTTAGTACCTAGCTTACACCACAAAGTCTTCCAAAAATAGCTCAAGAACTTCGCATCTCTATCCGAAACAATTGTCCTAGGCATGCCATGTAATCTCACAATCTCTCTAAAGAACATGGAATAAAATGTGCCATTTTAGAAAATCTATCCACGACCACAAAAACTGAATCTCTTCCATGTTTAGTCCTAGGCAATCCTAACACAAAATCCATTGAAATATCAATCCAAGGCTCACTAGGAATTGGTAAAAGAGTATACAAACCGTTGGGCTGCACTTTGGATTTAGCTTGCCTACATGTGACACATCTACCACAAATCCGTTCGACATCTCGTTTCATGTGAGGCCAATAGAAGTGTTCCTACAAAATAGCCAAAGTCTTTGCAACTCCAAAATGTCCCATTAATCCCCCACCATGTGATTCCTGCACTAATAACTCCCTCATAGAACAATTAGGCACGCAAAGCTTATTTTCTCGAAATAGGAATCCATCAAGTCTAAAGAACTTACCAGAGGCGATTTTCTCACAAGCTCGATATTCCTCACAAAATTCGTGGTCTTCAGCATATAATTCTTTAATGTGTTCAAAACCAAGCAATTTTGCATCAAGTGTGGAGAGTAAGGCATACCTGCGAGAAAGTGCATCGGCGACTACATTCTCCTTACCTTGCTTGTACCGAATGACGTATGGAATCGTCTCTATGAACTCCACCCATCGCGCATGTCTTTTGTTTAGCTTGTGTTGGCCCTTCAAGTGTTTCAAGGACTCATGATCGGTGTGAATCTCGAACTCCTTAGGCCATAGATAGTGTTGCCACGTCTCTAAAGCCCGAACCAATGCATACAACTCCTTATCATAAGTTGGGTAGTTTAAGGCTGCCCCGCTGAGTTTCTCGCTGAAGTAAGCAATTGGTCGTCCTTCTTGCATAAGAACGGCACCTATACCAATACCTGAAGCATCACATTCAATTTCAAACGTTTTCGAAAAGTTAGGTAAAGACAACAAAGGTGCATTAGTCAGCTTCTCTTTGATTAATTGAAATGCTTTCTCTTGTTCTTCTCCCCACCGAAATCCAACGTTCTTCTTGATCACTTCGGTAAGCGGTGCGGCTAAGCTACTAAAGTCTCTCACTAATCGCCGGTAGAAACTAGCAAGTCCATGAAAACTACGAACATTACCAACACTTTAGGGGCTCGGCCAATCTTGGATTGCACGTACCTTCTCTTCATCAACCTGTATACCTTGTGCACTAACAACAAATCCCAAAAATACAAGCTTATCGGTGTAAAAAGTGTACTACATGATCGTCTATGTTTTTGCTATAAATGAGCATATCATCAAAATAGACAACAACAAATCTGCCTATAAATGCACGCAAAACATGGTTCATAAGTCTCATAAAGGTGCTCGGAGCATTAGTCAAACCAAAAGGCATAACTAACCATTCATACAAACCATATTTTGTTTTAAAGGCAGTTTTCCATTCATCTCCTTCTTTTATCTTAATTTGATGATAACCACTTTTTAAATCAATCTTAGAAAATATGCAAGAACCATGCAGCTCATCTAACATATCATCTAAGCGTGGGATAGGATGACGATACTTTACCGTTATGTTGTTGATGGCTCGGCAATCAACGCACATTCTCCACGTCCCATCCTTCTTAGGTACAAGTAAGACCGGAACCGCACATGGGCTCATGCTCTCCCTCACGTGCCCTTTCTCCAACAATTCACTTACCTGCCGTTGAAGCTCCTTTTTCTCCTCGGGATTGCTCCTATAAGCTGGTCGGTTTGGGATGGTTGCACCGGGAACTAAATCAATTTGATGTTCAATCCCTCGGATTGGAGGTAACCCATCTGGTGTTTCCTCGGGGAAGACATCCTCGTACTCCTGCAAAAGAGAAACAATAGAATTAGGCAAAGCAAGGTCAAGTTCGTTATTGTTTAAAAGTGCCTCTTTGTACAAAAGTACAATCATCGGCTGTTTTGAAAACATTGCCCGCTTGATCTCACTCACTTTTGCATAAAAATTCTTTTGTTATCTCTCTGATTTTCTCTCAAGGGCCGAACTTTGATTTTCTTTCTCTCTCTCATTTTTCTCGGCCTCTCTGTTTTTCACTCTTTCTTTTGCTCACTCTCTTTCTTTTGATCACTCTCCTTTTGTAATCTCACTTCATCCTCGTATACTTGCTGCGGTGTCAATGGTACAAGAGTGATTGATCGTTGATTAAGTACAAAAGAGTACTTGTTCCTAAAGCCATCATACTTTACTTGCCTATCGAATTGCCATGGACGCCCTAGCAATAAGTGTCCCGCCTGCATCGGTACTACATCACACAACACTTCATCTTCATATTTACCGATTCGAAATGCAACTAACACTTGCTTGTTCACCCTTATCTCACCACTATCATTTAGCCATTGCAACTTGTACGGTCTAGGATGTTTTATCATGGGCAATCCCAATTTCTCCACCATAATTGTGCTTGCAACATTAGTACAACTACCACCATCAATAATCACACTACATACCTTGTCTTTAACGTAGCACCTTGTGTGAAAGATGTTCTCCCGCTGTACTTCATCAACTCCTTTTGCTTGCAAGCTCAATGCTCTTCTCGCCACCAATGTCAATGCGTCAGGGGCTAAATACTCCTCATCGGAAACATCCCTCCAATGGCAGCATGTTGTCGGTGTCGGAATCTTCATTATCGGTCACAATTTCTCCACTGGCTTGCAACACCATGGCTTGCTTGTTTGGACATTGACTTGCTATGTGGCCCCTGCCTTGACATCTAAAACACTTAATATCACGATTCCTAGAGGTAGAGGCTTCGGTTTTACCTTGAGGAACGTGGCTGGTGGTCACGGACTTGGGCTCGGGTTTGGGCGTTTGTGACTTGTCCAGCGGCTTGGCTTGACTCAATTTCCAAGAGGTAGAACTAGAGTTATGGCCTGCACGTGTCCCACTCCCTCTCTTGAGTTGTTGTTCCACTTTGATAGCCATATGCACCATATCTTCCAATTCCACATAATGCTGCATCTCTACCTTATCATGGATCTCCCGGTTTAAGCCAAGTAAAAATCTAGCCATTGTAGCCTCCCGATCTTCCTCTACATTAGCGCGGATCATAGCAATCTCTATCTCCTTGTAGTAATCCTCTACGCTTCAACTCCCTTGTCTAAGACCTTGTAGCCTTTTGTACAACTCTCGGTAGTAGTAACTTGGAACGAACCGTTTTCTCATCACTACTTTCATCTCCTCCCATGTGTCTATTGGGCGTTCTCTATTCCGCCTCCTGTTTATCACAAGCTGATCCCACCAAGTAATAGCATATTCAGAAAATTCAATCACAGCTAATTTTACCTTCTTTGTCTCGGAGTAGTTGTGACAATCAAATACGAACTCCATCTTCTTCTCCCATTCAAGATCTGCCTCAGGATCAGATCTACCTTGAAAGGACGGAATCTTCATCTCTTAATACCACCCAAGTTGTTATCTTCACGATTCCTAGCTTCTCTAAATCTTCCTCTAGGTCTCCTATTGTTAACAATGGAACCCCGATCTTCTTCTTCATCAAAACTAGACCCATAACGCTCTTCATCCTCCTCCCTCGGTGGAACTCTTTCCCTTCTACGAAAATTACGACCGTTTTGTGGTTGCTCCTCACGTCTATTCTCCATCTGATCTATCCGTTCGTGAACCTGCTCCATCTCCATCTTCATCACTCGCCTCATCTCACTCATCGTGGCCTCCATAAACATTTTCGGATCGGCCAATTTTGTATCACCTTCGACAATGCTCTTACCACTATCGTGAGACATGATTGCTGCAAAACAAAGGTTAGAAAGAAAAAAAAGATCCTCACGAATCACTCCCTTACGTGTTTACACTCAAGAAGGTGGATCACTCTCCACTCGTGTTTCACTCAAAATAATATGGCTTTTACCCTCTGATGTTCTCACCACTCTTGCCTTTTTCCACTCGATAATTCTCTCTTAGTTCTTTTGAAACTAAACAAACAACTCAAAATTTCCAGCAACAATTCACCCAGAACTACTCAAGGAATTTCAGATTTGAAAACAAGGAATATGGAAATTTTCAGATTAGAAATAGAAGGAATATGACAGTTTGGAATTTTGGAAGCACAGAATAATGAATTTTTTTTTTTTTTTTTTTTTTCTAGTCACAAGCAGCAATAATAATTGTAATTGCCAAAAACGATTGATCAGATTTCAACAAGCACATGAAACTATACAAAGGACAATTGAAAGCGACATGTAAAGATTCGCGTAATCAATTAAGAATGGAATTCAAATCTGAAAATTTCAAATCTGAAAAATTAAAGCAAAGATTCGCGTAATCAATTAAGAATGGAATTCAAATCTGAAAAATTAAAGCAAAGATTCGCGAAAATCACAAATCTGAATTTTGACACGATTTTTTTTTTTTTTTTGATGATTAGCAACTGGCTTTTAAGAATAATGAAATAAAATTTCAAAATAGTGATGTGAAGGGATATGCAAACCTGAACTAGAAACTGAGCTCTGATACCAAATGATGTGAACCCCGTCAAGAATAACGAGACCCAACAACGAAAGGGAACCCAAGACCGTTTCTAAGGACAGATTCGAATGGAAGACCTCGACCCGTTGTTTATGATAAACAAAACCTTGGTATAAGGAAGACGCCACAAACGGTGGTGGAAGTCCGTTTGATAAGTCGATATGAACGCCACGGAAAATCCCGATAAGTTTGAGTAGTTCTTCAAAGAACCAAAGAGAATAAATCTCACAAGTTTTATGAATATTCAATCTCTCCTCGATTACATAGTAGGTACACCTATTTATACAAGAAAATTACTTACGGAGAAAGTAGTTCTAATCCTAATAAGTAAACAAATCAATTCCTAGCAAGGAAAGAAAATAAAGTCCAAATCAATTCCTAGCAAGGAAAGAAAATAAATAAAGATCTTAGGTAGGTAAAGAAAATAAGTCTTGCAATCCGATCCTTCTAAATTAACGAACAATCTCAGCAGTTCTTAGCCTTGACCGGATCCTTCTAGAACTTGAATCAAGGTGACAATTCTTTGTTGCCCACGTGGATCATGCTCAATGGGCCTCCCCGAATTTGCTTGAGCCCATAACTCTTGGATGAGTCCGTTGAGCACATCCTTGAACTTATTTGCTCGTGCTCTCGTAACCGGCCCAATTGGTACTTGAACGAGATCCTCCAAAGCGGTGCCTTGATCTCCATCACTTCTGGAAGACACAAAAGTCGATCGATCGATTATAATGTCGATCGATCGCATTTCGCTTGATCGTAGTCGAGGTTGTCCTGGTTCGTTCGATCACATCTCGCTTGATCGATTTTAATTCGACTGATGAACTTCGATCGATCGATTTTCCTTAGCCGATTCTTCAATTGGCAGGAGCAATCTCGAACTCTGAAAATGACTAAAATGCCCTTGATGTATTTTCAGGTCTAATTCAGGTGTTTTGAATTAGATTTCAATTAAGACCTGAAAATGAGACAAAACACAAAACTACAACAAAATATTATATTTACAACACAAACTAGGTATAACAAATGTAATTAAAGGGGTCTTGAATAGAATATTTCATGACTTATCAGATTCCATGTGTAGTATCAATATCGATGCAGTTACAAGTCTGTGCTTTAGCTCTTGGAAGTTCTCTTCACATTCCTCGCTCCACACATAGGGGGCATTCTTCCTTGTGAGGGCAGTGAGTGGCCTTGACAATGAGAATTCCTCTATGAATCTCCTGTAATAACCTGCTAGGCCCAAGAAGCTTCGGATCTCCCGAACGCTTGTAGGTTGTTCCCGCTCAGCCATAGCTTTTACCTTTATTGGATCGACTGCAAGTCCATTCTTGTGCACAACATGACCCAAGAAGGACACTTCTTCAAGCCAGAACTCACATTTCTTGAGCTTGGCAAATAACTTTTTCTTCCTTAGCTTCTCCATCACAGTCTTCAAGTGTTCTTCGTGTTCAACATGATTAACCGAATAGATTAATATGTCATCTATGAAAACCACCACAAAAGAATCCAAGTATTCGTGGAATAGCCGATTCATCAAATCCCTGAACACTAACGGTGCATTTGTCAATCTGAATGGCATAACCAAGACTCATAGTGGCCATACTGAGTTTGGATCCCAGTCTTCGGATCGTCTTCTTCTCACACCATTAACTGATGGTATCCCGAAAGAAGGTCAATCTTTGAGAATACCGAAGCGTCCTTGAGTTGATCGAACAAGTCGTCGATCCTTGGTTAGGGATACTTATTCTTGATGGTCACAAATATCAAACTTAGGATCTCAAGCATATGTAATCATATTCTATTAAAGCACAAAGAACTGAGATATCAAATATAGCTAAAAGACTTAAAAAGAACAACCTGCATCTTTTCCCCTAATTTTTTTTTTTTATTACAAAAACAAATCATGCTTCCAGAGGAAAAGACTAAAGAACACACTAAAGTCTAATCCTAGCATGAAGAGAGACATGTCTAGGACATGTTACAAATAACAATGGCTTTTCTAAGAGACTCAAACCTGCTCCCATCGAGAGGTTTGGTAAGAATGTTAGCCAATTGAGAGTCGGTGGGTATAAAAGAAAGAGATACTACCTGGGATTCCACAAGAACACGAATGAAGTGCGGTCTAATGTCTATATGCTTGGTACGAGAATGCTGAACCGGATTCTTGGAAATATTAATGGCACTTGTGTTGTCATAGTGGATGGCCATGGTGTCTTGAGTGAAACCATATCAACTAAGTGCAACAGCTTCCAGCAGCAATGTACTCGGCCTCAGCAGTTGAGAGGGAAATAGAAGATTGTTTCCTACTCATCCAGGCCACTGGATTAGTCCCAACATAAAAACATCATCCAGATGTACTCTTTCTGTCATTAGCATTGCTAGCCCAATCTACATAAGAGTTGCCTCCAAGCATAAGATTTGTTTCTCTAGAATACCAAATGCCATGGTTAATAACATACCTGATGATGCGCTTGACTGCAGTGAGGTGGGATTCCTTAGGATTTGCTTGAAATCAAGCACACTAAAGGCAACATTTGTTCGATTGGCTGTAAGGTAGAGAAAAACTTGTTTGCCTGTAAGATCAGCACATTGATCTTGACACTTGTACCCATGGGAGTACGAGCATGACTCTTCCCATCTAGACCAAACCGCTTTACCAGATCTGTAGCATACTTGGATTGAGAGATAAAGATCTCTTCAAGAGTTTGCTTAACTTGAAGTCCCAGAAAATAGGTCAACTCACCAATCATTCTCATCTCAAAATCCTGCTTCATCTCCTCAGAAAAATCATGGGCTTGGGAATCCAGAGTTGTTGTAAATATGAGGTCATCTACATAAATTTGAGCAATGAGCTTATGATTACCTTGATTCCTGATGAATAGAGTCCTGCCAGCCTATCCTCTTGTGAATCCTTTAGCTAGAAGGTAAGTAGTCAGATGCTCGTAACATGTCTGGGGAGCTTGCTTGAGGCCATACATGGCTTTCTTCATCTTGTAGACATGTTGAGGATGATAAGGATCTTGGAACCCTTTTGGTTGTTCTACATATACCTCTTCCTGAAGTATGCCATTCAGAAATGCACTTTTAATATCCATCTGATAAAGCTTGAATCCAAGATGACAAGTAATGGAAAGCAGAATTCAGATGGACTCTAAGCGAGCGACTAGAGCAAAAGTTTCATCAAAATCTACCCCTTCAATCTGAGTATACCCCTAAGCAACGAGGCGAGCCTTGTTCTTGAAGATCCACTTGGTGCCAATGACATTGTGATCTGAAGGTCTAGGAACAAGAGTCCACACATCGTTTCTGGAAAACTGATGCAATTCCTCATGCGTTTCAATGATCTAGTGATGAGAATCAACATGCACCAATAAAGGATCCATTACATGTTTCAGTTGGGCCTATTATTAAAGCAAGATTCAAGAAGATCAAAAAAGTACTTAATGGTTAGCATTCAATAGATTTGAGGTGATTCTAAAACAGGGCATTCCAAGCTTGGCTCAAAGGAAGATGATGGCGTAATAAATTTAATCCAAGCTATTGATGGGGCTGACCTTGCTTAATTGGGGGTGAATTAATGGCTGTGATTTCTTTAGAAATGGCGTGGATTAATTGCTAATTATGGCTTGATTGGGCGTGGAATTAGAAGTAGATGGTTTCTGATTACTTTTTAATTTCAGACAATTAATTGGCTGATTGACTTGCCTATTATTAGATCTAAATTTTAGGTTCCTATGTTTTTAGACTTTTTTATTATTATTATTATTTTTATCTATTTTCTTATTTTCAAAATACATTAGTTTCCTTTTCCTCATAGTGGGCTTGTAGGGCTGAAAATGTTATAAATAGCCTGCACTCATTGTAATGAACTATCCTTGAATCGAAAATGTAAGGTTTGTTTTCTTCTATTGATTCTTTGGATAACTTTTGAACTTATTAAGGATTCTTGCTTGTGGCGTTCAAATTTTATACCTTAGTTTGTGATTCAATTATAATCATTGGGTTGCAGTTTGTAATTTTATGCATTTGGTTTGTGATTTAATTATAATCATCGGGTCGGGGTTTGTTACTTTATACCTTCTGATGAAGGCCAAATATCGTATATTTGGATCCCTTAATTTACATTTGTTAAACCTTTATCTTTATTATTTTATAATATTTTCGGTTAATTTTGGTGTTTTGCAGGTCTTTGAGAAAAAATGTTAGTTTTTAAGTAAAATTGCAAAGAAGCGGAAAAACCGGTCACATAAATGTATAGAGGCCGTGGGGGATTAAGGTCCATGGCTGATGTTTGCCTTGACCAAAACCAATTCGTGCGGCGCAAGGGACCTGCTCAGTATTTATTTTAGTCCTTTTTGAGAGAACATAGAAGAGGCGCCAGCACGATTTCTTTCCAAATTCCTCTTGTAGAGCAGACATGTGCGGCGCAAGTTTGGGAAACTTTCTTTTTGTTTGGCCTAAGTCGGGCGTGCATTGTAGGACACGAGTGCCATATTGGAAAGATTTTTTTTCCAAAACTGGCAGCTAAGCACCGAACCACACGCATGTATATTTCTTTTCTTGGAAAAAAAAAATTAAACATGATCATGGACATGTAGAGGAGGAACTGTAGTAGAGCATTATTTCGCACTTGGAGGCACCGAGACCAAGGCGCCTAGAGGAGGCACCGTAGCTTTTTTTTTTCTTTTTTTTTTTTTTTTTTTTTTCCACCACTTCATGTTCTTCTTCTTTCTTTCTTTTTTCTTCCTTTATAGATCTAAGGGAAAGTGTGTAAAGTAGTGGAGTTATCAAGCGGGACTCACGTGGAAAAAAAAATACTATAATGAAAAAAATTAATGAAAAATAATAAAAAAAATAATATAGAGTTAAAAATAGATAATCAGATGTATAGTACATTTTAAAACTCATTAGCCAAACTAAATAAAATAGATTTTCATTAACTATTTTAGATTGAAAAATACATAAGTCATTAAGAGTGCCCTAAGTGTGTAAGTGGGGAACTACTGAACAGAACAAGTGACGTGCAAAAAAAAAAAAAAAAAAAAGGAAAGAAGGTCATGGGGCGGCGCAAGTTAGGTTTTTCTAAACCTAAAACACGAATGGAGTTGCCAGTTTTTCTAGCGTGTATATATATATATATATACACACATTTCCCTCTAGAGGGACGTGGGGGGTGTGAGGCGCCTGACCTAAGGGGCTAAACGTGTACATACACTAGAGGGCAGAATGTGAACGTGTAGTGGTGGAGAGTAGCAATTCATGTTATATTTTCTTTTCCCACCAAGGCATGTAGTGGTGGAGAGTAGTTTTATTTTTATTTTTATGTTTTTAATAAAAAAGTAATATTTTCTTTTTAGTCATGAGAGGCTAATTCATTAAGCCTTACAATTGATTACATTTTGTATTTTCATGATTTGTTCGTATAATCCGAATTTATGTTCATTTTAATTTTAATTAAAGGATTAAAATTCTTTTGATTGATTGTTTTGATTAATATATGTATAAACGTTGGATATTCAATGTGTTTCATCCAAAGGATACATTGAATCTTTTGATTTAATTTGAATATCCATTGTGATTTGTTAATCAAACGGATAGATTGTATCGTTTTGAATTAAATTGGATATTCATTGTGATTTTTGTAGAAATAATGGATTTATTGAATCTTTGAAAAGGTAATTTTATGAAAATTAGAACATGCATGAGAATATGTGCTTTGATTTGGCGATGTGGGTTCTAAAACCGTAGTACTTTTTATTAATTGTTCTTATACTGTTTTATTTTTAGTTTATTATTTTTTACCCCAAAATCTCAAAAAATTGGAACTAGGTTAAAATAGATAAGTTTGACTAGAAATGAATTTTCGCAACACAATTCTTTGTAGATTCGACCTCGCACTTACACACACACACACATACTATATTGCGCACACAGAATCTTCCCGGAGTCCGAAAATTGCCTTCTTGATGCTTGAGGCACAAAAACTAGTCATATTAAGGCTTTTCCATAGTTGAGAAATAAACTCTGGATAAATACGGCATCCCTTTTTTAGCAGTACACTAACATAAAACTGTCAAATACAATAAATGAGCCATACATAAGTCTATTTGTTTAAGGCTTCGACATAACATTAATTACATCACAAAAGAATGGCTTTACAAAATAATGAATGACACAAGTGTCACAAGCCATATACAAAATGTACAAAAGATTGACAACCCATGGTCCATCACATTACAACTGCCAAAGGAACCTCATCTTTATAGTTGTGGTGTTAATCACATTCGTATAGGTGAAAGTATGAGTTCACCACCTCAACAATTGTAACGCTAAGCAAATTCAATCTCTTAAGAAATCATTGATATTGTTGAGGAGACAATATCCATAGGTTTTTATAAGCAAACCTAAAGTTGTTTTGAAAACTTATAGATCAAACCTTAAAACCTTTAAGACAAGAAAGTAACATTTAAGCTTTAAACTTTGACTTAACCGAAAATAGGTCAAACGAACTCAGATGTAGTTGATTCAAAGACCATTGTACTCACAAAAGAAAGATCTATCATATGGAAAAAGTTAGTAAAAAAGTCCAGCAGTTAACTTTTTGACCCAAGCTTAAATGACCCAACTGTCAAATTAAACAAAAAATATCATAGAAAAATATCACCATGGTGTTCTAGAACATTTTTCTGTAAAAGTTAAGAGTAATGATGAAGGAATAAAAGATCTCAATAATATCACAAGAGTAATCATGAAAAGAAAGAAAAATCAGTAAAGCAAGTGTGAACGCAGAAAGTAGTTTAAAGATATTTTGGCTTAATAGACAGAAACTTTGACTTGACCGGAATTGAGTCAAAATGAACTCAAAATGAGTCAAACCAAAAAGAGAAAGTGTTTGTCTTGAAGTCTTCTAACTACCCTCAAAATTTCATGTCAATCGGAGTCGGTTTGACCATCGAAATGTAGGTCAAAGTAAGCTGCCCTCCATTTAGACGAAAATCCTAAAATTCAAATAGATGATAAAGTAAGGACTAGTTTGCAAGAAATTATCCAATAAGTTAATACTTTTATTACATTTTTCACCTTATGCCCCTACTTGTCTTCTATAACTAAGCATGCAAGGGTCTTTGTTTTTCCACACAAATCATAGACAACTTTCATGAAAGCCTTTACTTTGGTTTTCTCTGCCTTTTTCTCTCCCTTTAGTGTTCTTGAAGGTTTTTCTCTCCAAATCAACTTGGTAAGTGATCTTGATGCATAGAGTGACTTCTTGGATATTCCTAAGAAAACGTTTAATTCACTTCCACTATATCGAGTCCGAAAACTCAAAAGATATAGTTTGAACGTGAAACTTTCAAAGGAATATCTTATGAACAACTTGGCATCAAAATTTCATTACTTGTTTTTATGAGTTGTTTAAAGACCCAATAAGCTTAAGAGGTAAAAGAATTAAATTAACAAGTAATATAAACTGCTTTTACATTTTATCATTCTCATGACTGATCTTATGACTTTCATGAGTTCATCGTATTTATATTTTCTTTTACATTTCATTGTCCTCATAACTTTCATGAATTACTCGTATTTATATTTTCTTTACATTTCATTGTCCCCATGACTTTCATGAGTTGATAGTATTTACTCTTATGTCCTTATGATATATTTTAAAACCTTCAAGTTCATATTTGGTGGTATTGGTTATATAGCCTCGTCATCAAATCCATTGTGTGGATGGATTTATATGCACAAAAGAAGTCTAAGGAACTACACGGAGAATAGTGTAAGTATGGATGTACTTACTGAGGGTGATTCTACGTTTCATTAGGATTGTGTGGTGTGTGTTCATTGCACGGGTGTTTGTTCATGCATTTCATGTTGTGCCCAATTCATAAAATGGCTGAGAAGATAACCATTAACAAGCTGATGTAGTAGCAAGTGGAAGGAAATGACTGCATAGTTACCGATGCAAATCAGGAGGATGAAGGCATGGACCCATATGCCAATTTTGATGGTTTTTGAAACCATTATCAAACTATTATGTGCTAGTTTAGAAATAGCTAGTTGTATTTATGTGTGTTATATTTTATGGCATGTAAATATTTATAACGATGTTATGTTTGGCATGTTTTATGTTATATGCTTATGTGCCGTCTGTGGCACTAATTTTAATGCACCTAGTGTGCATATGGCAAACAATTCTCACTCCCCCTCTATTTTTTTCACCTCTCCCAAAAAAGTTAAATAAAAAACATTCTTTCTTTTTTTCACTTTTTATATCACATTAATAATTTTTTTTTATTATCCAAATAAAAAAAATCTACTACAAAACAAAACTTTTTTACTTTTCTATAAAACAATTCCAAATTTTTTTATACTTTATATCACATCAATCACTTTTTACTACTATTCAAACAAATATTCTACAATTACAACCATTTGCCAAACAAGCTCTAAGACTTTAGAAAAAAAATATATTCTGCTACGAGAGTTTATCTCTGATGTAGTAATGTCACGTGGAAACTGGAGGTTTCTGCTTACGAATTTGCTAGCTCAAATTCGGGGCGTTACAACAATATAAACTAAGGTCTCAGTGGTATAAAACTTACTAAGTTTTCTCATAGAATCGACCTTTAAAGTATCATTCAGTTACAATAACAGCTACCATTTTTAGCTATGAAAATCATTTCCTTGAAAACATATCGTAGCTGATAAACTGAACACAGATATTTCAGAAACACATGAAAACATACTATGTAGATGTGAAATACATAAGCATTCCAATCTACCGCTTGGAGTTGCATACTGATGGAGATCAAGGCACCGCTTCGAAGGATCTTGTTCAAGTACCAATTGGGCCGGTTACGAGAGCACGAGCAAAGAAGTTCAAGGATGTGCTCAACGGACTCATCCAAGAGTTATGGGCTCAAGCAAATTCGTGGAGGCCCATGGAGCATGATCCACGTGGGCAACAAAGAATTGTCACCTTGATTCAAGTTTTAGAAGGATCCGGTCAAGGCTAAGAATTAGCAAGAAAACAATCACAGGAAATCTAAACCAAATTGATGCGGAATAAATTGATGGTGGACTGACATGGAAATATGTTGGACCACAAAGATAATTGATGGTGAACCGGCATGGAAATATGAAGAGTACCATATTTAGAACGATTTCATGCCTTATTCAAGTTAGATATATAAGTATATTTTGATTTGATATTTCTAAGTTTTCCATAACGGGTTTTTTGCCCAAATAATTGCTTGGACCGCAAGAGATTGCGTAGGGATAAAGAGCTTGCTAGTCTTTTGTAGAGCCTATTTAAGCAAGTGGTTATAAAAGAAAAAGACAGACATTGATTATTCATAAAACTTATGAGGTTTATTCTCTTTGGTTCTTTGAAGAACTACTCGAACTTATCGGGATTTCCGTGGTGTTCATCTCGACTTATCAAACGGAGTTTCCACAACCGTTTGTGGCGTCTTCCTTATACCGAGGTTCTTGTTTATCATAAACAACAGGTCGAGGTCTTCCATTCGAATCTGTTCATAGAACGATCTTGGGTTCCCTTTCGTTGTTGTGTCTCGTTATTCTTGACGGGGTTCACATCATTTGGTATCAGAGCACGGTTTCTAGTTCAGGTTTGCATATCCCTTCACATCACTATTTTGAAATTTTATTTCATTATTCTTAAAAGCTAGTTGCTGATCATCAAAAAAAAAAAAAAAAATCGTGTCAAAATTCAGATTTGTGATTTTCGCGAATCTTTGCTTTAATTTTTCAGATCTAAAATTTTCAGATTTGAATTCCATTCTTAATTGATTACGCGAATCTTTGCTTTAATTTTTCAGATTTGAAATTTTCAGATTTGAATTCCATTCTTAATTGATTACGCGAATCTTTGCTTTAATTTTCAGATCAATAATTTCAAGATTTGGATTTTCTTTCCATATATGCAACTTCCATCTTTGAATTACATGCCGTTATCAATTGTCCTTTTGTCTATTTCCATTGATGGAAACCAAGGAGCTGGACATGCTGATCATACACATGGGAATGGGGCTGAAGTTGTGCAAGACCCTTTGTCACTTCCTAGTGGCCCAATTACAAGACTTAGAGCCAAACGTTTCAAGGAAGCATTAAATGGGCTAATCCAAGAGAATTGGGCTGATTCTAAAAAGACCAAGATGGGCTCAAATAATAATCAAGGCTTAGTCCATGTCATCAAAGCAGTTGAAGAGGATAATTAGCATGCAAAAACGTGACCAGCTTGGTTTGACCATTAAAGGGTGTGAACTCGTTGAGTTTCAAGGATATTAAATAGGGGAATGAACTTGGTCTTGGCTGGTTATGAATTTAGTCATTTAGTTATTTTGGTTGCCTCTAGAAGTCCAAAGAGACCTAAAAATATTGGGACTTGTTTATGTTGGCACTTGTGTTGCTTTTAAAGCTATAATTAAGACTTTTCCTATTCTTGGAGGGTTGTTCCAAGTATATATATGGGCATAACGAATTTTGTAAGGGATATAGAATTTTGTTTTCAGAAAATTATTATTGTGAGGTCTTGTGTTCCTCTTTGTTCTTGAAAGAACTTTTTGAGCTTATCAAGTTAATCTTGTGGCGTTCAAACAACCAAACTTATCACCTTGATTCTTGAAGAGATTCAGATTCTTGGTGTGGCGTTTCAATCCTTCGTAGTCTTGGTTTCTCATCTAGTTAGGTGACGGGTCAAGCCTCAACAATTCTTGTCTACACGATCTTGGGGTTTCAAACCATCATTGCTATCGGGTTTCATCACATTTGTTGGTGGAGTTCATATCATTTTGGTATCAGAATGGGAGGAGATGAAAATTCTTATGAGGAGGCGTTTTGTACCCAACCATTATTATAGGGGATTGTATCAAAAGTTGCAGAGGTTAACTCAAGGTTCCAAGAGTGTGGATGAGTATTACAAGGAGATGGTGGTAGCAATGATCCGGGCTAATGTAGAAGAGGACCGAGAAGCCACCATGGCTAGGTTTTTGCACGGTTTAAATCGTGAGATTGCAGATATAGTCGAGTTGCAGCACTATGTTGAGTTAACAGATATGGTGCATCAAGCCATAAAAGTGGAGGAACAATTCAAACGAAAGGGATTGGCTAGGAGGGGACAACCTATGGCTACCACCAGCCCATGGAAGACAGCTCCAAAAAGGGACGAGCAGCTTCAAAATAAGCAAAAATTTGAACCCTCTAAGAATGCCAAACCAACAACCACCACTACTTCAGGTAACACCGAGGCTTCTATTTCTAAAACACGTGATATTAAGTGTTTTAAATGTCAGGGGCGGGGACACATAGCCAGCCAGTGTGTAAACAAAAGGGTGATGGTGATAAACGCCCAAGGAGAGCTTGAGTCGGAGAATGAGGAAGAAGTAGATGATGATGACATGCCACCTTTGGAGGATGCCGATGATGAGCAAAATGCTGTGGTTGGAGATTTATTGGTAGCAAGGCGAGTTCTCAATGTGCAAGTTAAGGAGGAAGAAAGTAACCAAAGGGAAAACTTGTTTCATACTCGGTGCTTTGTAAATAACAAAGTTTGCAGCGTCATTATTGATGGTGGGAGTTGCACAAACGTAGCCAGCACTTATTTGGTGAGAAATTGGCCTTAACCACCTTGAAACATCCTCACCCTTACCGGCTTCAGTGGCTGAATGAATGTGGCGAAATCAAGGTGACAAGGCAAGTGTTGGTGGCATTATCCATTGGCAAATATGAGGACGAGGTGCTTTGTGATGTGGTTCCTATGCATGCATGCCATTTATTGTTGGGAAGACCATGGCAATATGATCGGAGGGTTACGCATGATGGATTCACAAATAGGTATTCTTTCACTCTTAAAAGGCAACCCATTACTCTTGTGCCATTAACTCCAAAACAGGTCATGGAGGACCAACTAAAGTTACAAAGATCAAATGAAAAGAAAAAAGAAAAAGAAAGGAAGGCCGAAAGTGGAAAAAAAGAGTTGAAAAAAAAAGAAAGAGAGAAAAACATTGATCAGAGTGAAAAAGAAAGAGAGAGGATTTCGGCCATAGTGAGAGCAAGAGAGGAAAAATTCAGTTACATTGCAAAAAAAAGTGAGATCAAGAGAGCATTATTTTCACACCAGCCCCTTATTGTACTCATGTACAAGGAGGCTCTTTTATGTACTAATGATCTCGTCGGTACTTTGCCGAGCAATATTGTTTCTCTTTTGCAGAAGTTTGAAGATGTCTTTCCCGAAGAGGTACCTAGTGGCTTACCTCCAATCCGAGGGATTGAACATCAAATTGATTTCATACCCAGTGCATCAATTCCTAACCGACCTGCTTATAGGAGCAATCCTGAGGAGACCAAGGAACTTCAGAGGCAAGTAGGTGAATTATTGGAGAAGGGGTATGTGCGTGAAAGCATGAGTCCTTGTGCGGTCCCGGTGCTATTAGTTCCTAAGAAGGATGGAACATGGAGAATGTGTGTTGACTGCCGGGCCATCAACAACATAACGGTAAAGTATCGTCATCCTATTCCTAGGTTAGATGATATGCTGGATGAATTGCATGGTTCTTGTGTCTTTACAAAAATTGATCTTAAGAGTGGATATCATCAAATTAGGATGAAGGAAGGTGATGAATGGAAAACTGCTTTTAAAACTAAATATGGTTTGTATGAATGGTTAGTGATGCCTTTCGGCTTAACTAATGCGCCAAGCACATTTATGCGTTTGATGAACCATGTTTTGCGTGCATTTATTGGCAGATTTGTAGTTGTGTATTTTGATGATATCCTAATTTATAGCAAAAACTTGGAAGAACATGTGATGCATTTAAAATCTGTTTTGGAAATCTTGAGGAAAGAAAAGTTGTTTGCTAATCTCAAGAAGTGCACCTTTTGCACGGATAAGCTTGTGTTTCTTGGTTTTGTTGTTAGTAAGAGAGGAATTGGGGTGGACGAGGAAAAGGTGAAGGCAATCCAAGAGTGGCCAACGCCTACAACAATCAGCCAAGTGAGGAGTTTCCACGGCTTAGCTAGCTTCTATAGACGGTTTGTGCGTGATTTTAGTAGCTTAGCCGCCCCTCTTACTGAAGTCATCAAGAAAAATGTGCCGTTTAAGTGGGGAAAAGAACAAGAAAATGCATTTAATCTGATCAAAGAAAAGTTAACTAATGCACCTTTGCTTGTTTTACCTAACTTTGCTAAAACTTTTGAAATTGAGTGTGATGCTTCAGGAATAGGTATTGGAGCTGTTTTGATGCAAGGTGGTCATCCAGTTGCTTATTTCAGTGAAAAGTTGAGTGGGGCAGCCCTAAATTACCCCACTTATGATAAGGAAATGTATGCCTTGGTAAGGGCTTTGGAAAATTGGCAGCACTATCTATGGCCAAAGGAATTTGTGATTCACACAGATCATGAATCTTTGAAGCATTTGAAAGGACAGCAAAGGTTGAACAAACGCCATGCCAAGTGGGTGGAATTCATTGAAACATTTCCTTATGTGATCAGATACAAGCAAGGTAAGGAAAATGTGGTGGCTGATGCATTGTCCCAAAGGTATGCTTTACTTTCCATTTTAGATACAAAATTGCTTGGCTTTGAATATATTAAGGATTTGTATGCACAAGATTCTGATTTTGCTGATGTGTTCAATGCATGTGAAAAAGTGGCGTTTGATAAGTTTTATAGGCAAGATGGATTTTTGTTTCGGGAAAATAAACTGTTTGTGCCTATGTGTTCTTTGCGTGAATTGCTTGTGAGAGAAGCTCATGGTGGTGGTTTGATGGGTCATTTTGGTGTAGCTAAGACTTTAGGAATTTTGCATGATCATTTTTTTTGGCCTCATATGAAACGTGATGTGGAAAGAATCTGTGAGAAGTGTATCACGTGTAAACATGCTAAGTCTAAGTTGAAACCCCATGGTTTGTACACCCCTTTGCCAATACCTAGTGAACCTTGGACTGATATTTCTATGGATTTTGTTTTAGGTTTACCTAGGACTAAGAGGGGGAGAGATTCAATTTTTGTGGTGGTAGAAAGATTTTCCAAGATGGCACACTTCATTGCTTGTCATAAAACTGATGATGCATCACATATAGCTGATTTGTTCTTCAAAGAAATTGTTAAGTTACATGGCATGCCTAGGACCATTGTTTCTGATAGGGATGCAAAGTTTTTGAGTTACTTTTGGAAGACTTTGTGGGGAAAGTTGGGAACCAAATTGTTGTTTTCTACTGCTTGTCATCCACAAACGGATGGTCAAACTGAAGTAGTAAATAGAACTTTGTCTTCTTTGTTGCGTGCTATCATTAAAAAGAATTTGAAAACATGGGAAGATTGTTTGCCACATGTTGAATTTGCTTACAATAGAAGTATACATTCTGCAACTAAGTTTTCACCATTTGAAATTGTTTATGGCTTTAACCCATTGTCACCTTTGGATTTAACTCCTTTACCTTTGAGTGAACGTGTGAACTTAGATGGCAAAAAGAAGGCAGAATTTGTAAAGATGATTCATGAAAAGGCACGGCTGAACATTGAAAGGAGGACTCAACAATATGTCCATCAAGCTAACAAGGGACGCAAGAAGGTAGTATTTGAACCAGGAGATTGGGTTTGGTTACACTTAAGGAAGGAACGTTTTCCAGAGAAACGGCGTTCAAAACTCCTACCTCGGGGTGACGGACCATTCCAAGTAGTGGAGCGCATCAATGATAATGCCTACAAGCTTGACTTACCGAGTGAGTATGGTGTTAGTGCAAGCTTTAATGTTGCTGATTTGTCTCCATTTGATGTAGGTGATGATTTGAGGACAAATCCTTCTCAAGAGGGGGAGAATGATGGAAACCAAGGAGCTGGACATGCTGATCATACACATGGGAATGGGGCTGAAGTTGTGCAAGACCCTTTGTCACTTCCTAGTGGCCCAATTACAAGACTTAGAGCCAAACGTTTCAAGGAAGCACTAAATGGGCTAATCCAAGAGAATTGGGCTGATTCTAAAAAGACCAAGATGGGCTCAAATAATAATCAAGGCTTAGTCCATGTCATCAAAGCAGTTGAAGAGGATAATTAGCATGCAAAAACGTGACCAGCTTGGTTTGACCATTAAAGGGTGTGAACTCGTTGAGTTTCAAGGATATTAAATAGGGGAATGAACTTGGTCTTGGCTGGTTATGAATTTAGTCATTTAGTTATTTTGGTTGCCTCTAGATGTCCAAAGAGACCTAAAAATATTGGGACTTGTTTATGTTGGCACTTGTGTTGCTTTTAAAGCTATAATTAAGACTTTTCCTATTCTTGGAGGGTTGTTCCAAGTATATATATGGGCATAACGAATTTTGTAAGGGATGTAGAATTTTGTTTTCAGAAAATTATTATTGTGAGGTCTTGTGTTCCTCTTTGTTCTTGAAAGAACTTTTTGAGCTTATCAAGTTAATCTTGTGGCGTTCAAACAACCAAACTTATCACCTTGATTCTTGAAGAGATTCAGATTCTTGGTGTGGCGTTTCAATCCTTCGTAGTCTTGGTTTCTCATCTAGTTAGGTGACGGGTCAAGCCTCAACAATTCTTGTCTACACGATCTTGGGGTTTCAAAACATCATTGCTATCGGGTTTCATCACATTTGTTGGTGGAGTTCATATCATCCATGTCCTTGTTGAAATCTGATCAATAATTTCAAGATTTGGAATTTTCTTTCCATATCTACAATTTCCAGATTTGATTTACACGTCGCTTTCAATTGTCCTTTGTATAGTTTCATGTCCTTGTTGAAATCTGATCAATCGTTTTTGGCAATTACAATTATTATTGCTGCTTTTGACTAGAAAAAACAAAAAAAAAACAAAAAAAAAAAAAAAGTTCCGGACAAAAAAAAAAAAATTCACTATTCTGTGCTTCCAAAATTCCAAACTGTCATATTCCTTCTATTTCTAATCTGAAAATTTCCATATTCCTTGTGTTCAAATCTGAAATTCCTTGAGTAGTTCTGGGTGAATTGTTGCTGGAAATTTTGAGTTGTTTGTTTAGTTTCAAAAGAACTAAGAGAGAATTATCGAGTGGAAAAAGACAAGAGTGGTGAGAACATCAGAGGGTAAAAGCCATATTATTTTGAGTGAAACACGAGTGGAGAGTGATCCACCATCATGAGTGTAAACACGTAAGGGAGTGATTCGTGAGGTTCTTTTTTTTTTCTAACCTTTGTTTTGCAACAATCATGTCTCACGATAGTGGTAAGAGTATTGCCGAAGATGATGCAAAATTGGTTGATCCGAAAATGTTTATGGAGGCCATGATGAGTGAGATGAGGCATGTGATGAAGATGGAGATGGAGCAGGTTCACGAACGGATAGATCAGATGGAGAATAGACGTGAGGAGCAACCACAAAACGGTCGTAATTTTCGTAGAAGGGAAAGAGTTCCACCGAGGGAGGAGGATGAAGAGCGTTATGGGTCTGGTTTTGATGAAGAAGAAGATGGTTCCATTGTTAACAATAGGAGACCTGGAGGAAGATTTAAAGAAGCTAGGAATCGTGAAGATAACAACTTGGGTGGTATTAAGATGAAGATTCCGTCCTTTCAAGGTAGATCTGATCCTGAGGCATATCTGAGTGGGAGAAGAAGATGGAATTCGTGTTTGATTGCCACAACTACTCCGAGACAAAGAAGGTAAAATTATCCGTGATTGAATTTTCTGAATATGCTATTACTTGGTGGGATCAACTTGTGATAAACAGGAGGCAGAATAGATAACGCCCAATAGACACATAGGAGGAGATGAAAGTAGTAATGAGAAAGCGGTTCGTTCCAAGTTACTACTACCGAGAGTTGTACTTTTGCTACAAGGTCTTAGACAAGGGAGTCGAAGCGTAGAGGACTACTACAAGGAGATGGAGATTGCTATGATCCGTGCTAATGTAGAGGAGGATCGGGAGGCTACAATGGCTAGATTTTTACTTGGCTTAAACTGGGAGATCCATGATAAGGTAGAGATGCAGCATTATGTGGAATTGGAAGATATGGTGCATATGGCTATCAAAGTGGAACAACAACTCAAAAGAGGGAGTGGGACACGTGCAGGCCATAACTCTAGTTCTACCTCTTGGAAATCGAGTCATGCCAAGCCGCTGGACAAGTCACAAACGCCCAAACCCGAGCCCAAGTCCGCGACCACCAGCAACGTTCCTCAAGGTAAAACCGAAGCCTCAACCTCTGGGAATCGTGATATTAAATGTTTTAGATGTCAAGGCAGGGGCCACATAGCAAGTCAATGTCCAAACAAGCAAGCCATGGTGTTGCAAGCCAATGGAGAGAAATTGTGACTGATAATGAAGATTCCGACACCGACAACATGCTGGCATTGGAGGATGTTTCCGATGAGGAGTATTTAGCCCCTGACGCATTGACATTGGTGGCGAGGAGAGCATTGAGCTTGCAAGCAAAAGTAGTTGATGAAGTACAGCGGGAGAACATCTTTCACACTAGGTGCTACGTTAAAAACAAGGTATGTAGTGTGATTATTGATGGTGGTAGTTGTACTAATGTTGCAAGCACAATTATGGTGGAGAAATTGGGATTACCCATGATAAAGCATCCTAGACCGTACAAGTTGCAATGACTAAATGATAGTGGTGAGATAAGAGTGAACAAGCAAGTGTTAGTTGCATTTCGAATCAGTAAATATGAAGATGAAGTGTTGTGTGATGTTGTACCGATGCAGGCTCACTTATTGCTAGGGCGTCCATGGCAGTTCGATAAGCAAGTGAAGCATGATGGCTTTACGAACAAGTACTCTTTTGTACTTAATCAACGATCAATCACTCTTGTACCATTGACACCGCAGCAAGTATACGAGGATCAAGTGAGATTACAATAGGAGAGTGAACAAAAGAAAGAGAGTGAGCAAAGGAAAAGGAGTGAAAAACAGAGAGGCCGAGAAAAATGATAGAGAAAAAGAAAATCAAAGTTTGGCCGTTGAGAGAAAACAAAAGAATTTTTATGCAAAAGTGAGTGAGATCAAGCGGGCAATGTTTTCAAAACAATCGATGATTGTACTTTTGTACAAAGAGGCACTTTTAAGCACTAACGAACTTGACCTTGCTTTGCCTAGTTCTATTGTTTCTCTTTTGCAGGAGTATGAGGATGTCTTCCCCAAGGAAATATCACATGGGTTACCTCCAATCCGAGGGATTGAACATCAAATTGATTTTGTTCCCGGTGCAACCATCCCAAACCGACCAGCTTATAGGAGCAATCCTAGGGAGACAAAGGAGCTTCAACGGCAGGTAAGTGAATTGTTGGAGAAAGGGCACGTGAGGGAGAGCATGAGCCCATGTGCGGTTCTGGTCTTACTTGTACCTAAGAAGGATGGGACATGGAGAATGTGCGTTGATTGCCGAGCCATCAACAACATAACGGTAAAGTATCATCATCCTATCCCACACTTAGATGATATGTTAGATGAGCTGCATGGTTCTTGCATATTTTCTAAGATTGATTTAAAAAGTGGTTATCATCAAATTAGGATGAAAGAAGGAGATGAATGGAAAACCGCCTTTAAAACAAAATATGGTTTGTATGAATGGTTAGTTATGCCTTTTGGTTTGACTAATGCTCCGAGCACCTTTATGAGACTTATGAACCATGTTTTGCGTGCATTTATAGGCAGATTTGTTGTTGTCTATTTTGATGATATGCTCATTTATAGCAAAAACATAGACGATCATGTAGTACATTTGAAATCCGTTTTAGATGTGCTAAGGAAAGAAAAGTTGTTTGCTAATTTAAAGAAGTGCACTTTTTACACCGATAAGCTTGTATTTTTGGGATTTGTTGTTAGTGCACAAGGTATACAGGTTGATGAGGAGAAGGTACGAGCAATCCAAGATTGGCCGAGCCCCACAAGTGTAGGTAATGTTCTTGGTTTTCTTGGACTTGCTAGTTTCTACCAGCGGTTCGTGAAGGACTTCAGTAGCTTAGCTGCACCGCTTACCGAAGTGATCAAGAAGAACGTTGGATTTCGGTGGGGAGAAGAACAAGAGAAAGCATTTCAATTAATCAAAGAGAAGCTGACTAACGCACCTTTGTTGTCTTTACCTAACTTTTCTAAAACGTTTGAAATTGAATGTGATGCTTCAGGTATTGGTATAGGCGCCGTTCTTATGCAAGAAGGACGACCAATCGCTTACTTCAGCGAGAAACTCAACGGGACAGCCTTAAACTACCCAACTTATGACAAGGAGTTGTATGCATTGGTTCGGGCTTTAGAGACGTGGCAGCACTATCTATGGCCTAAGGAGTTCGTGATTCACACCAATCATGAGTCCTTGAAACACTTGAAGGGCCAACACAAGCTAAACAAAAGGCATGCGCGATGGGTGGAGTTCATAGAGACGTTTCCATACGTCATTCGATACAAGCAAGGTAAGGAGAATGTAGTCTCCGATGCACTTTCTCGCAGGTATGCCTTACTCTCCACACTTGATGCAAAATTGCTTGGTTTTGAACACATTAAAGAATTATATGCTGAAGACCACGAATTTTGTGTGGAATATAGAGCTCGTGAGAAAATCGTCTCTGGTAAGTTCTTTAGGCTTGATGGATTCCTATTTCGAGAAAATAAGCTATGCGTGCCTAATTGTTCAATGAGGGAGTTATTAGTGTAGGAATCACATGGTGGGGAATTAATGGGACATTTTGGAGTTGCAAAGACTTTGGCTATTTTGTAGGAACACTTCTATTGGCCTCACATGAAACGAGATGTCGAACGGATTTGTGGTAGATGTGTCACATGTAGGCAAGCTAAATCCAAAGTGCAGCCCAATGGTTTGTATACTCCTTTACCAATTCCTAGTGAGCCTTGGATTGATATTTCAATGGATTTTGTGTTAGGATTGCCTAGGACTAAACGTGGGAGAGATTCAATTTTTGTGGTCGTGGATAGATTTTCTAAAATGGTACATTTTATTCCATGTCACAAAACGGATGACGCTTCGCATGTTGCTGATTTGTTCTTTAGAGAGATTGTGAGATTACATGGCATGCCTAGGACAATTGTTTCGGATAGAGATGCTAAGTTCTTGAGCTATTTTTGGAAGACTTTGTGGTGTAAGCTAGGCACCAAGCTATTGTTTTCCACTACTTGTCATCCACAAACTGATGGTCAAACTGAAGTAGTAAATAGAACTTTGTCTACTCTATTGAGGGCAATCATTAGAAAGAACATCAAAACATGGGAAGAATGTTTACCACATGTTGAGTTTGCATATAATAGAGCTGTTCATTCTGCTACCAAATTTTCGCCATTTGAAATTGTGTATGGGTTTAATCCTTTAACTCCATTGGATTTATCTCCTTTACCTTTAACGGAGCACGTTAATTTAGATGGCAAAAGGAAAGCTGACTTTGTGAAGCAGATTCATGAGAAAGCAAGACTCAACATTGAGCGAAGAACGGAACAATATGCCACACAAGCCAACAAGGGACGTCGGAACCTGGTTTTTGAACCCGGAGATTGGGTTTGGCTGCATATGAGAAAAGAAAGATTGCAGGCGAAAAGACGTTCCAAATTGCTCACAAGAGGAGATGGCCCTTTCCAAGTCCTCGAGCGTATCAATGACAACGCTTACAAGTTAGATTTACCTGGTGAGTACAATGTAAGTACTACTTTTAATGTTACTGATTTGAGTCCTTTTGATGTAGGTGATGATTTGAGGGCAAATCCTTTTCAAGAGGAGGGGAATGATGGAGATCAAGGCACCGCTTCAAAGGATCTCGTTCAAGTACCAATTGGGCCGGTTACGAGAACACGAGCAAAGAAGTTCAAGGATGTGCTCAACGGACTCATCCAAGAGTTATGGGCTCAAGCAAATTCATGGAGGCCCATTGAGCATGATCCACGTGGGCAACAAAGAATTGTCACCTTGATTCAAGTTCTAGAAGGATCCGGTCAAGGCTAAGAATTGGCAAGAAAACAATCGCAGGAAATCTAAACCAAATTGATGCGGAATAAATTGATGGTGGACTGATATGGAAATATGTTGGAACAAAGATAATTGATGGTGAACCAGCATGGAAATATGAAGAGTACCATATTTAGAACGATTTCATGCCTTGTTCAAGTTAGATATATAAGTATATTTTGATTTGATATTTCTAAGTTTTCCATAATGGGTTTGTTGCCCCAAATAATTGCTTGGACCGTAAGAGATTGCGTAGGGATAAAGAGCTTGCTAGTCTTTTCTAAAGCCTATTTAAGCATGTGGTTGTAAAAGAAAAAGACAGACATTGATTATTCATAAAACTTATGAGGTTTATTCTCTTTGGTTCTTTGAAGAACTACTCGAACTTATCGGGATTTCCCGTGGCGTTAATTTCGACTTATCAAATGGAGTTTCCACCACCGTTTGTGGTGTCTTCCTTATACCGAGGTTCTTGTTTGTCATAAACAACGGGTCGAGGTCTTCCATTCGAATCTGTTCATAGAACGATCTTGGGTTTCCTTTCGTTGTTGGGTCTCGTTATTCTTGACGGGGTTCACATCACATACATACATTACTTTTATTCTTGGTAGCTCAGCCATATACATGGACACGAGCATTCCTACTTGGGAAGCTTCCAGCATATACAAGTATGTCTAAGCAAGAAAACAATTGGCATCTTGCTTGATTATATAAAGAGACTAGCATTTCCAGGCTCAGGCAAGGTAGTATCTAAGTACATTGAAGCTCAATGCATCTTGCTTAGCTACACAGAGACTCGTTCATTTCAAGACTGGGCAATGCACGTATCTAAGTACATTGAAGCTTAATTCATCTTGCTTAGCTATACTTTACTCATGCATTTCCCAGCTTGGGCAACGTTAGACTATATGCACATTGAAGCTCGATACCTTTAAAACATATGCAGGCTAGCTGTGATGTGAACCCATGGGATCGAACTCCCTTGAACCCACAATCAAATTGAAACCTACCCAAGAAAGCCAAGAATCAAGTCAAGAAGATCTAAACCCAATGAAATCTTGTTTCAAGAACCTAGATTTGGTGAGAACGCCATGAAGGGGTTTGCCTTTGATAAGTTCTTAGTTCAATCAAGAACAAGTAGAGAAAACTGAAAAGTTTTCTTTGAAGAACAAAAACTAAATTCACAACTTGTCTATCAAATGCGGCTACAAGTCTTTTTAAAACCTCTCCATAAGACCCTAAACCTACTATGGCCAACATCAATTAAAAGATATGGGTTGAACATCTTCAAGCTTAAAACATCCTAAACTACACTTCTATAGCTAATAAAAGAACCACTTAATGAAATAAATAAGCTCAAAAGCTTACAACCATGGAAACATAAAAATAGGCCCACACGCCTATTCTTAATAAAATAAAGAGTCTGCACTAAACCACTAGGCTATGCCGCCACCATCTATCGCTTGTATCACATGGATTAAAACTGGTTCTTCTTTTTCAAGACCATCTTGAATGTTGGGGTCTTGCTCGATAAATTTGCAAACTCGGCCCAAGTGGATTGCACCAATCCTTGCATTGCTTTCTTTATCTTCTTCGCTCTTGACCTTGTGATTCATCTGGAACTTGTAAGGGATCTTTAAGATTCGGTCTACCATGGTGCCCATCAAGCTGTAAACATATGTGATGCGAACCTCAACCAACACGCTTTGAGACCCAACCAACAATATTGGAATATTTGCCCCAAGAAAACTAAAGTTTAGATTTTTGATAGAGAACCTCAACCCAACGTTGATAAATGAAACGTGAAACGTGAACCGAAGGTATAAAGTAACAAACCCCGACCCAATGATTATAATTAAATCACAAACTGAAGGTATAAAATTTAAATGCCACAAGGAAGAATCCTTGATAAGTCCACAAGTTCTCTGAAGAACCAATAGAGGAAATAAATCTCACTTTTTTGGCAGGTCAATTAGCCAATTAATTGGTATGAAATAGGCAAGTAAATCAACCAAATAATTGGCAAGTCAATCAGTGATAAGCGTCGAATGTTAATTCCTTAGCATTGTTATTTGTTTGATTTTGTGTTGTTTTATTGTTTTCAGGTTTTAAATAAAGATGCAATTAATTCCATTGATTTTGGGCTTAAAGCACACTTTGAGAAGACTTAGAAGATATGTTTAAGCTTAACCCATCATAATAGAAGAGCTATATGATGTGGTTAAGTTTAATCAAATCAAGTGAAGGATTAAATCAAAATTTATCCATTAAGAGTCAAAATCAGATTGGATTCAAATTTGGATTCTGCATATGTTATAGAATTTTGATCACAACTTTTGGGTCAGATATTGGATTGCAATGAAATTGCTGGCGTTGGAAAGCTAATAAAAAAAATGCAACAAATATGTCAGAAATAGCTTTTCCCTAATTCGGATGTTTACTATGCCAAAATAGCCCCACAATAAAAGACCACAATTCTGGACGAATTTGGAATCATTTTCCTACTTGGATTGAAGTTTCAATCTCCTACTTGGACAAGAAGACTCAAGAGACGATTTTTCTGGAATTCCAAGGGCTTCTAGGACTTGTGTGCTCCCTATAAATAGACCCCTAAGCTTCAAGAGAAGTTGTGCTTGTACTTGTGCTTAGTTTTAGACAGAAAATTCTTCTTGGAGGCTTGACAAGTTGAAGAGGAGAAGAACATGGCAGGAGGCCATTCCAGCACCATGATGAACAGCTGAATTCCTAATAGGGTGTTGATGTAGCCCTTTCCAAGTAACGATGGTTTGATTGTATTTTAGTTTGGGATTTTCTCTATGCATGATGGTTGTATAACTATGAGAATTGATTTTAATGTTTATATTCAATCATTATGAATTTCTTATCTTGTCTTAGAAAAGTCTTTTATGTTGATTGAACTCAATCCTTCATATTTTCTGTGATTATGTGAATGATTATTATACAACGGTTTTAATTGATATATAATCAAGAGGATTAGATAGGCCATGCCTAGGAAAGACGGATTGTACTAAACCCTAGTTTAGTGTAATTTAGGTAGACAGTTCGTACTAACCGAAGATGGGTTATACTATTTCCATTGATTGTGTGTATCCTATTAAAGACGTAGCTAATCCATGCCTAGGGAAGACGGGTCGTACCGCATCTTAGTGGTTGGGTGGACGGTCCGTGCCAACCGAAGATGGATTATACTTATTCTTTAGAGGTAATTTCTTGACTACTCGAGTGAGACGAGCCCAATATCATTCGTAGTGTGAATTTTCCTTATTAATTTATAATTGACCATTGTTATACGGTAAGTGGTGAAATCAAACCCCTATTCTTTATCTCATCCCTATTCTATTTACATTTATGTCTTTTACTTTTATGCATTTATTTATAGAAAACAAAAATCAAATATCTTTTTAATTAAGTTATATTTAATCTTGAAAAACTTGATAGTAATTCCTACGCAGTCCTTGAGGTTCGACACCCTCAACATAGCCCTATCCTACAAGGATTCGTACTATTGCGAGTGGTAATTTTATTATTGATATATTTTGGTAAACAAAAGACCACATCAATCAGCCAACTAATTGGTCTTAAATTGGAAAGTCAATCAGTCATTGATCCATGCCATTGCTAAGGAAATTACGCCCATCAATAGGCTGGATTAAATTTATTACGACTTCATCTTCCTTTGGGCCAAGTTTGGAATGCCCCGTTTGAGAATCACCCCAAATCTCTTGAAACAACCCATTAAGTGCTTCTTTGATCTTATTGGATCTTGCTCTTGCAATAATAGGCCCAACTGGAACATGCAATGGAACTTTTAATGGTGCTTGTATCTCATCATTTCCTCTCTCTTCAAAAGGATTCGACCTCGAATCGTCACCTACATCAAAAAGAGAAAGATCAGAAACATTAAATGTAGCACTAATGTTATACTCACCTGGAAGATCCAACTTGTAAGCATTATCATTGATTCTCTCAAGGACTTGAAGTGGACCATCCCCTCTAGGATGTAGCTTGGACCGCCTACAGGCTGGAAATCTTTCCTTTCTCATATGCACCCAAACCCAGTCGCCTGGTTAAAAATGAGTTGTCTACGGCCCTTGTTAGCTTTGGTTGCATATTGCTCATTTTTCTTTTCTAAGTGTTGTCGTACACTTTCATGGAGTTTGATATGAACTCCACCAACAAATGTGATGAAACCCGATAGCAATGATGGTTTGAAACCCCAAGATCGTGTAGACAAGAATTGTTGAGGCTTGACCCGTCACCTAACTAGATGAGAAACCAAGACTACGAAGGATTGAAACGCCACACCAAGAATCTGAATCTCTTCAAGAATCAAGGTGATAAGTTTGGTTGTTTGAACGCCACAAGATTAACTTGATAAGCTCAAAAAGTTCTTTCAAGAACAAAGAGGAACACAAGACCTCACAATAATAATTTTCTGAAAACAAAATTCTATATCCCTTACAAAATTCGTTATGCCCATATATATACTTGGAACAACCCTCCAAGAATAGGAAAAGTCTTAATTATAGCTTTAAAAGCAACACAAGTGCCAACATAAACAAGTCCCAATATTTTTAGGTCTCTTTGGACTTCTAGAGGCAACCAAAATAACTAAATGACTAAATTCATAACCAGCCAAGACCAAGTTCATTCCCCTATTTAATATCCTTGAAACTCAACGAGTTCACACCCTTTAATGGTCAAACCAAGCTGGTCACGTTTTTGCATGCTAATTATCCTCTTCAACTGCTTTGATGACATGGACTAAGCCTTGATTATTATTTGAGCCCATCTTGGTCTTTTTAGAATCAGCCCAATTCTCTTGGATTAGCCCATTTAGTGCTTCCTTGAAACGTTTGGCTCTAAGTCTTGTAATTGGGCCACTAGGAAGTGACAAAGGGTCTTGCACAACTTCAGCCCCATTCCCATGTGTATGATCAGCATGTCCAGCTCCTTGGTTTCCATCAGAGTTTCTTCACCATTTTAACCTTTTTTTGACCATCCAAACTAGTCATTTTATTAACTGGCAAAGGGAGCAAATCCAAAGGGAGTTGGTGGATTAAAACCACAAACAATCTCAAATGGTGAAAAATCAGTAGTAGAATGAACACTCCGATTATATGCAAACTCAATGAACGGCAAACAATCCTCCCAATTTTTCAAGTTCTTTTGAATTATAGTACGCAACAAAGTAGATAAAGTTCTATTCACTACCTTGGTTTGTCCATCTGTTTGGGAGTGACAAGTTGTTGGAAACAACATTTTAGTTCCCAACTTTCCCCACAAGACTTTCCAAAAAGCCCATTTAGCTTTTCACTAAAATAGGCTATTGGCCACATCTCCCACATCAAAACAACTCCAATACCTATTCCTGAGGCATCACACTCAATCTCAAAAGTTTTAGAAAAATCAGGTAACGCTAATAAAGGAGCACCACATAAAATTCTAACCGGGAAATACAATAGAAACAACCAATCAAATGAATATTTACCCCAAGAAAGCTAAAATTCAGATTTTTAATAGAAAACCCCAACCCAATGTTTATAAATGAAACGTGAACCGAAGGTATAATGTAACAAACCCCGACGTAATGATTATAATTGAATCACGAACAGAAGGTATAAAACTTGAACGCCACAAGGAAGAATACTTGATAAGTTCACAAGTTCTTTGAAGAACTAATAGAAGAAACAAACCTCACTTTTTCTTTTATTTTCATTCAATGATCTTCATTACAATGAGCACAAGCTATTTATAACCTTTTAAGCCCTAGATGCTCACTATAAGGAAAAGGAGACTAACGTTTTTCGAAAATAAGAAAATATATTTTTTTTAAAAAAAGACTAAGAACATAGGAGCCTAAAATTTAGCACTAATAATATATATAGAATTGGTATGGAATTGGGTTGCTAATTATATAGACAGTTTTCGGGACCAAAGAGACTTCAAACCAAAAGCTTTGAAGGAGATGATTAGGAAGGACTACGATTTTGAGCTTAAACTTTTGAGTTGCCACTGTGCAAAAAGAATGGCATTGTAGATCTTAGATGATAGAGATGGTGAGCTATATAAGCACACCAAGGAGTATGCCAATGCATTACTGCATTGGAATCAAGGTTCCTCAGCGTATATTCAGCGGGATGGAGTGTTCTTCCACTGGATGTATGTCTTGTTGGCTGCCTGCAAGCAAGGCTTCTTGGCTAGCTATAGGCCGATGATATGCGTACATGCTTGTTTATTGAAGGGGAAGTGGGGAGGCCAGCTGCATGCAGTAGTTGCTCGGGATGCAACTAATGACATTTCCCCGATAGCATATGCTATATGCAAGTCTAAAACCAGGGACACATGGACTTGGTTCTTGAAGACACTGTTGGACGATATTGGGTACCCTCGTGATCATATGTGGTCATTCATGTCCGACCGTCGAAAGGTAATATTTAATGCATTGTCTTGTGCTCTAACAAAATTTACTAAAAAATATTTTAACATGTCTCTACATAACATTATTAAACAGGGGTTGATTCAGGCTGT